>NW_005842026.1:1529767-1544033 GCF_000455745.1 Alligator sinensis | reverse complement strand
TGCTGATGAAATATTTCATTTCTTGTACATCTTTAAAAATACACAGAATGATAGCATTAAAAAAAGTCTGAATGGATCAGTTTGCCTCCACACTGGGACTTCCTTCTGCATATGCTCAATGTTTTAATTCTGCACATCAGCAATGGAAAATGCACATACAGCATTTATTACTGACTTATGGTAACCCTTCAGTCACTGAACAAAACTAGCCACAAGGCTTCCTTTTTCCCCATCTGGCTGGTTTATATTGAACCTGCAAAATGTGTACCATATACAGTTGAACAGTCCACAAGATCAAAGCCTCATGACTGAACTCAATCTTGTTGCTAGCATGTCCTGCCAGGCTCTTTTCTGTGCGAGTGCTTTGATGCAGCAGAAACAGGCAGAGGGAAAAAAAGTGCAGAACTTAAAACTGAGAAGCAAGTAATGCAGTCTCCAGGATCCACAGGACAAGCACTGTCATTTCTTTAGGCCTACACAATAAAACAAATATACTTATCCTACAGCATTTAGGTGACTCTCTCTTCATTACCATATATATTTCTAATGTCTCTGACACATGCAATTGGAGACCTCACTCTCACTTTCCCTGTAAACACATGGAAAGCAGAAGTAATTTAGGCTAAGGGCATACCCATCAACTTGCCCAAACTAGTAGCATGCTATTCATGCAATGGGAACATTCCAATAGCATGTAGGATGGCTGGTTTCAGCTACCAGCCTCTCTTTCGTATGGTTAAAAAAAGGCCATGAAGACTGCATGTTTATACATGAGGAAGGGTATGACCGTCCTTGCTCAATAACTGGCCGGTCTGGGTAACTGAAGCTCAGCTGCGATGAATTACAAAGAAGTTGTATCCAGTCCCCTTCTGCTAGGACTGAGCAATCCAACTTCTAAGTGGCTGGGGGGACTGCAGGCTACACACTATGTGGGCTGCACGATGGCAAGCCATGGGCCCTGTGCTGTGTGGATGCTCCTGTTGCTGCATTGAGCATCAGTGTGAACACCCCTCCACCCATGATGCACCTCATGTGGCTGTGGACTTACTTGCTGCTCCCTATGCCACAGACCACACTGCCTTTTTCTTTGGGGTGGTGGCAGGAAGCTGCAGCTAGAGGAGGGATGGGAAGCAAGGAGCCAGAGCTGGCCTTAGGTAGGGGGCAATGTGGGTGACCACAAAGGGTGCCATAGTCAGGAGAGTGCCCCCTGCCCCCCCCCAGTACCAGCTCTTTCCCCAGGGAAACCTTGTGTCCCCCCTCCCCCTCCAGTTTCTGCCAAAGGAGAGCTGAAAATAGAGCCATGGCTAATATAAAGTGAAAAGAGAATCTCTTGGATTCTAGCTGTAGCTCATTGATGGGACCAGGTTCCATCACTCCTTTTTCTGAGGATTCAGGTGCTGCTGCAGTGCAACTCATAGGCTAGGGACAGACATTCAAAAAGCCTGCTGAATTGATTCAATCTTTGCAGGTTAGTCTAACCTGCCTAGGTTGAACTGATTTGCAACTGCACAGACATTCCCTCTGAACTGAAGAAATGCAGGCACATTTGTGCAATGACTCAGGCTAGAAGCCAGGGACACTACAGCAGTCCTCCCCTCCCTTCCACAATGCTGAGCTGAGGGGGTCATGGAGGGGTATAAACCCCCACCTTACCTGCACCACCCCAGGCTTTGCCCCACTTGCTGCTCAAGGGGCAGGAGTGTTGCCAGCCCCTAGCCCTGGGCTAGCATTCTGAGGCAAAGGGGGAGCGGGGTGTGCAGTGCATGCATCTGTTGATGATACCAAGCTTTTCAATCTCCATCGCTGCTTCTTCTAACTGTGTGCAAACCTGACAAGCAAGGGAGCCAACAGGGAGCTGATGACACAGTGTTTATCAGCCCATCAATAAAACAAAAGCCTCTCTCATTAGTTCAAGCTCTTCTTAAACAGCTTTTTCCAAGGAAGGAACAGAGGGACATTACCATCTGACCTGTTGATTAGCTCCAAAAAGCCCTAAGCAGACACTGTTCTGTCTGCCTGTCCCAATGAAATTGGAGACACACAGAAAGACACATCTCAGCATTAGCTGGCATACCACATGCCTAGGGTCCGTGGGGCTGGGGTCCGTGCTGTGGGAAATGGGAGGGAGGGATGGATGGAGGGGTCCCTCTTGAGCAGCAAGCAGTGAGCAGTAAGGTGGGGAGCAGGGAGAAGCAAGGCAGACCCTGCTATGCCTGCAGTCTCTGCCAGAGCTTTGGCTAGGGAGCAGAGGGGCAGCACCAGCCCTGTTCTCTGAAACAGAGAGCACAGCCTAGGGCTGCAAAGCATCTGGGATGCTGGAGGACTCTGGTTTAACTTAAACCAGGAAGGGGTCTTGGATAGACATTGCATAAAGTGGTTTGACCCAAATCAATTAAACCTGATACTACATTTAACCAGGTTTATCTTAAACCAGTTTTAGCCATTTTGAAACTGGTTGATGTGCATTGAACTTCTGTTCTGTTACAGGTTTAAACCAGTTTCTCATCACTTAAACCAGTTTATGTGCAACATTTGTTCCTAGCCTTAGCGTTGTAGCTTCTTGTTGTAGTCCCAAATATTCTTGAGTTGAATATCAATGGCATTGATGGTACTGTTTTGGAGGTGGTACCCTTAGGTCATCCCATGTGTCTTGTAACAGAGAGGTTAGGGACAATTATTGCAAAAAGACTCCAATATAAATTGAACAGTAAGGGAATGGTCATTTTAGCAAATTATAATTACATACATGTGTAGCAAAAGCAATAGCAATTGAAGTGCTCTCTCTAATGGGTTATAGTGAGTCATCTCAATATTTGATGGTGAGACTGAGATTTTTTTTCTCCAACTCAGAAAAAAAAATACCACGTTGAAAAAGACTGATGTCTCAAGTGTAGGGGAGTGAGCACAAACTAGAAAGGATGGTTTCTTTTGAAACTTTTTGGCCTTTGGGCTAAGATCAAGTATAGTGCCTGTTCTTATCTATTTGGCCTGCTGTTTACGTTATTTTCTATCCAGCTTTCAGTGGCAGGTGACGTTATATGGGGCAAATAATAACTAAATATTAAATGGATTTGTACTTTATTAAGTGGATTTATGTTCTGCCTTTGGACATAGTCTTTTAATTTCTACTCATGTAAAACTGTCACTATAGTCTTGGAAATTTTGCCTAAGCAAGGACGTCAGGACTGCATGTCCACAGAAAGGATAGAATCTCACAGAACTATTATACTTATTTGTGGCAGGATCCTCATTTACTATGCAACTGAAAATAATAAGAACAATGGGAGGTTGACAATAAAGACAGATAACAGATTGAATATATAACATTCTAAACATCTGAAAGAACTGCAGCATCATTTCCATTTCTTATACATAAAAGACCATCTTCCTTCAAAGCTTACTTTTAGTCTCCATGGGGATCTGTCAGCTGAAAACACGTAGGTTGGTGTCCATTAAGGACTTCCATTATTTATATTATTTGTTTATCATGTGTAGCTGTTTTTTGTATTTTACCAATTACCACAATGAGTCTTGACTTGAAGCAGTCCAGCTCCTCTCTCCTCTACCCTATAGTAAAGGCATGTTCTTATTACTATTTCCTTCATACTCTCTTATTCCTTTAGGTTTGCTTGTTACAATACTATTGTTTATTGCTCTGGCCCTAAGTATCTTGTGAAGCGGGGTGGGAATCATCTTTTACTCTGTTTATGCAGCAGCTAGACCAGTGAAACGCTGACACTGTCTGGGGCTTGTGGGCACAATGCCTCAGGTGATCAACAGCTTTGCTTCTGTTCATTAGAAATAGTCTTGATTTACCCAAACCATCAACAAATCCTCCTCTTCAGAAGCTTGAGCTAAATCCTCCTGCTTCTTTGCCATCTCAGAGGAATCATTACTTACTTGACAAATGACAAGTTGTACTTTCTAGTTGTTTGCAAATTGATGTTGTATACTCTGGGCAAAGGCTAATGTTTAGACCTGTTGCTTTGTATTAGCGGTATGAATATTTGGACTTTTCTTGTTGTTAACCTTAGTCATTTTGCACACACCTTATATGTGGTTTCAAATTTTAGTCTGCTCCTTTATAAGCTCTTTAAGTGGACCCTATTGTTGAATTTCACTCCATAGCAGAGGGTCCTTGTACTCAACTCAGAAATGTCACAAGCTTACATGACAGTGTAAAACAGTTTACAGGATTATTATATGGTGGTGAATTATAGAGACTTATATATATATTTTTTCTGTTGTGTAAATTAAAAAGTCCAGCAAGCCAGACATCAGGAGAAATAACTCATGCAGTTGCTGTTCTATCTATGGACTTTCTCTATGTGTTGGCACAGCAATTCTAATACTGGCAACAGAATGGATTTTGGCTGATTACCTATTTTTATTAGCAGATTAATTAAAGAAATTTACAATTGTGTATATTCTGCCAAAACATCCCAAATTGTGACCATTAAAGGATCTAAATCCCAAATCTGCCAACAACACTCTCCTAGGGCTATGTGGTCATATAGAATTAATACAAAAACAGTATAAAGCATGAGTAGATAGTTCTTAAAAGATCAAGTAAAACAAAAAATGCTTGCTTGGATAGTTGTGTCCATCTGAATAGAAACTACTCTAGTAAATTAATGCACAGGATTGGCACATTCTAGGTTCACTGACCCTCCTTACCAGAGGTCTATGCCAAAGCCCAGGAAACCTGGTTCACAATTGGAAGTGTTCATTCTCACCGTTATAGTGAAGACGAGTTTTCCCCATTAGCTTGAATAGGAGGAGGAGGCAGTATCTTGTCCTGCCCAAAGTGACATTAGTGTCAAAACCGGCAAGCCCAAACACGTTGCAAAACAAATTAACAGTTTAACAGTAGAGAACAAAGACATGCAATGGGCAGAATCCTACTTCACTTTACATGTACAAATGGCAGTTACCCAGCTGTGTAACTTCCATTTTTGGCACTCCGGCACTCCACTTCAGATGTAGTGCGGACATGTAAGTGTCCATGTGGCTATGGTAGGCTGGCCTCAGGCTGGGCAAGTATGTGGCTTTATAAGCACATCCCTGAGTGTAAGTTCAAGATAGTGGCCAAGGAAAAACCGAGAGGAGGGGTACTTAGCCCAATAGCCTCCTGGTTAGGGCACTTGCACAGGAAGCAGAGGCCCAGGTTCTAGGTCTTCTTCTGTGTTCACAGTGTCTATGGAGTAGGATTGCAAATAGTTAGGAAGAATCAAACATGGCAGTTACATGGCTGGGTAACTGCCATTTAGGCAAGCAAAGTAGAATAGGAGTCTGCCTCATGTTCTCCTTTGGTTAAAAATAAATATTATTAAGTAACAGAAGAAAGTGATATTTTGTCTAAGGTTTTCTGAAATAATAAAACTCCGTACGAAAAACTGGAAGAGATGCAATGTCCTTTTACTCAAGACAGAATGAGGGAAAGCTCTCAGATGCATTTGGTCTCCAGATAAAAGTGTAAAAAACAATATTTTTCTCTTTTCTTTTAAACAGATAGTCTAATAATAATAATACGAGATTTTTTTCAACGTATGTTATTATACTACTAGCTTTGATAATGCAGGCATAACTTGTCATGTCAATAACATTATTTGGAAAAGCGTGGGCTTCTTGTGCATCCATGGCTATATTAAAATAGTTAAATAGTTGAGCTCACTGTAGTTCTGTAGGGTTTCTTGATACTTTGGATATTTTAAAGTTAGCAATAAAAATGAATATAATGAAAGGACAATATACAAGAGCATCCTCATCAAGAATGAATATTTGCAGTGAAATAATCCAGCCACCCAAGACTTGTCCCAGTCTCCTTCATATCATCTATGGGTATGGATTTACCCCTCAAAATGAGCAGGGCAAACTTTAGACCTCATGATTTGCACCTGTGGGGTTACAGCTGCTGCACACTGGCAGAGGCACAAGTGAAGCAGTGGGCAGGAGGCACCCAGCATGGCAGCCATGGTGGCATGGCTGATGCGGGGCTTGCGGTGGCCACAAATTGATTGAGAGTAGATTCAGGCTTGATATCAGGAGGCATTACTTTATGGTTAGGACTGCCAGGCTCTGGAATGGGCTCCCAAGGGCAGTGGTGTTCTCCCCTGCCTTGGGGGTCTTCAAGAGGAGGTTGGATAGATATCTGGCTGGGGTATTATGATCCCAACACTCGTTCCTGCCCAGGGCAGGGAGTCGGACTTGATGATCTATTCAGGTCCCTTCTGACCCTAGAAACTATGAAATAGCTGACTGAATTTTTGAATAGGGTCATGGGGAACCCTGCCTTTAGGAAATGGAAAATTTCTGCCACTACCTGTTAATATAGAAAATAGAAACTCTGTTGTTCAGAGTTACATATGTAAGTCAGATGGGGAGCTAAGGTGGCTACATTTAAACAGCTGTTCATTTCCTCAACAATTTTTTTCTCTCTTACTATCAGCACTGTGCCATATTCTTTGCACAATGTGTGTTAGAAACAAAAGAAACTTATTTTCCAGTGGTGCACACCAGATGGCAGCTTTTGTCACCATGTCAAACATTCTCCATTGCATTATGTATGTCCTGGAGAGTTAAACTTTCTTATCATTGAATATTACATTCTATATTATGTTAATATAATGTTAATATATATTCAGCTTTTTCTCTTGTGTGGAGTCTTATTCATGTGGATTGAGGCCTTTGATTAGAAAGAATGGGATTCCTTCAGCTGCTTGCGTTCTGCAGGTTTTCAAATGTTACTGTAAGGAGAAACACCATGTCTCTTTGCCTCCTCTGGTCATACATTTCTAAGTCTTGTATCCTACCAAAGCAAAATACCCACAGAAAAAGTGACCCACTACCCTTCCTTAATCACACCATTCCATTCCCATCTGTACAAGTTTTATTAAGTTGCATTCAAGTTCTTTAATGTACTCTGGCAGTATCATCCAGTGACAATCTGTTTTTTCTGCTCTCCCTCTTCCTCCTGTTGACCTGAAAGTGGTTCAGCACATGTTTTAGAGTTACTCTCCCTTAGGGGAAGTGAGATAAGTAGCTAGGCATCTTTAGGCTAAAGTCAGGCAGAAGGCAGGGCAGATGACACCTTAGAGAGACTGATTGGTTGAAAGAAGCAAAAGCTTTTCTGGTGAACCTGCTTTGTCAGATGCTAGAAGAAGTGACAGTATTCAAGAATACATATATACACCCAATGCATATTTTAAATGTCATGTTAAAACTAACCAAAATGGAAATGCGTATTAATGCAAATTTTCCCTTATGTGTTGCCCTGCGGCATGATGATCAGGGAAAATGTTAGCACAGACCTTTCTGAAATGTGACCAGCAATTTCCTCTGAGTATTTTATTTGCCAAATGTAGCCCTCAATCTGTACTCTCTGCTATAATATATTTGCAAGAAAAAACTCCAAGTTAGAACTCAAGCAGCTCAGTAAGCACATGCAGTTCGCCTATTTCTTTGTTCCGGAAAAATCTAGAAGGGCTGGTTTGTATTTCGGGAGTATAATGGACAGCATTACCGAGGCCTGATTTCCTCCAACATGGTTAGAGACCAGCTTTTCTGTAGTAGGACTGTGTCTGTTAAAATATCTGCTTTGCCTGGAGCTCTTGACTTTTGGTACACTTCACCTAACTCTATTGCCTTCTGTTGTTACTATCCATCTGGATGTTTTCTGTAACCAGTAGAGCAGGACCTCACTGTTTCTGTTTTTTCCTCACTCGCTGCACATACAATTCTGCCAACCAGCATCTAAGAATGCAATGTTCTCTGAGGCTGACAGAAAATATCATTTGTAATTGGCATGCCATTGCTGCTTGCTGCTTACTGAAATTCTGTGTAACAGTTTGTAACAGCATAGTCTGCAAACATGCTGATCAGAAATTTTTCAGTTGTGGTAAGGAACAATGAATGGGGTCAGGCCCTTAAGCCTCATTTCTGTCATCTCCAAAACTTTGACTTAATCTCTGTTAGTATTTTCTCTGAGTTGTTTGCCATTCAGTATAGCCTTAGCAACTTTCATGTTATCTTCTCTAAATTTATTTTTCACCTTTGCAACATTTGCAAAAATATTTAAAGTAATTAGAAACACTGTAGCATTGTAAAGGTCTTTCTAAATGTTACCATGTTGTACATACTTCATGGGTTTTGGAGAATGGTTTCTGGATGCCTTTTCAGAAATAATCTTACATGCAAACTCAAAGTGCAGAATAGCAGTCAGCTTCAATTGCCCGTACATTTTGGGTGGGATTTTCAAAGGAGCCCTCTAGACTCAGATGCTCAATTTAGTGGGAATTGAAATTTGAAATTCAATAGGATTTGGTAAACTAACTGCCCTAATTTATTTATTTGTTTGTTTTTCAAGTTTCACCCTTTATTTGTCACATGCTTCCGACATCTATACCGATTAGTCGCCTAGGGTACCCGCCATTAAAAAGTCATATCCTGGAAGACATCAAACCAATCCTGCCTGAAATTGTTTGAGATTAACTCCTTCTTTACTACTATTATGACAGAAAAACAACAGTGGGCAAATGGGTGAGTGAGTGCAGCAACTGTGTAAACACCAAGGAAATCACTTAACTGGTCCTGAGGATGGATGTAGCCATCACCACAGTACTGCTACAGTGACCTATGTTGGGGGCCAGGAGCAGAATGAGGAGGGAGCCGGGCACACGTGCATCCCCACACACATGTGTGCCCTCTTATCTCACCGGCGGTGGCAGCAGCAGCAGAGGGGGCAGCAGCAGCTGATTCCCCCAAGGTAAGTGGGGTAGAGGGCAGAGGGAGCTGGTGCAGCTGAGGCGGATCAGGAGGGGAAGCCCCCCAGATTCCATCTAGCTCAGCTGGCAGGGAGCTGTGTTCCCAGGCTGCACATGGGCAGCACACATGAACACTATGTGCAAACAGGCATGCTCTGTAAGGGCGTGCTGGCGTTCGCTCAAGGCGGGTGTGTGGCAACGGTCCAGAAGGGGCCTCTGACAGGCGAGAGAAGTAGACTCACAGCTCTGCAGACATGGTACAGACGTGGGGCGCAGCTGCTAGGGGCCACGCCCCAGTGGCGCCACCTGCCCAGATGGAGCTCATGGCAGGGTCAGTGGCCCCCTGCCCCCCTGTCTGGGGGGACGACCTGGCAGGGACCCAGCAGCTGGTGGTAGGGGAGGGGTCTGGTGGTTCCCTTGCCTGTCCCTCCTGTGCCTGGCTTAGGGCTCTGGGGAAGCAGGTGAGGGAGCTCCAGGCTGAGGTGAGAAGGCTGCGAGGGATCAGGGCTGCAGAGGATGAGATTGACACCTATTTTCATTCACTGCAGGACCAGGCGTCCAGCCTACAGACTCCCCAAGAGAGGTGCACAACAGAGGAGCAGCAGAAGGTAACCACCAGAACCAGGGCTGCTCAGGCTAGCATGGTGGAGGCTCCCCAGGTACAACTCGTGAACAGATATGAGGCCCTGGCAGCCCTGGAGGAGAAGGACGAAGGGGATACCTCCAGCGGAGATGGCGCCACTCTACGCACGACACAGACAGCGCAGAGAGGGAGCACTAGGAGGAAGAAATGCCAGGTCCTCATCATCGGGGATTCCATCCTAAGAGGAACGGAGGGTCCCATCTGTTGACCCGACCCCATGGCACGCAAGGTCTGCTACATGCCTAGGGCTTGGATTCAAGGTATCACAGAGAGGATCCCGGCCTACATTTGACCCTTGGACCAGTACCCTATGGTTTGTATCCATGTGGGAACAAATGACATGGCCAGGGGCAACCCAGACTGCATCATGAAGGATGTCAAGGCCTTGGGGGCCAAGCTCAAGGAGAAAGGGGCACAGGTGCCAGTAAGTAGACATGGACAGCAACACGAGGCCTGCATCGGCGAGGTTAACCAGTGGCTATGGAGCTGGTGCGGCCAGGCAGCCCTCGGGTTCCTGGACAATGACCCACACTTTCGCGCAGGGGACATGCTTGGGAGGGATGGGCTACATCTCTCCCTTAAAGGCAAGCGTGTCTTTTCTTCCAGGTTGGCTGATCTCATACGGCATGCTTTAAACTAGCTTCACCGGGGGATGGGGCCACAGGAGGACATGAGGACACCTTCTGGCCAAGACAGGTGATGTGCACAAGGAGTACCCAGGTAAGTGACGGGGGTCCGGATAGACCTAAGAATCGGGGGGGGGGGGGGGGAATGCACCAACACAAGGCCTTAAATGCCTCTACACTAATGCTCATAGCATGTGAAATAAGCAGGAGGAACTCACCTTCCAGATAGCTAGTACAAACCCAGACACAGTAGGGGTCACAGAAACCTGATGGGATTCATCTCACAACTGGGTGGTAAACATTAGGGGCTACAGACTATACAGGCAGGATAGACCAGGGAGGAAAGGCAGGGGTGTGGTGTTCTATGTCAAAGAGCAATACATGTCCTCAACTAACAGGATGGGGTCGGAGGAAGGGAAGGCTGAAGTGCTCTGGGTCAGAATACAGGGGGTTCATGGGGAAAGGGACTTAACAGTGGGGGTCTACTACAGACCACCTGTAACAGGAGGGCGGCCGTGCTCTCCCCTGCCGCCTCCTTTACCATGCCAAGCTGCTGACTCGCACCCTCCAATTCTCTCCTGCCACGACTTTGATTTTATATCTATTTCTATAGGGAGGCTGCCTTCTGTCTTCTTGGCCACAGTTCTCCTGTCTCGGGTGTTCCGTACACCCCAGGCTTATGGGCTATGCATGGCTCCTACCGCTCCTGTACCACGCCCCAAGCCTCGCACGTGTAATGGATGTTGTTCTGTCTCTCTCTCTCTCTGTCTCCACACCCTCTCTGGTGCTTGGGCTTTCCACAGCCCTGTCTCTCCCCGTGCCCTCTCTGGCACCCGGGTTCTCCGCCCTCTCTCCAGGGCCTTCTCAGTAATGCCGCCCTCCCCTGGGGCCTTCTCAGTAATGCCGCCCTCTCTCCGGGCTCTCTCCATGCCTGCACTGGGGCTTCTCAGCAGTGTCCCCTCTCCAGGGTTTCTCAGTAATGTCACCCCTCTCCGGGGCTCACCACGCCCACACTGGGGCTCACCGTGCCTGCACTGGGGCTTCTCAGCAGTGTCCCCTCTCCAGGGTTTCTCAGTAATGTCACCCCTCTCTGGGGCTCACCACACCCGCACTGGGGCTTCTCCACAATGCTGCCCCCTTCTCTGGGGTTTCCTCAGTAATGTCGCCCCCTTTTCTGGGGCTCACCGCTCCCACACTGGGGCTTCTCAGCAGTGCCCCCTCTCCAGGGTTCCTCAGTAATGCCACCCCTCTCCGGGGCTCACCACACCTGCACTGAGGCTTCTCAGCAGTGCCCCCTCTCCAGGGTTCCTAAGTAATGCCTCCCCTCTCCGGGGCTCACTGTGCCCGCACTGGGGCTTCTCCACAATGCTGCCCCCTTCTCTGGGGGTTCGCCACAATGCTGCCCCCTTCTCTGGGGCTTCGCCACAATGCTATGCCCTCACTGGTGCTGGGGTCCCCACTCTGTTGTGGATCCCCTATGAGGCCTCCTCCATCCCCTGATAGCCTCACCCAAACCACTGGTGAAAAACAGCAAACACAAACACAATCCCCTTGGCTATAACATAAACAGAAGCCGCCCGGCTATAATCACGCTCAAGCCTACCGGGGATTCTTCATCCCGCTGCAGTTACAGACACTGGTCTTGCATTCAGGCTTCTCTTCTCTTTCCTGGCAGGGAGCTCCTTCCTCCTTGGCTGCTGGCAGGGAACTGTTTCTGGCCTCAGCCCCTAGGCTTTATATTGGAGCCAGGCCCTGCCCCTTCTGGTCAGCTGACCTCCTCTGGTTGCCCTGGCAACCCTCAGTTGGGCTCATCCCTCCCTGCTAGGGCTCCTTCCTCAGCAGTTTTTCCCTTCATAGGAGCAGGGCACCTCAGTGCTCTGCGACACCACCCAACCAAGGGGAAGAGCTGGACCCTGAATTCTTGGGTCAGCTTGAGGAGGCACTTAAAACAAGGGATGTAGTCATCATGGGTGATCTAAATTACCCGGACATCTGCTGGAAGGAGCAGTCAACCAGGTCAGATCTCTCACGAAAGTTCCTTGCTGAGATACAGGACCTCCACTTAACACAGGAGGTGCACAGTCCCACCAGGGGGAATGCCCTCCTGGAGCAAGGCAGTAGCCCTTGACTTGAAGAGGGCCAAGGTCAATGAGTTGGGGAGATTGGTAGGAGAGGCACTGGGGTCCTGGAGGGTACGGGAACTGGGTGTCCAAGATAAGTGGTCATTCCTTAAGGAGACAATCCTCTAAGCCCAAGGGGTGACAGTTCCAATGAGAATCAGAGGGGGCAAGAGTGCTCAAAAGTCCCCCTGGCTCACCAAAGGTATTCAGGAATACCTGAAAGCCAAAAAAGAGGTGTACACCCAGTGGAAGGGAGGGGCTATCACCAAAGAGGAGTATATCTCCATTGCTTGGGTTTGTAGCGAGGCTGTTAGGAAAGCTAAGGCAGATATGAAACTAGGGCTAGCATCAAGGGTCAAGGACAACAAAAAGTCCTTTTTTAAATACATAGGGAGTATGAAGAAAACACTGGGTAACGTGGGGCCCCTGTGGGATATGCTTGGCAATCTGGTGGTTGCACCAGAGGAAAAAGCAGACCTTTTTAACAATTTCTTTGCCTCCATTTTTTTGTGCAGGGACCAGGACTCCCCCACTGAGATTCTGGATGGACTCAGGAGAGACTCCATCAGGCCTAGGGTCAGGGAGGACTGAGTTAGGGAACTTCTGGAGGGGCTGGACGTGTTCAAATCAGCAGGCCCCGATGCTCTCCACCCCAGGGGTCTGAGGGAATTGGCAGGGGTTATTGTGGGGCCCCTGGCATGGCTTTACGAGTGCTCATGGTGCTCTGGCCAGGAGCCAGATGGCTGGAAGAAGGCCAATGTGGTCCCCATTTTCAAAAAAGGGAGGAGGGAGGACCCAGGCAACTATAGGCCCGTTAGTCTTACTTTGATCCTGGGGAAGCTGTATGAGAAGATTATCCAGGAGAACATCTGGGAAGGACCAGCAGGGGGGACGATGCTCAGGAGCAACCAGCATGGATTCATTAGGGGCAGGTCCTGTCAGACCAACCTGATTGCCTTCTATGATTAGGTCACAAAATCATTGGATGCAGGTGTCGCCGTGGATGTAGTCTTTCTGGACTTCAGGAAGGCCTTTTGACACTGTCTCCCACCCCATTCTCATTAAAAAGCTAGGCGACTGTGGCATTGATGCCTACACAGTCAGATGCATCACAAATTGGCTGAGGCGCCACACCCAGAGAGTGGTGGTGGATAAGTCATATTCGACCTGGAGGGATGTAGGCAGTGGAGTCCTCCAGGGCTTGGTCCTCGGTTCTGCACTGTTCAATCTCTTTATTAGCAACTTGGATGAGGGGGTGAAAAGCACCCTGTTCAAATTCACTGACGACACCAAGATTTGGGGTGAGGTGGGCACACTAGAAGTGGGGGACAGGATACAGCTGGACGTGAACAGGTTACAGGGGTGGGTGGATGAGAATAGGATGGGATAAGTGCAGGGTACTGCGCTTGGGCAGTAAGAACCAGCAGTATACCTGTAGGCTGGGGAACTCCCTTCTCGAAAGCACAGTGGCAGAAAGAGATCTTGGAGTCATTATCGATTCCAAAATGAACATGGGCTACCAATGTGGAAAGTGAATCTGGCAAACTACAGGCCCATCAGCCTGACCTCTATCCCAGAGAAGGTCTTAGAAAAGATTATTAAAGAGGCCATTCTCAACAGACCGGCCAATGGCAACATCCTGAGGGATAGCCAGCATGGGTTTGTTGTGGATAGGTCTTGCTTGACCAATTTTATCTCCTTTTATGACCAGGTGACCTACCACCTGGACAAGGGAGAGGAGATTGATGTCATATATCTTGCCTTCAAAAAAGCCTTCAATCTGGTATCCCATGATCACCTTTTGGCAAAACTGGCCAGCTGTGGCCTCGGGTCCAGCATGATCTGCTGGCTGGGGTATTGGCTCCGTGGTTGGACCCAGAGGATGGTGGTTGATGGAAGTCAATTGTCATGGTGACCTGTGACCAGTGGGGTCCCCCAAGGCTCTGTCCTTGGACCTATATTGTTCAACATCTTCATTAATGAAGTGGACATTGGAGTCAGAAGCAGACTGGCCAAGGTTATAGTTTCATAGTTTCTAGGGTCGGAAGGGACCTGGGCAGATCATCTAGTCTGACCCCCTGCCATGGCAGGAAAGAGTACTGGGGGGCAAACGAC
>NW_005842026.1:1519153-1527304 GCF_000455745.1 Alligator sinensis | reverse complement strand
TACTGACCCCCTAGTCCCAGCATTCCCCTGGTCCCCATCTCTTACCTGTTTATCTGCTACGCTTGTCGGTCTGGGCTGGGCTGTAGTTGTGGGCGCCGTTTGGTCTGGTAGTCTGATGTATCCTCCGCCCTCATCTTCCCCTTCCCCCGACGAGCCTAGTTTAAAGCCCGCTGGAGTAGGTCTGCCAACCTAAAAGAGAACACACGCTTACCTTTAGGCGTAAGTTCACTGATGATACCAAACTCTGGGGTAAAGCATCCACACCTGAGGACAGGAGGATGATCCAGGCTGACAGGCTCAAGAAATGGGCAGACAAGAACCTGATGGTGTTTAACACCGAAAAATGCAAGTTTCTCCACCTTAGGAGGAAAAACCTGCAGCATCCTTATAGGCTCAGCAGTGCTATGCTGGTTAGCACTACAAATGAAAGGGACTTGGGGGTCATGATTGACCACAAGATGATTATGAGCCTTCAATGTGATGCTGTGGCCAGTAAAACAAGCAAAACACTGGCTTGCATCCATAGATGCTTCTCAAGCAAATCCCAGGACGTCATTCTCCCATTGTACTCGGCCTTGGTGAGGTCGCAGCTGGAGTACTGCATCCAGTTTTGGGCTCCTCAATTCAAAAAGGATGTGAAGAAACTTGAGAGAGTCCAGAGAAGAGCCACACGCATGATCAGAGGTCAGGAAAACAGACCTTACGACGACAGGCTGAGAGTTATGGGACTCTTTAGCCTGGAAAAGTGCAGGCTCAGGGGAGATCTGATGGCCACCTATAGGTTTATCAGGGGTGTTCACCAGGATCTGGGGGAATGATTGTTCACCAGAGCACTCCAAGGGATGACGACTAGGTCGAATGCTTATAAACTCCAACAAGACCATTTCAGGCTGGACATAAGGAAGAATTTCTTCACTGTCTGAGCCCCCAAGGTCTGGAATAGCTTATTACCAGAGGTGGTTCATGCACCCACACTGAATACCTTCAAGAGAAATTTGGATGCTTATCTTGCTGGGATCCTATGACCCCAGCTGATTTCCTGCCCCTTGGGCAGGGGGCTGGACTCGATGATCTTCTGAGGTCCCTTCCAGCCGTAATGTCTATGAAATCTATGAAATGTGAGGACGCGGTCAGTAAAGCTAACTTCACCTATCATGCATCCACAGATGCATTATCAGCAGGGCCAAGGAGGTGATACTCCCCCTCTTTGTGACACTGGTCAGGCCACTGTTGGAGTACTGTGTCCAGTTCTAGGCACCGCACTTTAGGAGGGATGTGGCCAGCATCAAGAGGGTCCAGAGGAGGGCCACTTGCATGATCCGGGGACAGCAGGGCAGACCCTACAAGGAGAGGCTACAGGACCTGAACCTGTTTAGCCTTCACAAGAGAAGGCTGAGAAGGGACCTGGTGGCCATGTATAAACTTACCAGGGGGGACCAGTGGGGAATGGGAGAGACCCTGTTCCCCCGAGCACCTCCTGGAGTAACAAGGAATAATGGCCATAAGTTGTTTGAGTATAGGTTCAGGCTGGACATTAGAAGGCACTACTTCACAGTCGGGGCAGCTAGGATATGGAACCAACTTCCAAGGGAAGTGGTGCTGGCTCCTACCTTGGGGGTCTTTAAGAAGAGACTTGACAATTACCTAGCTGGGGTCATATGAGCCCAGTATTCTCTCCTGCCCAGGGCAGGGGTTCGGACTTGAAGATCTACCTAGGTCCCTTCTGACCCTGCATCTATGAATCTATGAAAAGGTCTGCTCACAAAAACATACCTATTAAGCTTGAACAGATACACACCAGCATAAGAGATAGCCTAAAACAGGGCTGTCCAACGGGTAGCCTGCAGGCCCATGTAACTTCTAAAGGGTTAACATGTGGCCCACAAGCTCCTGACCAGCTGCCATTCCCCCTCCCCATTTGCTTCTGTCATGGCAGCCAGAAGGGGACTGAGCTACAAAGAAAGGGGAGTGCCTGCATTGCAGGTGGGTGGTGCATGTGACTGGGAGATGGGAGAGTGGATCGCACACCCAGGTGGGAGAGTGGGGAGCCAGGCTGCATGTGCTATGCATATGGAGAGGGGGACACCTGTATGGCAAGCAGCCCCAGCTGGCTGGAGCTGGATAGCCCTGGCCTAAAATATATCAGTATTATTCTCTTAACCCTTCCCCAGCATATGTTGCACTGATGATTAATTGTACTGGAGTGTTAATAGCTATCTAAGAACACCATTAGGAGATAGCAGGCGATGTGGGAGAGTGGCATGAAAAGTGGGCACAGTAATGATGAGATGAGGGCTCTGGATATAACCAGCAAAATATTCTAAGGCTGTTCTTGGCTTGATATGTGAATCATCAGTTTCTTATGTCTCTGTTTGTATCCTAAGGGAGGCAACTGATAGGAGACATACATTACACATTTATGAAAAATGAAACAGAGTGCGAGATCTAGAGTGTGATAACGTAGTAGAGTGTGATAATTTAAGAATATCAATAATCAAATAAAATAACCATAACACAGTTTAGTCTGTAAGGGGATCAAATGAAAGTGTTAACACCGGCCTTATGAATTAGTTCAAGGTTAACAAACTCATCAGCCATAATACTGATATTACCAAGAAGTGCAAATTTTCTTCTTGGCATAAAATAATTAGCATATGAATCTCATCCATTCAAAATACCAGAAGGAATAATTTATTCAAGCCAAAGAAATCTAACACTCCAGACTTATTCTCCCCTGATATCCCCATAAAGTAATTCAGTTTCATGGACAAGATCAGCAGATATTAAGCTGCCTTGAAGTCAAGTCTGTGGAGGGCACCTCACCATCTGGAATTGTATCAGTATTTACATGACTATTAATAAGATATTAATATTAAGCACTTCCATGTCTTAAGCAGGATCTCTAGGGTCATTGCCCCATCCTTCTTAAGAGGGGCTAGTGCAAAACTATAGCAAGTTCTGTACACTCACATATTGAACACGGGTTACTGAATCAGGGCAAGTTGGAGCGTTGCCAAGAAACAAAAAACCCAAAACCTAAACAAACAAATCAAAAACAACTACTCTTCTACTCACCAGGGTTGTCAAGTTATTGGAAGTGTAAAGTTGCCTCTAGCACATGTATGGCAGAGTACCTTTGGTGACTGCCACTTTAAGGCTTGAGAGCAGGCACCGGGGCAGTCTGCAGATGTGGGCTGGCCTTAATTAGGGTCACAGGACTCCAGGAAGGCCCTGGGATTGGAGGAGGGTGCAGAACAGCCTCCATTTTAACCCAGGGCCTCAGAGCTGGGGTAGTAGTTTGCTGCTAGCAGCCAAGGAGGTAACATCTGGCTGAGTTGCTGCTTGGAACATTTTGGAGGTAAGGGCAGGAGCTATAGGGATGGCAGGAGGCTCTTGGTCTTGAGTATGACCAAAAACTGCACCCTGTTGGGGAAGGGTGGCCTGGTGGGGATGTTTATGGTGGAACAGTCCCCCAGAAATGCCAGGCCAGTTACCTGCCCAGTAAAAGACAGGTAGGAGCACCTTAGAACCCCAGCCCCACATCCTGATGGGTTATCCCAAAGTAGGGACAGGCATGGGGCCAGGCATAAACCAGAGAAAGGCACCTGAGCCCAAAGGATGAAAGACCACAATGGCATGGGGCCAGGCATGCCCAGTGAGAGGGACCTGAGCCCATAGGGTGAAAGATCCCAATGGCATGATGCCAGGCATGCCCTAGGAAGAGACACCTGAACCCATAGGGTGAAAGACCCCAGTGTTGTGGGGGGGGCAGTCATGCTTAGGAGAATCACCTGAGCCCCACAGGATGAAAGACCCCAGCGGCCCCAGTGAGGGGGCAGAAGTAAGTGAAGGCCTGCATAGGGCTGTGACGGTGGCCTGAAGTGCTATGCATGAGAGGGGCCAGTGGCTGAGTTCAGCCTGGACTATGGCATAAGGCCAAGGGTCACGTAGAGTAAGGTCTGTGAGAGGATGGCATGAAGTGCTGTGTGTACCCCAGCTGAAAAGTGAGTAGTGAAGCCCAAAGGGCTGCATAGAATAGGGCCCAAGGAGGACCCAAAATGCTGTGTGGAGTAATGCACATTGAGAGTGGTCCGGGAAGTACACAGTATGTGAGAGGTCCAGTGAGAGCAGGTGGAGTACAAGAGGCCCTGTGTGAGAACGTGGTGTGAAGGGCAGAGTGCATGCATTGAATGTTAGAGGCCCTACAAGGGGCAGAATCTGGCCTGGCCTTGGGCCATAGTTATCCATCAACTTAGGCTGTTATGTGTGAGGCATGGGACATGATAAGGAGAGGTCAGAGTCATATGTAATGCCCTTGTCAACAGGGCGAGCAATGGGCAACCTCCCGCCTTAGTGACATCTCTCATAATGGTTACCATCAAGGCATAGTGGGCAAGGAAGGTGATTAGCCCAGAGACAGGCGGGCAGGCTGACATTGTGATCTGGCCTTGAGACGGCCCCTTGTCACAACATGGCTGCTCTAACTGTCTTGGATCATATGCTGTCTTGGGACTGCAGCCAAGTTGGTAGTGAGTGGGTCCTGTCCATACTCTTTAAAGGGCTGTGACACCAGTTCCTTTCCTGGTGTCTGGAAAATATATAGGCAAAAAACCCATCAGTTTGAGCAAATTCAAAAAAATGAAAAGCAAGATGTACTGGAAATCCCAACACTAAACAAGAATGGGATGTATTATTGTTGCTGCCATGATGAAACAGCAATATAAAAGAACAAAAACAAAGCTGATAATAATTATATAGGCTGTTTGTGAACCAAAATGTATCTCTGAAGTGATACTATTTTACAAGGTCTTTCCACAAACTGGAACATAAAAATATGAATAAATATGGCTGCTCTCCGTTGCCATATACAACTAGTTGCCTTAGTAACCAAGACATACTTTAACTGAAAAGTACCTATATGAGACAGATCTTTCATGGGATGCTTTTATAGAAGCATGATTACCACCTCTTGTTCCTGGCATACATATCAGAATTTAGGGCTGCATCAAATGAAAGAGCAAGAATCATGAATGAACCAACATCAAATCATTTTCAGGTACAACACTAAAGTAACTAACTATGCCTGGATCCTGCAGGAATAAAAATTTCCTAAAGAAGCTGGTTGTTGTAGCTAGCATATTCCCCAATGAGATTTAAATGGAATATTAATGTATTTACCTGAATCCAAGCCAACTTCAAATTTAAGATGACCTCCTAATAATTAGATTCTAGACATGAAAAATTATACATTTGTTATAGTTTTCCATGTCTAGAATCTAATTACTGGAGGGTCATTTTAAATTTGTCCCCCTCAATATTGCAGCAGGAAAGCTGAAGCATGGGGGCAAGTGATAGTGGAAACAGAATTGAGGGATAAAGTAGGAGGGAATGCAGAGACTGGGGGCAGGCAAAAGGGAATACAGGGACAGGGACAGGTAGGGTGGAGGGGCAGGTGGGGGGAAAGTAGGGGCTGGGGGAGCAGGCAACCTGCACCCTACCTCTTGCCCCCTTGGTGCTTGTCTCCCTACCACTTTCCTACCTCTTGCCTTCCTGCCTGCCTCCCCCTTCCACTGCTATCTCTGCTGATCTGGGTATAGGGAGAGATCTAGGGCTAGGGACAGACATTACACATAAAGTGGTTTAAGTGATCAGAAATTGGTTTAAACCTGTAACAGAACATAAGTTCAGTGCACATAAACCAGTTTCAGAATGGCTGAAACTGATTTAAGATAAACCTAGTTGACTGTAGTATCAGACTTAACCAAGTTGGGTGAAACCAATTTCTGCATTATCTGTCCCAGATCCCTTCCTGGTTTAAGTTAAACCAGAGTCCTCCAGCATCCCAGATGCTTTGCAGCCCTGGGCATGGCTGTCTGCTCCAGAGAGCACAGCTGGCCCCACCCCTCTGCTCACTAGCCAGAGCTCTGGTAGAGATTGCAGGCACAGCAGGATCTACCTGGCTTCCCCTTGCCCCAACTCCTCCTCGCTGCTCAAGCAGGGATCCCCCCTCCCTCCCATCTCCCACAGCACAGACATGAGCCCCACAGACCCTAGGCATGTGGTATTCTAGTTAATGCTGAGAGGTGTCTCTCTGTATGTCTACAATTTCACTGGTACAGGCAGACAGAATAGTGTCCACTTAGGGCTTTTTGGAGCTAATCAACAGGTCAGCTGGTAATGTCCATGGAAAAAGTTGTTTAAAAAGAGCGTGAACTAATGAGAGAGGCTTTTGTTTTGTTGATGGGCTGATAAACACTGTGTTATCAGCCCCCTGCTGGCTCTCTCACCTGTCAGGTTTGCAGACAGTATGAAGAAGCAGAGAGAGGGAGATTGAAAAGCTATCAGTGTCATCAACAGATGCATGCACTTCACCCCCCCTCCCCCCCTTCACCTCAGAGTGCTAGCCGGGCACTAGTGTCTGGCAACACATCCTTGGAAGTCTTGCTGAGGCCTGGCCATGCCCCCCCGCCCCCCTTCAGCTCAGCATTGTAGAAGGGAAAGGAGGGATGCTCTAGTGCCCCCCAGCTTCTAGCCTGAGCCACTGCAGGCATGTCTGAATTTCCTCAGTCCAGAGAGAATTTCTGTGCAGTTGCAAACCAGTTCAACCTAGCCAGGTTAGACTAACCTGCAAAGATTGAACCAGTTCCGGCTCAGGGTTTTTGAATGTCCGTCCTTAGCCCAGAGCTGCTTCTGCCCTGTACTGGGGGGACTCCCCGCAGCTGAAAGATTCCTCCTTCCCTGCCTAACTCCCTTCACCCCTCCCCTTTTCCTTCTCCCATCTCCCCTGTTGTCCAGGAGCAGCCTTGAAGAAGGAATCTGTCTGCTGAAGAGCTGGGCTCCTGGCACAGCGGCTTTTTCTAGCGAAAGGCAGGAGTGGCTTTGGAGCTTCCCTGAACCTGCTACAGCTGAGTCAGACTCCAGCTAGGAACTGTGAGGGGCTGCTCTTCAGGGAATCCAGCTGGCTGGAGACCACAGGAGCAGCCTGCAGATTCCTTTTTCCTTGCCTGGTTCCCTGCCAGTGAGGCAGATGAGGGGAGGGGGAGCCAGGCAGGGAGTAGATGTTGGAAATAGGAATCTGCATGCTGCTGATGTTGTCCCCACCCCATTTGGGCTCCCTGCACAGCTGCTTATTCTAGCTCCCAGGTGTGGTTCTAAGATGAGGCTTTGTTTCTGTCATCATGAATGTGAGGGGGGGAGACCACATCTTGGAATCAAATAATACAGTACATCACTCTGATAAAGAAGTTCTAAATTTTGTTTTACCTTCGTAAAAGATTCTGGGATAACCCTGGTGAAGGTCATAAACTAGTTTTTATCACTAGTGGCTAGACCCACAAGAGGATTTAGGTGCTTATTAGTTTAGGCACTTAAATCCAAAAGTTAGATCTTCAAAATCTGTGGTCAGCTACTGCCCAACCTCGGAGACATCTACATTCCCTAGTTGCCTAGAAGTATTTCTATACAACATGATGCTGTGCTGTGTAGAGGCACCCCAACCTAGCAGTGAACATATTGGCCCATCTACTGGAGTTTACAGGTTGCAAAACAACATGATGGAGAGGTACCCAAGCTGGCCTTACATGTGCTTGCTCCAAATCTGAATGCAAGAAAGCTGTATTAGCATGGCACTATGCCTAGGAATAAAGTCTGCTTCTCAGCAGAGTGAATTGGCCTATGTACAGTGCTACACTAATGTGGCTTTACTGATTCCAGGTCTAGAGCTACCTCTGGAACCTCTGCATAGTGCTACCTTGCACTGTATAGATGTAGCCTAATTTTTGTCACTAATGTCTGCCTAACACCTACTTCCTGCTCCTGGCTATGGCTACAAACTCCTAAGACCTAATGGTATTGAGCAGGACTCACAAAGCAGGCATTTTTCTAACCACCTGGTTTGTGCGGCCCAGTTTAGTAGGCATTTCTCTTGGATTTCCCCTGCAGAAAATATACCTAGGAGAAAGAAATTCTGCTTTACCCAGTTAAATTCTTCTCCTTGTTTAAATTCCCACCCCCCCTTCTGATTTGAAACAAGAGTTTAAAACTAGATGGCCCATCTCCAAGGGCAGCATTCTAACTGCTGGGCTATGGAGCATTCAGGTATATGTAAGGGGGTTAGGGATGTGGAAGCAGGGGGTCTCTAAATCATTCCTG
>NW_005842026.1:1490042-1519091 GCF_000455745.1 Alligator sinensis | reverse complement strand
TGCTGAAACTGCCTCACGGTGTATAAATACTTAGTAGATCAGAGGTGTGAGTGGTGAGTACCAGAACAATTTGGCTAGAGAGTCATTCTCTTGCTTTCCATCTGGTCCAGTCAATATTTACCAAATATTTGATTCTTTTTCTTTCAAGAAGCACATGACTTAGTTTAGGTCCTAACGCCAGAGAGAGATCATAGCTGTGAATCCCAAGTGGACAGTTAGGCACTAAATACTTGGAGAACTTATGCCATGTTAATCCCCTTAGGTTTTCCTACTTAGTAGCTTAGCACACCCCTCTCAGCATGCAGGCCTTTGAATCTTATTAAGTTTTGAGTCCTACTCTCCCCATATATTGTCCAGGGTACCTAGAACACCCTACTGGGGTGAGGCTACACAGTGCCTAAGAATTGTGAATGGTGAGGCCAAGCCTGCATCTTCTTGTGGGCATTTTCTCTGTGCTGCACTGTTTACAATCCAGCTAGCACAGTTAACTCATGTTTCAGTCTCTATAGATAAATAATGCTTTTCATTTGCTTGAATATCACTACAAGGGCTTGCCTGTCTTAGAGTGAGTCAGTAAGGCTGGGAGTCTGTGTACTGTATGTTTCTCATCCTTTAACCATTCATTTGCAAAAAGCAATTGAATATCTGTGAAGAACTGAATATTCAGTAAAAGGAGCACTAACAAAAAGGGACATCAATTGGCCTTTCAGTTTTAACCATTAATTTTTCAAACCATTAAGAAAATAAAAGTAAACTTATGTTTTCTAGACATTTATTTACACTGACACTTGCTATTCAACTTGCATCATTCTTCTTTTGGGAATTTGCCAAGGAGATTGCCCAGAACCTGGAAAGTGTTTTTAAAAAGTATCCACTCCATATTTTGGGTAATCAAGATTTTTGTCATTACAAATTAACTATTAAATTGATTTATTACCACTTAAATGATGTAATAGCACATAGCTCTACATGTGGTGTTTCTTTCATAGATCTCAAAGGCCTTTACAAAATATCGTTATCCATAATTTGTTGACTCTGAAACTGAGGCAAGGAGTTCAAATGATTTAGCCCTGTTACATGGGATATGACTGCAAAGTGGAGAACAGAAGAACCACGTCTCCTCTTTTCTATTTGCATAACTGAGCTACTGGACCATCCTGCTTGGTATCAACAGTGAATACAGGCAGTCCTCGACTTTACAGTGTTCAAGTTATGATGAACAGCATTTAGGACATTTACAAATTGACACCCTGTTTTGACTTTCTGATGTTGGTTTCAACTTTATGACGCTTGATCCGATGCCACGCCATGCCAGCAAACAAGTTCACTGCACTGCCCATCTCCCTGCACCGATCCACCACAGACACTGATGAAGAGGTGACCAAAATGTTGTTGAAATGGACAAAGAACTCAAATTAGACGTTGCACCAGAGGATTTTGAGTTGCTGGCATCACATTCTGGAGAATTAACTAACGAAGACCTCATTGAATTGGAACAGAAAAAGGTGGCATAGGAAGAAGATGCACCCACTATTGAAGAGACTCCTCTTTATAAAGTCTTGACAACAAAAGTGTTGGCTGAGGCATTTCAAAATTTCGAAGCTGCAATGTCCCTGTTTGAGGCACATGACCCCAACATTGAACACAGTTCATCAGTGAATAGGGGCATATCCAAGATGTACAGCTGCTACAGAAAAATTTATAAGCAAAAAAGGAGAACATTTGTCCAAACATCCTTGGGCACTTTCTTAAAGAAAGCAGAGAAGACTCCAGAAAAACCTGCATCCAAGACTCCTGAGAAGAATCCAGCCAAGAACCCTTCAAAAAGTCCATCCAAGAGCCCTTCAACAAGTCCAGCAAAGTCACCACGAAGTCCTTCCAAAACAATATGATTGCTATTTACAATATACATACATTAATGTAGCTGTATTACTTGTCTATAATTGTTTGAGTACAAAAGTCTGGGTTATTTTTGGTGAAAATAGGGTATCAGGCCTTGGTTCAGGAACAAATCCTCTATTTATAACATTGGTCCTATGGAAAAATTGGTTCTGAGTTATAACATTTCGACTTAAGACGTGATTTTCAGGAACAAATTGTGTCATAAGTCCGAGGACTGCCTGTATATCATTTTTACACTTTCATTCACGTACTTAAACATTTATTGATATTTCTGCTGTCTTGAGACATCTCTATTAGTAAGTGTCAATTCATTATTAAAATTTGAAGCCTGTAGTGTAAATACGCATGCATATAAGAATAATTTGATCTTATTTTAAAACAAAATGATACTGATAGGCCCTGGTTTATACCAATTTTGGCTGTTTCAGTTTTTTGGGTACCCTTGTTTTCAGCTCCTAAACTTTATAAAGAAACCTGATTTTTCAGAAAATGAGTAATACAACCTTGGTGAAAATTGGGTTCCTCTGCAGTGGCTCAATTTAGACACCAGAAACTTAAGCAAGCAAGAAAACTACTTTTTTTTAAATTGTGACCTATAATATTTACCATGCGGATCTAGAAACAAATTAATGTTATTATATAATTTTGGATTATTTTTCTAGAATATGGTAGTATTTTCACAAGCATGTTTAAACAGATGCTCTTTTCCTTTTCTATGTAAGAACTATTTGTTCTTTTGAGGTTCAGAGATTTTCTGTCTGATGTGGAGTTAGATGACATCTGGTCTCTGCATGACTAGATGTCAGCAGGTAGAACTGCTGTGGTAATATGTCCAGTATGGTAGTTTAAGTGCAATTCTGTCTCACAAAGTTGTAGAGATATTGTAGATTTACATTTATGGAGAGACAAATACTGTCACTCCTACTGGGTGTGAGGATGGAAGGCTACCTTTCCTATTGATTATGAATATGACATGTACCCCTTAATAATCCTATTCTTTGAAAGTGCAAGGGTAACTTCATTACAAATTATTTGTTACTGTTCAATTGAAAATTTGGAATGTGAAACAATGATTTTTTTTCTGAGAAACGCATCCAATAAACTGCTTGGGGCAGATCTTGAAAGAGAAATTAGACTGTTTAGAAATATTGATAGTACATTCCCTAGATTTATGGTTATGGAATCATTAATTCAAGTAGTGGTCAACCAGTATGCAGGGACACTTGATGAGCATGAGAGAGGTCAAAATAATGCTATCTTGAGTGGATTGTTACTGCTGGGAAACCTCAGTGGGATAGCAAGGATTGGCTCTAAAAAGTTCAAAGAACATTCTTGCATGCAAAGTGAAGATTAAAATCAACAAACACTTTCATATTGGAATTAAACTGGACTAACTTGGTAGTTAGGTCACATTGTTCTTTTTTCATCACTTCTCCAAATAGTCTCCAAGGTCTTCCAAGGCCCGTTGGAAATAGACCTAAAGTGTCTATTTCCAAGGGGCTAGACTATGGCTTTCTGTGTGCTTCCCTTCCTTTCTACAAGTATCGCCAGCAATTGAGAAAAGGACCCAGACAGCATGCGAATCTATAATGCTGCTGGCACTCCCAAAGTGAGTAGAAATAAACAGGGCCTTAGAGTACTTTCCAAATGGCCTAGCAGAAAAACAAGTATACTCTGTACCTTACAAAAAGGAGGCACGGTTCATGATTCCATGGAGCTTGTACAGGTTTCCCTTGGTTTATGTGGGTTCTGTACATGCAAATTCATTCTTATTCGATTACACTATTTATACACAAAATTCATTATATGTGAGGTAAATTCACTCTTATGCGATTGGCATAGGCACCCCCACCAAACAGGTAAATCTGTGGGGGGGAAGGAAAAGAGCTGTGGGGCTGGGGTCCAACTCATGTCAGCCCCTGCTGCAGGTGCTCTTGGAACAGCCAATGCCAGCTGCCTGCAGCCTCTGGGCCGCACCTTGCCCCGAACACCCGGGGCTCTGCTTGTCCCCACTCACCCCAGCTCCTGAGCTGTATCATGCCGTGGTGCAGGCAGGTGGTGTCAGCTGCTCCTGGGTCTGCTGCAGCAGAAGCTGGGATGAATGGGAACAAGAGGAGCCCCAGGGAGTTCGGGGCATGGTGTAGCTCAGTGGCTGCAGGCTGCTGGTGTTGGCTATTCCTCGGGCCGCTGCAGCAGGGGCTGGGGTGAGTGGGGAGAAGTGGAGGCCTGGGGCTGCAAAAGGGAGCAAAGCGGAGGGAACTTTCAGTAGGTGTGAGGTGCAGGATGGGTGGGGTGCGGCTCTCGCTGCTATGTGCACCCTGGGAGGGCTGTGGGCTGGGGGGCGGCACCAGGTTCTTCCTGGGGATAGGTGCCCCTGGATCTGTGTGCAGGATGAGAACAGGCTGCTGCTGCAAGCTGGGGATGATGGCGGCACCAGGCTCTTCCCAGTGCTCAGCAGCGGTACTGGAAGGGCAGGTTGTGCTGGGCTATGGCAAATTTTGGGGTGGAAGCAGCCCCTGTCCCAGCACCACTGAGTGCCAGGAAGAGCCCAGTGCCACCGCTGGCCCCAGCCTGCAGTGGCAGCCTGCCCTAATCCTATGAGTAGATCTGGGATCATGCACCCACCCAGGAAGAGCCCGGCATAGCCTCCCAGCCTGCAGCCCTCCCAAGGTGCACATAGCAGCAGGAGCCACACCTGCCAGTCCTGTGCCCCATGCCCACTTACAGTTCCTTCTGCTTTGCTCCCTGCTGCAACCCTGGGGGTGGCCGATGGGCTGTGCTGCACCCCTCCCCCTACCTCTTCCCTAGTCCCAGCCTTACTTCCTCCCTCCCTCCCTCACTGTTGTGGGAATGTATCCCTATTTCTTACATTATAAACTGGGTTCCCTTTATATGAATTCTATTTATGCTTAGCTTTCCGGGAATGCATGTACCTCATTGTGCCCGTCTGGCCTCAAACATCTGGTTACTTGCTGCTCTGGCCCGGATGTTTGGTGGTGTTCGCCTGTCCATCCCAGGTGTTCCATCGAGTAGGTATTTACCTCCGGTGTAATCTTCCCCAATCTTCCCTGCCATGACTTTGAATCTTACTTCAGTGGAGGGTCCGACCACCGGGAGTCTCTCGATGGCGGGAAGTCTGTCTGGCTGTCTTCTGCGAGACTCCACCTCCCCTTTACCTCACACTTACACCCAGCCTCAATGGGTCACAGATGTCCTCCTGGCCAGATCCCCGACTGATGAGTCCCTGAGTACGTTTGCAAGGATGGTCCTCTCTGCCTACATGTAAACAGCCCGCAATATCCTACCTGCGCCCCGAGGCTGTCTTTTTTTCCCTGAGGCTACCAACCACCTCAAGGCTCAAACAACAATCAGGCTCCACGAGCCTTGCCCCTCAACCCCTCCAACAGTGGGAAACATAAAATACAAACAAAAATCGCCGATACACTCTGAGGGGCCCAGCTTCCCCTTTTTCCCCGGCTCCCCCAGCCTAGTCACCAATACCCGCCCTCAGATACTAGTCGTCTATGTTCGGCCCTATATGTGTCCGTGGTAGCCTGCGGGCTACTCCACACTTCTTTTTCCTCATCGCCCAGCCTTTGGTTTCGCTAGACTGACTGTGGTCCTCTGGCAGACGCCTGTCCCCACATCGCTGGGTCGACTCTATGCCACTGAGGGCCATGTTTCGCAGCCCCTCATGCTGCTCTTGCCTCCCATCTCCTACCTGGTGCGCCTCTTCAGCTCTCCCGGTGCCCTCAATGGTCCCACCTGGTCTGGCGTCTTGAAATGTGCTGGCCTCTCCAGCTCCTCTGCTGTGGCCACTGGCGTTGGGATCTTCCTGCTCCCCTCTGCCCTTTCATTCAGGTTCCTGGTCTTGGGGAGCTGCTCTCAGCTCCTTTTGCTGCAGCCAGCAGCGTCTTTCCCGCAGCGTGCTCTGCAGCATCCTCCCCCGCTGGGAGAAGCAGCTTCCAGCTCCTTTTGTTTCCACAGGAGCTTCGGGAAGACCGCTCCTGCTGGTGCTCCCATCAGCGTCAATCTGCCTCCCCCTTACTTGCTGGTGGCCTGTTTTATTTCTGCCGGCCGGCAATTGCTGCTGCCATCATCAGCCAGCTGCAACTGTATAAAGGCATGGCTAATGAGCTGCGTGGGTCCCTCCTCAGGCTCTGGCTTCACCGCGGGTCCTGCTGCAGGTAAGTATTTCCCTTTTTCTTTTCTTTTACTTTCATTTCCCTCTGAGGGTTCCTGACCCCGGGGTTCCTCCCTGGCATTTTGGGGTCCTCCCTTCTGTTCCTCCCTGTGACACTCATAAATCAAGGGAAACCTGTATTATACTCTAGATGAGTTGATTATGAGGCTGCTGTTGGTCCCCTTCAAAGTGGTCCATAGCATAAAGCCTCAGACTCTCCCAAGGCAGGAATTGTTCTTTGGGTAGATGTGACATCTTTTATTAGACTAACTAAATAGTTGAAAAAAGTTCTTTGTGAGTTTTCAGGCACAAACATCCTTCTTCAGGCATTGGAAGATGGTTGCTGTTTTCTGTTTTCCAAGGTGTAAAAGAAGCTGGTGTGTCAGATGTTAAGCAGGTTGTAATGTGTCATAAACCCAGTGTCTATATTAAGTCCATGATTTTTTGTATCCAGTACATCGCCATTCCTGGATCTTACATCTCCAGAAATGTAATATATCTCATCCAGTGCCCCAAATGCACTGATGGAAAATATGTAGGAGAAACCAAACAACAACTGAGTACCAGAATGAACGCACACCGAAAATCCATCAAAGACAAAAATATCCAATTACCTGTGGGTGCCCACTTCTCACAAGACCACCACTCTCTCTCTAGTCTCTCAGTTCTAATCCTCAAAGGGAATTTACAAAACACCTTTTGTAGACGAGCCTACAAACTTGACTTCATAAATCTACTGGATACAAAAGATCATGGGCTTAATATAGACATTGGATTTATGACGCATTACAACCAGCCTGGCATCTGACACACCAGCTTCTTTTCTCCCTTGAAGAACACAGAACGGCAGCAAAGTCTCCCCATGCTTGAAGAAGGGTGTTTGTGTCCAAAAGCTGGCAAAGAACTTTTTTCCAACTACTCAGTTGGTCTGATAAAAGTTATCACATCTACAGTTTCAAATCTTCCCACATGTAATGGCAAATATTCTCTGAACAGGATATAGGTAGCTTCAGAACCTGCTACAGGCCTATGCAAACTTAAGCAAGCTGTTATCTGCTTCAGTTTTCCAGTCAAAGCCATATGAAGTCTATACCGCTGTGTGCATACCTCTTGGATTACCTTTGACAAGATATCTGATCTTAGGTTGCATAGGTTTGTTGCCTTTACTTGAGTTTGACTTTAAGATTTAAATTCATAACTGGATAGCTAGCCCCCCATAAATTCAAACAATAAACATTTGTGAGATATAAAATTGACATATTTGAAGTTCTTTATTCATAGGATGTTTTTTAGTGAAGTCTTTTATTATTTCAAGTCATAATATTCATTAAAAAAGAAATTATCATAATGAATCACATTATCTTCATGTGGATTTGTAGGTGCTCCATTATAAGGTTATACTTATTGTCACGACCCAGTGATTTTGGTGCCTCGGCACTATGGAATTTCCTGGCCACATGAGGGCTCCTTTGCACGGCAGAGTGTTCTGCTGCAATTGAGAACCCGCGTGTAGGAGAGAGTTCCCTCCAATTTGCAGTTTCCTTTGCAGGATGCTTTCTTCTTTGCAGCACAGAAATGCACTGTGCAAAGAGTTCCCGCTATTCGGATGTAAATTTCTGCCCCGCTATTGGCCAGTGCTAAATTATTCACACGTGGCGGCTAGTAATTGGCTCGCTAACCGTTTAAAATTCCGCGCGACTTCCGCCCAAGTTGAAGAGCTTTGAGCACGCTGCAGAGTGCCTCCGAAGTTATCTGACTTGCGGCTGCCGATTGATAGACTGATCACCTATCGATCTTTCTTCCCATCGCCGAGAGCAATCCCAGACGTACCCTTTCCCCGCCGGCTTCGAATTGCGGACTGATTAACTGGCTTGGGCCCCGCCAGCTGGAACAACTCGTGTGGTTGTTCAGACGACCGGACCACCTGAGTCGTGATTGTAAGCGGCGTGAGTAAAGTTTTTTGCAACTGATAAGCTGTGTCTGCCTCTCCATTCACCAGCCCGCCCTAACGTACGACCAATTTCTAACGCAACTCAAGTCGGCTCTGGCCGTCCGAGACACTTATGACTCATTTAAAGCCACTATTTACAGCCAAAGCAGCTTAAGGACACAAAATCCTTTGTTCAAATCACCCTAGAGTCAATCAAACTTGCACCAAATATGTTGTAATCTAACAGTGTCTGCAAAGAGTTAAATGCATTCCTTGCTACTGAGACAAATTAGATATTCCAAGCAGAATCAGGTTCACTGAATAGTTTGAACATTTAAGGCAGTATTATTAATTCAGCTTTTAGTCAGTAGAGATACTGAACTCTTCAGAAAATAGCAAGCACTGGGCTGAATTGTGCAATCCATTGGCCTGGATTGTGCAATCCTCATTCATGCTGGTGAACACTTGCACAAACTGTCTCATTTACTTCAAAATGAAAAAAGTGATTCATTATGATTGTTCCTATTACAATGAATATTATATGGCTTGAAATAATAAGGCACTGCAGTGTCATTAATTGCCCTGGCACTATTTGGATGAGGAAGTACTCACTAACATGAGTAACGATTGCACAATCTTCATAACAGAATCTCTGTTGCTAAGTTAAATAAATACAGCCCCCACCCCTCCCTTGTCATTGATGCACACAAAACTGAAGCCGCACACACGTCTCCAGTTTTTCTTTCAGAACAAAACCAGGTGTAAGTAGAGGCTGAATTTGCAAACTGAAAAGAGCTTGTAGCAAAAGGAACAGAAGTGCTAGTGTGCAGAAGCCACCCTGCAAAGAATGTTGGCAGGAGACGAATCCAGGTCCTTCCAGTGCTGAAACCTTAAACTATCATTTGCTGATGTTGATGTATTGGTATTAAGTGAGGAAATGAGAACACAGGAAAAAGGGAGATGGAGGACTTGAGACTTCTTGTAGACTAGACATTTCACATTTTTGGGTAGCTTGGCAAAGCAGAGGTGACTCCTTTCTTGTCTGATAATAGAACACAGTGTACAGCTTGTCCTTATGCAAGTGTGTACATGGGAAGTACAGCAATCTACTTCTCATTTTCATTCTAAAGAAGTGAAACCAGCAATGATAAAAATTGCCTGTAGTTCAAGTCCAAAGGACAGACAAATACAGAATTGTTTCTCCAGATGCAGAGGGAATGGATGCCCCTTCAGAGAGCATGCTATTTAGCTAGCTCAGAAAGTGGTGTCTTTTGGAAAACAGTAGTATAGTCTCTTAATTGTGAAACCCTGAGAGTTCAGGCCTTTTGTAGCTATTAAGAGAAAAGTGCAGTTAATACAAAACACCATTTTAATAAGCATGTTGCTGTTGGGATGGAGGGGAGGCAAAGGCAGGGGAAGGTGAAGAACTCCTCACTTGACCAGACAAACCATTGGGACAAGGTATCATTTGTAGTTCAGAGATGAAATGATCCTGTTAACACCTGGGATGACACTACAGCATATGTACAAAACAAGCTGCAGCTGGAAACAGCCACTCTACATCTGAAGACCTCAGAGATCTTTCAGAAATATAAATGAATTGGACATAAACATGCCCACATGATATATAGGCAATATGCTGCCCATTTGACAAAGGAAAAAACTGAGGCCCAAAGAAATTGTGGCAAAGCCAGAAGCAGATTCCAAATGTTCTGTTCCTCCCTCCTATATCTTAAGTGGAAAATCGTTCCTTCTTTCCACTTACCACTCAGTCATCAGCCAGGGGAGGCATTTGACAAAATTGTCATTCCAGTTATACAGCCGCTTTAGTATATGAATATCTGGGGTCAATTCATGGTTTTTTTGAAGTCACTGGAAAATTTGCCAGTGATTCCAGTGCAGTCAGAACTTCACCTTGGTGTCCAAGTTAAGCACTAATACAATATTTTACAATCACAGGCCTCTTATTAATAATAAACAGCCTTAGTGTTTGTACTTAAAGACAGAGCCTGGTAAAAGTATCTTCTAAATTTATAATGTTATAAGGTGAAAAAAGATGGTCCACTCCAAATGTTAAAACCAAGCTTCTTCTCTAAAGTTTCTATGGCAACTAGATGCAATCTATAATGATATTGTAGTTAATGAAATGTTTCTTCCAGACCAACAGGGCAACATGTAGCATTCAGTAATGAGGAGTGTCTTCAGGGGAAAAAACAGTGACATCAAAGCAGCCTTCTAGCATACTATATTGCATACTAAAAGCCAGGGGCACAATGGATCCTGAAGTCCAGCTCCCCTTCTGTGTATTCATAGTTCTTGCTTTATGTTTGCTTCATTGAAAATAAAATGGGAATATAATTTTTTTCTAAACTACAGATTCACTACTTGGCAGTGGCATAACTAGGGCTGGGCAGATGGGGCCATCACTGCAGGCGCTGACTTTGGAGGAGGAAGGAATCAAAAATAAGTGGTTGTGACTGTGGCAGCAACTGGAAATTATTGCTGCTCCTGTGCCCTGGGCACCTGGCTGCATCCCTGCACTGCTACTATTTGAGGTGGGGGTGGTGGGAGCGGGGAGATTATTTAGTCAGTTTCCATCAGCACCATTGAAACTCAATGTATTATTTTAAAAGCCACAATTCCCTTATCAAAATACAATCTGATATAAAAAGCTACTTTCTGGTGTGCAAAGTGGGCCATATTTGATTTTGATTTGGCCTGATTCAGGGGTTAGTGATTTGATTTGCTGATTTGGATCACTGTCCTGATTCGATTTGGCCGAATCCAAATCTGATAATTTGATTCTGATTCGGAGAATCAGTGATTTGGCCATAGACACAGCTTTATATGTTTTTTCTACATACCTTGAGGTAGCAGGCGTGGCTCATGAATGCTGAGATGGTGGGGCAGATGGAGCATCCCGCAGGAGCGTGGAGGGGCCCCCTGCGTGCTTGGCAGTGAACCCTGAAGTGGACTGGATGTACTTCCAGTTGCCACTTCTGGGTCTGCTACCGAGTGTGCAGGGGGCTCCACATGTCCCTTTGGGTCAGCAATCAGCCACAGGGGGGCTCCAGGTGCCCCCCCCCGACCCAGGAGGCACCAGTTACCAAGTCAGGGGGCAAGGAGAGGGTCCCTCACACGTTCTGTGGCAAGCCTGGAAGTGGACCAGAAGCGCACTGGGAACCTGCCCATGTTCCCGTGGGATGCTCCACCGCTCCACCATCTCAGCATTCACGAGCCACCTGGTACCTTGAGGTATGTAGAAAAAACATATAAAGCTGTGCTTATCCAACTCGTCAAATCTCTCTGAATTGAATCGGAGGGTTCCAATTCGATTCAGAGAAATTAATGGGTCTCTTGATTTGATTCAGATTTGGAGATTCAGCCACTGAATCAGGCCAAATCTCCTCCAAATCGAATCAGTGATTGAAGCTTCATGCAGCCCTACAGAGGTTTGTTTTCCATATAGTTAGATTGTCTGGATGCATCTGAGAGCTGTGAATGTCAAAGTACTTAACTAAAATTGATTAAAAAAAATGTTTCATACTATATCTTTTGCCTTTTCGGAAGCTGAGACTTCACATATGTCTACACTAAGATTTAGAGTTAACTTTGATGTCATCCTCAACCAGCGTGAGCTGCATAAGCTGCCCTTCTCTTTTTACATCATAATTTATAGCACAAAAGTCATATACACTCTGCTTGTTTTTGGTATTAAGATATATCCCAGGTTTCCTTGGGTGCATCTACACAAGATGTTTACTGCAGAACTGATTAATTAGCTCCACAGTAGTCTCTGCATCTCCATGTGTGCCCTTGTTAGGCCACAATAAACTAATAAGCTCCTCTGTAGGATAGTACTTGTAAACACAGCGGATGTCAGCAGAAATTGATGGAGGCTCTGTTCCCCCGGGCAGCACCGGGGGTTACTAGGAATAACGGCCACAAATTGTTAGAGAGAAGGCTCAGGCTGGACATCAGGAGACATGACTTTATGGTTAGGGCTGCCAGGCTCTGGAATGGACTCCAAGGGAAGTGGTGCTCTCTCCTACCTTGGGTGTCTTCAAGAGGAGGCTGGATAGATATTTGGCTGGGGTGTTATGACCCCAGCACTCATTTCTGCCCAGGGCAGGGGGTTGGACCTGGTGATCTGTTCGATGCCTTCTGACCCTAAGCATTATGAAACTATCCTGTGGTTGAGTCTTTTAGGGCACCACAATGCATGTGTAGACTGTTGGGGGTTGGCTGAGGCACAAGGTTGCTTCAGTACACGGACTGCCTGCTGGCTAACCTGCAACTGGAGTACCCTCATGCCCCAACCAGCCCCTCCACAGCATGTTGAGCTGGGTCAGAGCAGTCCCGGACTGGCAGGTTAACCCCCTGGACCACCTACCAGCCAGGGTTGCTCTGACCCAGCTCAATATGTTGCATCCCAGGTGCATGTTCAGATGTGGCACCTGGGAGCAATCAATTCCAGTGTGAACTGTGCAAGAGTTTATTGCTTCAAATTAATGGCACATGTAATTGCTTCTTATGCCGTAGAAGCAGAACCTTTTTAGGAACTGGTCTGTAACTAGTTCTCTCTCCTTCCAGGCTTGTCTCAACTTATAGACAGAGAACAGGAAGTGTGGAAAGGTGCAGAAGGACCAGGAAACTTAAACAGAGAACTGTTATCAGATACTCTGTGGTCTACAGCATGTTGCTAATTTCCAAACAAACTGCACAGAGAGGTGGGCTAAAAGGCAGATAGTGGCAAGGATTAATCTCATGCCCCCAGATTTGGCAGAACTTCCAGACTCAGGATGGACTGCTACAGGGGAGGTCAGGCTTGGAAATTTACAGTGTGGTGGTTGATGGACACAGCCCTAATGCCTCCCATTATGTCAACCTTAACTAACAATGTAGGCATAGCCTTAGTTTCCCCATATTTAAAAAAGAAAATATTTTTATTCTACATGATTTATTTCAGATACAAGGTGAAAAAAAGACAGAACCAATATAAAAGCTGTGTGTATGTGGGCGTGCATGTTTGAGATTTGTTCTGTAACATTCTGCAACTGAAGTGAAACAGAAAAAGCCCTTCTCCCAGAATATCCAAGGCAAGCAGTTTTGTTTGGGTCAGCCAAGGGGGAAGGATACCCTTGACCAGTTTAAAGATTGTTTTGTACCTTTCTTCTCTGTTTATGGACTTAAGGGCGATTCTGAGATGTACAGGTTCTACAGATAAGTGCAGAATGAACCTATTACTCCCACGGATTTAAGGGGATGATTTACAAACCCTTTCATCAGTCCTAGCTGCCTTAGAAGGCAAAACTTTTCTGCTTTCCCCAGCCTGGCCAATTTGAGTTTAAAATAAGAATAGGTTTGATGGCTATGTCACCTTTGCAGAGGCTGGGAAGGGTACCAGTGCAGGTAGGTTCATTAGGGGCTTCAGCAGAAATGTCGTGGATTAGAAATAATCTCCTAAAGAAAGTAGGAAATGGGGCTGAGGGTTCCTAATGTCTTCTCTACCCCTTCATCCCAAGATTTCTTAATTCCTGTCTGAAATGAGGGTGAGGAGGAGCAGTGGTTGGGTGGAGCTGACAATATCCACCCACCAGTGGGTACAGATTGCAAAGGGAGGATGATCTGTATTGGATGAGTTATTGCTGGACAGTTACCAGATATGTGACTTAATAAAGTTGTGGCGTGGTTAACTCATATTCCTAGTATCTTGTCTTTCTTCCTTTGGTGCCTGGAATAACAGCATCTACTTTGTGTATGGGGAAGCAGAGCTTTGTACTGTTAAAGGTTCAGAATTTAGGAAACAAAATGAGAATAGCTTCTTACAGTTATGTGCTAACTGGGCTTATACTACAAAGGCCATTCCTCTTCTCAGTGCACGCTTTTTTCTTTGGCCAAAATCCTATTGTCTTCCATGACATGTTGGTGAGATAAGGTGCGAGTAAGGACTGCTGCAGAGAACTTGATTTGTGTTGAAAACCTAACACTATGGCACTAGAGCTATATTATACAGTGTTAGATTATTTTTACAGATGTATATTTTCCCTATAAATGCTGAGCAAATAGTAGAATATAAATTAGTAATGCAATAAGACAATATATGGTGTAATACATGACAATATATACATTCCGTATTTGTGTAGGGCAATATGTAACACATGCAGTAATACACTTATACAAAATGATATATGCAGTAGATAATCTTATCCTGGTGGGAGAGATGGACCGGATGATCTCAGTGGAAGTTTTGTCTGAATATATACTGTGGAAATACTGAGCAAGGATTTCAGAATCTGATGTTGTGACTGTATGATTGTAGCTGCATCTGCTGAACACCTCTGAGAATCAAATAACTAATAGAGGTGCCTGTACATGGATTTAAGTGCATAAGTTTAGGCATTCAAAAGGTTGATCACATGCATTTTTAATGAACAAACTGAACACAGTCATAACAGACTCAAAGTCTCAACCATGTCAGTATTAACACATATGAGCAAAGAGTATATCTAGCTGTGCTTTGAACACTTGATATGCCTTCTAATGGAGAAGGAAAAAATGCGTAAGGGATAACTTTTAATTTTTAAGCTCCTGAAATGGTATTAGCAACAAGAGAAAATAAAGAGCAGGTACCTTACAGTGTCCTTGTAAACTTTATGCCATTTTTTTAGAACAAAATGAAATAGTAATTTATTTTCAGAGACTGAACTCTGTAAAGTGTTTTTTATCACTGAGTGAAGATTTCCTTTTACTTTGCCAGGCTACATAAAAATGTGAAATGTCTGGTCTGAAGTTCCCTGTCTGCTGTCTCTTTCAGTTTGGTGTTCTGCTTTCTCCACTCATTACAAATACATCAAAAGTTACACTTGAAAGTTAAAGCAATAGTAGATCTAGAAGCTTTATCATGATGGACTGGAGTAATATTTGCTATTGATTTAAAAACCACATGTAACCTGAAATTTTATGTTTCTGTTTCATCCTAATTTTTAATAACTAAATGTTTGTGGTGATAAAACTGAAGCCATATTCTGTACTGATTTACTTTGGAGATAAATTCTGCATTGGTTTACTTTGTAGGGGTGTATGTGAAAGCAGAATTTGGTCCAAGAAGTTTTATTATGGTACTGCAATGGTTTCCATTGTAGTTAAATGTTGCAGTGATTGAAAAAGAGAAAGACGCTTTTCTATTTGCAAAGGGAAAACACATGCTGGCACACACCATGGGTCTGTTGTGTCACTCTAGCCACATGAGACCACAAAGGTGCCCTTGATAGGCAGCCATGGGATCTTCTGGCCTGTGGAAATTCCTGTTATCCAGAACATGCTAGCAGCAATGACCGGAGTGCCCTGCAATCAGATAAGCTATGGCTAGTAAAATGGTATCAGGTGTCTGTTACAAATTGAAACAATTCAGAGTAACGCTGAGGCTACTGGGGGCTAAACTGGCTTTTAGAAGCCTTTGGAAGTACAAAGTTGTCCAGTCACGTTCCTTCGCTGTGCTAAATGGAGCATTTGAATCCAGCTATTTACACTATGCACTTGAGGCACAGAATATTTTTTTCCTTTTTTGAAGTTTCACTTCTTTGAAATAAAATGCATTAGAACCACTTCCTTTTCTGGACCAAATTCTAAGTTGTCATAATTTCAGTGTACAGGTCACATAGGATAGAGTTGACTTTTCTTTTTTAGTAGGGTAAACTGGTAGTTTGAACCATGGTATTGTTCATATCAGCATGGCAACTGCTTTGCTGTGGAAAAAAATTACTGTGTGTACGCCAGAGGCATGTATAATGCTAGCCTGGAATAATGTAGCCAATGAAATGTGGAACTTGGTCAATGTTATAGACAGAGCATGCATCTGAATTTTCAGAGATTTCATGCTTCTGCAGACAAACAGGGTTCTCTGCTCTTAGAAAGCAACTTTACTTTTTTTCAATTTTATTATGTTTTTGGCACAGTTTTGTAATATAATATGTCCAACATTTTGATCTTAAGTCTAAGAATAAGTACTGGAGATGCTTATATATCAGGGGACCATAGCCTTTTAGCAGTAGCTGAATTAAGGGAACTCTGCTGCCACTTCCAAATTTACTTTTGTCATGCCCCCCATCTGGGCAACATTGCCACTGAATTGCCATCGAAGTCCTCTTCTGCTGAATTTTGGCTGCAGGCCTAGCTTCACAAGCTGGATTCGATTGCTTGGCAGGCCAGATCCATCACATGGATTGTAGGTTGCCTACCCTTCTATATAACATTGTAATGTATACAAGGAAATGGTATAAGTTCTTAAATTCAGGTTCATGTCTCATGTTCTTGCAATATATAGTCTCTTCTGTGAGTGGAGTGGACTTGCTGATGTTTCCATCTCTATTCTCTAATGGTATAATGCGATAACTGCTGATTGACACTGGCTAAAGACCTGACACCATGAGTGTACAGTGCTCCTAACTACTTCTTCACATATAATGAACAGGATCCCTACTGTCAGTGATAACTGTTAAAGCAACACTTTAAAGTAAGGCCTGTTTGAGTTTTCCATGCTGGCTTTCAATTATCTGCTTTGTTTTATAAGTTTCATTAAGTCAAAGACTGTGAGACATTTTGTTTCCTGCCAGGGCAAAGTCCATGGGAGAAGGCTGGAGGACCAAGTTATTCTTATGGAGTACTCTCGGAAGTATACCTTCTTCCCAAGAGGAAGAGACTTGGAAATTGATGGAATTATTTCAAAGGGGAGGATTCCTCCCCTGCTAGACTCCCTTCTCTTCCAGAGCTGTGTCAGTAGGAGATCTCCACATGCATAGCTCTAGCTTGCTTCACTAACTCCCCAGTCACTATGGCTCCTGAGAAACCTTCGTGCTATGATTTGGTATCAAGTGCAGACAAGACTTGGAGAAATGTATACAGTGTTAAGGCTGTATTAATTAATTCTTGCATTTCTACACAGTAGGGTATGACCACAGAGAATAGCAATTCCCTTGCTCTATGATTGTCTCTCTTTGCCTGCACCTCTCAAAGCCCTTTTTATGTTGAGCTTAAATTGAGGGACTTCCCTGTAATGCAAGGAAACTAGGACAGTGCTATAACAGTGGCAGAAATAGTATGAGCAAAGTTTCCCTTGTCCCTGCTATATCACAGTAAAGAGCACTGCATACTGATTGCGGTTTCTGATGTCCCATATTATTGCTAGCAGTGACCTGTGCTTGATCTTTCATTATTGATGTGTTTTCTTGCAGAGTTGAAAGATTCTTGACTTACAGAATTTTGCAGCACATAAATCTCATCTCAGTGAATCAAATGCTGTAATACTGTAGAGGTCATCATTTATCAAAATGGTTTGATTCAGACCTAGTGGAGATGGGTACATAAAGATTATCATACATACTGTTTTTCTGGGTCATTTTGGTAAAGTGTTGGCAATATAATGTTTCATCCAGGCTGGATCTGCCTTTGCACTGCAGCTCCAGCAGTGCTAGATGGGCTGAGATACTAGTTTAAGCTGGGCACAGATATTTTTACCACTGGCATCTCCTAACCTTATTCACAGCAGCTCTACATTATATGGTTGTATAAGCTTATATGTCCTGTGTTATCACAAACACCATGAGCAGTAGAATGGGGGGAAATTCCCTGAACTACTAGTGTAGATACAAATACATGGGTCTAAGATGGGTCCCAAGTTTGATTACTTGTTTCCTAAGTCAGGAAAGTTTGTGGGAGTTTTGTATAGACAATACTTCGAGCCTTTTATCTCCTGTGAGGAAGTCACTGCATTATGCCTTGGTGTACTATGCTATGGATTGATCTCTTTTCTTAGGAAAAGGGAGACAGAGTCCAAAGGGAACCCTATCTAACACTTGCCTAATACTGGGAGGGCTATCATACATATCAGGGTATTTGAAGAGGGAAGGCAGACAGAAATAAAATGAGTGTATAGCATCTAGGGAGGAGGCATCTCCTTCCTCTTGAAACACTGTTCAGTCCTTGTAGATAGGAATGCCAAGACTCCCTGGCATTCCTCTCTTTGTGATCAGCCAGTGCAGTAACTAATTGTTTGTTGTTTTGAAATGATGACTTCTTTGCTTCCCCAAACAAACAGAACTGTGTGCATTACCCTTGTCTATCAAAGAAAATTTTGCACAGATTTGTATATATCTTGAATTCAAAAGAAGTTGCAAGCATTTTCTTTGTACCTCTGCCAACCTTTCATAACTTAACTGTAACAATGACCTCATTATTGTTAAATCATACAGCATTGCAGGTGTGAATCATACTTTACAGATAAGAAGAATGAGAATCCTTTCCTTAATAAGTCTACAATTTATTGATCTCTGCCACGTTGGGATGGGTGGAGGAACACGGACTTTAATTTCATTCCCATTCTGGCTTAAAATATTACACTAGCTTCTTGGTTGTCATTGGTGGGGGTTGGGTGTTTTGCTGTATAAGCAGGAGGCTTGGAGTGCCCAGGTGAGATCAGTGGCATCAGTTAGCTGTGTGCATGGTGAACACAGGTCACCTGCTCTGGCACCTCTAGAAAGTGGACTGTTCATCCATGTTTGAGCAGGTCTGACTCTCCAGAAAAGAAACCAGTAGTATACAAACCCTTTGGCCAATATATTACAGTATCTGGAAGAAATCCCCCTACTTTCTAGGCACTGTACAAGAATATCATAAGAAGAAGTTCCTGGTCTGAAGAGCATGGTGAGGAGATAGGCCCTGGAAGATAGAGTTTTTTTAACAGACTTTCTTGATATGAGTATCTCTGTTCCATGCCTTAAATGCTTTGGAGATGGCTGGGGCAGTGTAAATGGGCTCTAGACACTCTAGATCCAACAAGGGGAGGATTCTCCTGGCATGGATACCGAAGAAGAGTATTGAGTCTTACTTCATAAACTTCTGTGTAGGTGGTCTGTCAAGGAAGGCTGCAACATAATGTACTGTGGAGATTCTGGCCAACATTGTAGGGAGCTGAAGGCTGGATGCTGTTGGTTGGAAAACTTTCCATGATTACATTAGGAGTCAATCCAGTCCCAGAGCAGCCCAGAATTGGGAGGTTGTAATGCTGACTTACATTCACGGTGTATAGCATTTTCTTGTTAGTAGAGAAGAGTGTTGAATAGAGTAACCAGGGCATTCTCCCCTCTCTCTTCATCCTCCAGGACTGAAACCAATTAATGTGGCCACTTTGTCATTCTCTTCTATGAAACGATCCAATTCAGTGTGCACATGCATAAACCTTTTTCTACTACCATTAATGTCACTAGGTGACCTAAATCCTTCATTCTCTCACATTTATTTTTAGTGAATGTCAGATAAAATAAAAGCATCATTGTGCAGCAAAGAACAAATCATCTGTATGAACTTCATTTCTAGATATGCACAGTCTGTGGGAAAATTAATGTCAATTTGTAATTACAGCATCACTGGTAATATTTGACTCCCACTCAAAATGCTTGCTTTCCAAACCCAGGGAAAAAACTGCACTCATCTCCTAAATGTATTAAGTAAACTCAAGCTAACATAAAACTGTATTTGTAATGCACATCTTGCATACACAATGAATTCAAATTCACCTATAGAGGAGAGAGGAGGAAGTATATATTTATCACTATTTATCACTAAATTCTAGCAATTAATAATATGGTGTTTAAACATCATAATCTTGAAAATAGATATACATTAGACAGTTTAGCTTTTTAAAAAAATGATAGTAAATATATAGTATTAAATAATATATACTAAATTGCATTTAGTCTAAGAGAAATGATGGGTTCTGAATAAGAAGGATGGCTCTGTTCATCAGTAGGCACATCTATGTTAGACACTACATTGCTGTCTTGACAAGCTACAGTGATGAAGCATCAGCAGAGACTAACCCTGATGTCACTGCTATGTTGCTGTAGTAACGAGCTACATCACTGTAGCTCATCACTACGGTGACGCAAAGTCAGAAATTACCCAGAAATGACCCGGAAATTACCTGTGCACCACTGGGACTGTGCAGTACCAGCAGGCACTGTGCAGTCATTTAGTACTTGCTTTACCATCGAGTACTAAATGACTGCGTGGTACCAACTGCAGAGCCAGAGGCACATGTAGATGCACCCACTGAAAATTACCTTAGATAGAATTTATTTAAGGTAATTGTGTATCAGAAACTGGAGCCCTGATGGACTAGTGGCATTGCATCTAAACATGTCATTTAAAAATAAAAATCTCTGCAGTCTGTTTTCATGAAGAGTAATCACATACTATTATTCAACATAGAAATAGATATTGGCAATGTATGTGTTTATATATACACATATTGAAGGTTGGAGGAAAGACTGAAATTATTTATGAGGTAGAAATTAGCCTCAAATATGATGTATATATAACCTTTTTGCTGGCTGGGTTGCAAAGAGAGTAAATATTTTTCATTTAGAATAAAATAGAATAAAAGGGAATAATTATTATAGAAGGTAATGGAGTAGAAAGATAAATTACTTTAGTTGAATTTGACAATATCCACTGTATCAGTTCGAGGTTACTTATAATTTAATGAGCACAGAGAGGTACTCTACCTTGCCTTCTATCATGGTTGTGGTAGTCAACATTTAATCCTGTACTTCAAATTCTTGGTTTTAATTTACAGGAAGGATAACCGTTTTATCCTAGTTAAAAGGTAAGATCCTGCATCAGCCCTTTGCCTGGATCTGAACTCGGTAAAATTCAGATCTAGATCTGAACCCTGTGGTTCAGGCCTATGTCTAATAGCTATGTTGACTCAGTGGTTTATGCTACTTCTTTCTTCCTTCACTGCATTTGCAACAGGTTCTCCCTAATGACCTATGACTTAGTAGGGCTAACGGAAACCTGGTGGGATTCATCCCACGACTGGGCGGTACATATTGAGGGTTATAGATTGTACAGAAAGGACAGGGTGGGGAAAAAGGGGGGAGGGGTTGCGCTCTATGTCAATGAGCAATATACATCAACCCTCATCAAGACAGAATCCAAGGATGAGGAAGTAGAAGGATTGTGGGTTAGGCTACATGGGGGGCAAGGAGAAAGGGATTTGGTGGTAGGGGTCTGCTACAGGCCCCCACATCAAGGGGAAGAAATAGATTCGGGGCTCTTGAGGCAGCTCTTGGAGACCATAAAAGCTAAAGAGGCGGTAGTCATGGGGGACCTAAAGTACCCGGACATCTGCTGGGAGATGCAGACGGCAAAGTCCCACCGCTCACGCAGGTTTCTAACCTGTGTACAGGACATCATAGATAAGGGGATTTCCAGTTCATATTCAGTCAGTAGAGGGGGCAGAATTGAGTGATTTTCAACCCAGAAAAGGAGCATGCCAAGGGAGGGAGGAGGCATGGCACAGTGAGTGGGCCAGGGGAAAGATGGAGTGGAGCGGAGCTTTGTTAGGCCAATATTTTGCTGACCTAAAGCTCCTTAGGGGCCTAATGCCAGTGGAGTGTGGCTCACCAAGCTAACTAATGCTGCCAGGGTTTTACCAACTTCCTCATGGAGTCGGTTGCAAGCAGAGCTTGGACATGGGAGAACTGAGCCCCTTCCCTTTTCAAGAAAGCATTCTCTTGCAATACTGCCAGAAATCTTGCTAAAAGTGTTCTTTGGAAACCCTCTCCTCACCAATGGGTGTCTGGCCAGAAGAATTAATAACCTTCAGAGAATGAGGGCTGTTTCTGGAGAATTTGGCAGTAGTGGTGGGATGTTCTTCTGAAGTTTTGCTGCTCTGATTAACTTAGTGTCCTTTCAGAACCAGAATAATCTTTTTGCAGCAGTACTCAAGAGATTTCTCAGACTGACATCATTTCTCAACATAATAACTTACAATTAAAAACAGCTTTTAACCAAGTCTGTCTTAAAGGTACATAATATTAACTTTGGCCAAATAACTTTTTGGACTGCTGGAATAGCAAGGTAGTTCCTAATAGCTCACAGTATTTCCAGTAAAATTGGCATGGTTAACATAACACAGGGATGTTCATCAGAAATAACTAATAGCATCAAAACTTCTGCCACCTTTATTCAAAAGTTTGTGGCCATGGCCCAGTTAAGTATAAATCTATAAATACTCAGTACAGAACAATCTAACCTCTTTCTAGTAATTGGGAAAGCACTGCTTAATCCAATGTAAGAACCCTGTGGGAACTAAAAAGGTGGGCAGCCCACTAATCTGGGTAGTGCAGCATGCTACCATGTATGGCAAGAGGGGCCTGGATCATTATTGAGGCCACATATCATGTCCCAGGGTGACACTTGCAAAAATCCAGACAGTATCACATAATTCAGTAGAAAGATTTTATAAGGAAAAAGTTGACAAGAATAACCTTTTAAAAAGAAGGAAAAAAGGCACTGTCTCTGTAAGAAAACACTTTTATGAAAGTTCTGTAAGGACCTGGTTATATTGTTTAACAATACAGGTGTTTGATTCTTGCATAGTAAATACTTACAGTTCCCCTTAAGCTATAAAACTGTTCACTGTGCATGGTGAAGGGGGATGCACACTGTTTCAGAGACAAGCATTGCTTGCATGCATGATGACAAACTACAACAAAAAAATTGCACGCATCAACCAAATTGGCAATTTTTTGCCCTGCTGGAAAGTAGAACTGAAAATAACTGACAGTAAAACACATCTAAACTAGCCTCCGTATAAAGGGAAAATCTCCCTGAAAATCAGCTTTTCATACAAACTCACCTCAGACTCAGAAGTAAGCCAAACAAACAGGGAAATTGCAATAAAAAGCAATGTAACATAGAAACCCTCAGGGATATGTTGTCAAAGCAACTCATGAAGTTTAAAGTCAATGGTAGTTGATGTGTGAGACTGAAACACCATCAAAATATACCCTAAGGAAACAAGAAAAAACAAACTCAGTCAATCCCCACATACAGACTTTATCCATGATGAAACTTGTTTGCAGGTTTCTTCAAGGAAGTCATGGGGGACAGAGTTCTCCTTGCCCTATAGCGCACAAAGTACTAGAACTGAAATTTGACCCTCTGCAGAAGGACAGCATAAAGCCTATGCACAGTTCAAACCCTATTCTAAGGGTTTGAGAGGGATTCAGTTGTGTATAGGCTTTATGCTGGTTTACTTTCTACCTTGCCCTTGCTCTTGCCCTTAGCCATGTCCTTGATTTCTGTATGTCAGGGTGCACATACAGCCACAATAAAGCAATACCCAAGTGAACAGAATTTCTTTGCATTGTCATCAGATGGCTGGACATTTTTGTAATAGATTGATCCCACTATTTTGCCTTTGAAGTTTTCCATGACTAGAAGAGGTGGCACTAAAAATATAGCTGACTAAATGTCTCCATATAATCTATCTCTATATATACATATCTAGCTATATGTTGTAGGGATGCCCATTTTTGCACAATGATCCCTGTGGCTGAGATCTTTCAGCAATAAAGACACTGTTTAAGGTATTATTAAACAGATGCAAATATTATTTCATTTTCTGTGAATTTTTCTAAGAATTTGTTTTTCTCTTTGTATGGTCTAAGCAGTGAGGTAGATAAAACAGAAAATATTTTAAAAGCCCAAAACAAATCTGCACGTTGAAGATTAACAGAGCTTTTTCTATTGTTTCTTCTTCTGCACCATGCTACAATTTAGCAGTGTGGGCATACAAGATGATGATGACCTTTCTTTGTGGAGGCATAACTGGATGCTTGTGTACCCTGGGTAGCAGTGTCAGTGGTTGTGCTGCCAGCAGTACGTTGGCAGGCAACAGCTGGCAGCTAGGCCAGCCGTGCAGCTGTTGCTATTTTTGCATTCCCTCCCTCCACAGGTTCAGCCACTGAGGGTGGTGCCCTTATTACACTACTGTTTCTATATAATTTATTTTAAAGCAACTGATACTTCCTGGAAAAATGTGATGAATAGCTGTCTGGTAACAATTCTGCTTAAGTATCACATTTTCTATGTTCTATTTCTCTCCTTATTTCTTTAACATGGGCATAGTCAGAGAATAGAATATTTTTTTGCTTCAGGTCAAAGCAAATCATCTAACTTGGTATATGACACTCCATTATTTAACATAAAAATCAAAAAAGAAAGTAGGGTGTTACAAGCCATAGCACACAGGCATAGTAGCACACAGGAATAAGAGTCTTCCCACAGTGGGAAGGTGATATTTTATTGTATTCACATGTCCCTCCTTATGAGCCAGCACTGTGAAGATGTTGGGGAATCGTCATTTCACTGTTTGTCATGTTTTTTATCCTGTGCTACTTGAGTAGCACAAAGGGACCGGAGTAGAGACATGATCTGCCCTTAGTTTTAGGAAGGAAGGAAGTTATAAGAATGTTCTCATTTCCTTTTTAAGATCCTTAATAGTAATGAAAAGAGGAAGAAAAAGGCAGAAACATTTCTTGTATCTTGACTTTGTGCAGTTGCTTGTGCCTGTGTTACCAATCTCAGTCTGCCATTTGGTGATCTGGTGGCATATGGCACCTCTTTATATTGATGTAGTTGGAAGGCAGTGGAGATTCAGACTAAGATTTGTCTCTAAACAACAATTTTCAGTTTCCCATAAAACAACAGCTGATTTTTAAGAGGTGACCCCCACCATACTCATTCTGAGTAACTGACTAAATGCTCCGTTGTCAGATACTATATTATCATACGCAAGCTAAAAATATGTAAATGCTAGCAGTAAAATTCTCATTGTCTTTGGGATGGGAAATTATCCACTCAACCTTTTCTTAGATATATGTAACAGACTGCCAATGTGGGCTCACCAGATTGGCTTGAGATGCTTACCCTGGGCTAGAAACAGTGCTGGTGACCTCTGAGTGACCCCAAGGGTGGAGCAGGGGAGCCCTGCTCTGTGGAGAAGGAGAAGCCAGTCCAAGGAAGGGGTTTTCAATCCCCTCATTCGCATGGAAGAGGGATGGCAGGAGTGGGGGGCTGCCACCCTGAGGCCTGGTTGGCTGGTTTGCAAGCCAGGGAGGGACTGCCGGAGGGGATAAAAGCAGCAGCCGAACCGGTGTTGGGGGCTGCTGATGGTGACTCCGGGGAGTGATGCAGGAGGCCTAAGAAGAGCTGGGGTGAGCTGACCGAGCAGAGGGAGCAGAGAGACCCCTCTGAAGAGCCTCGAAGGCCCTGGGAGAAGAAGGCAGCGGCAGTCGGCCATGCCTCCAACCCTGCAGCAGCGAGGGAGCAGCGGCCAGGGCTTGTGGCAGAAAGCTGGTGCCCGAGGCCCCATCACAGTGTGCTGGATGTGCCAGGTGTCCCGGAGGCTAGGGGTGGCAGTCGGCCCTCCACTCCACTGTGGAGAAGAAGCAGCGGCCAGGAGCGCAGGCGGCATCCTTATCCGGAGCAGGGAGCTAGGCCAGTGAGTTGAGGAAACCCCTTCCCTTCCCTGGGGAAGTGGGACAGCAGCAGGCAAGGCATTGGGATCCTGAGGAGAAGCAGAGCACCAGGACGAGGGTCCCCAGGAGCTCGGGGTGCAGGCCAGCACTCGGAGCAGGATTGGTGAGCCGCATGGCATGTAGGGCGCCTGGCCAGGCATCTGGACCAGGGGTTTAGAGCAACGATCCCTGGGAGCTGCCTGTGCTGCTGACCCTCTGCTACTGACTGCCTTAGAGGGGACTCAGTCCTGTCCCTTATTCTGCTGCTGATTGTCATCGGATGGAGTCCCTGACTTTGTGCTTGGGTCATGCTGATTGTTGCAGGAGACTACTCTGTTGCTTGTTGCTTGCCTTTTTGGTTGCCACAGAGGGTCGCCCTTCAGCCTCTTTGTGGGGTTGGGGTTTGATACAGTTTGATTGCTGCAGACCAGCAGAGCTTAACCTGTTACAGTCTGCCGTTTATTGGGAAGCCTGTTGAAGCTGCTGGGAGTGAGCACCTTGCTTCCTTGTGGTAGCATCTTAGCAGTGGCTGAAAGCTGCCATTTACCCTACCTGTGGTTCTTGAGTCAAGGGTTGACTAATGCATTCTGGTTTGTTTTGTGATTCTGGTTATGCTGTTGATGTTTGCTTGTAAATAACCATTCCTGTTATTCTTGTTTTGTAAATAAAGTGTAAACAGTTAAATCAGTTAAGTGTTAGACCTTCTTGGGGCCACGGGCTGCTTTGTGGGGAGCAGGGGCTGGCTGGGAAATAAATTGGGGCTGGCCAGAAGCCCTGCCCCACTCTCACCACACCATCCCTGATATTGGGCAGGGGTGGCAACTATTGGGCCGCGACCCAGGTTACACATAGAAAAGGTCTTACCCTACACAATCCATCAAAGACAAAGTTTGGGAGGACTTGAGAAAAAGTTAATAGCATAGTTCTGAATGTCGTATGATGCCATTGTGCCTGATATTGGTATGCTGTCATGCTGTTTATAAGCTATTCTGACTCAACAATGAGGGGCTATTTCTATTCCTATTGAAGTCAATTGAAAAAAACCTATTGACTTCACTGTGAGATCAGCCCCATTGTGGGTTAGATAACTGGTCTTCCAAAGTGAGTGTGTGCACAATGTTGCCAGTTCCTACCTACCTTACAATTCTTTTACTAATCCCCTTTCTCTATTTCAGCTCTCCCATGAGACACTATATCAGATTCTATACAGGAGTCCAGATAGACTACATCTGCAGTCCTTTTGCCTCAGGTTTGTTGCGACCCACAGCTGGAGTCCTGTGGATGCACCAGCTCCACAGGAGGAGGACCCAGGATCAGACACTCCTCCTGGACCAGATGGTAATGGCTGCAAAGGACCGGCAGGCGGACATGTGGACGTGGTGGGCAGGGGACGTTGTCTGGCAGGACAGGTGGTGGGTAAAGGACATGGCCCGTGAGGAGGCATGGGACTGGCCTAAGGAGGCATGGAACCAGGCAGACTGGGAGTTCAGGGCACAGCTCCTGGCCCTGGAGTGCGAGTGTGTGGAGGTCCCTGTGGATGCAGAGCATGGTCATGGCCAGGAAAATGCAGGCCATGGAGAACTGCCACGTGCTGAACAACATCCTGGCTCTGGTAGTTGCATTTGTGCTGCCCACTGCCCTCCCCCTGACCATAGCTCTGCCTGGCACCTGCCCGGTGCCCAGCAACAGGCCCCCTCATGGGCCTGGGTGGAGGTCCAGCACTGCTTCCACCAACCAGAAGCCTCCACCCTCAGTCCCCTGTGACTCAGACCTCCCGCCCTCCCCCCCCCCAACTGGGCCCAGTGCTGCTGCTTGCAGTGCTCTGGCTCTATGTGGAGCCAGAGATGAAGCTGCCTGCAGAGGGACCAGGAGTATGCACTGGCCCTACTGGCCCTGGCCACTGGCTGCCACAGGGGGAGCTGCCTGTGCTGGGCAACTACCAGCTATCATTGCCCCTGGGTGAGCCCCACACCCTCCAGCCTCACTGTGGCATGCGCACCCAGAGGGGCACAGCCAGAGGTTGAGATACTGGCTGCCTGTCCCCAGGCTCTGCCCCCTAGGCTCCCCCACCCTGTGGCCCCCTAGTCCAGGAGGGCACACATGCAAACCACATTGTAAATAGTTTGCATGGGGAAGAAACTGTTTTATTGTTAGTGGGTAGTAGAGGGCCTCTGTTGTTGGGGAGGGAGAGGGCAGTGTCTGTTGTTGGTGAGAGTGTATGGGGGGGGGGGCTCTGTTTGTTGTGAGGGCAATAAAGTGTTTTTCTGACAACTGTCTTCAGTGAGCATGGTGCTGGGGGTAGGCAGTGGGATGGCTGTCCAGGTGGGCTACAGTGGGGAGTACAGGAGGAGTTGGTTGACCAGTGCCTCTAACACCCAGTGCCCTGGCCCCCACTGACAGGTGTGCAGCTCAGCTGGGGGCTTGGTGGGGGGGTGGGGGGGGGGGGCTGCCTGCTGCTGTTGCTGCTGCTGCAGCTGGTGCTTCTGCTGCCAGGCATCCTCTGTCCGCTGCATCTCCTTCACCCAGACCTTACAAAAAAGCTCCCCACAGGCCTCACAGATGTTATGCAGCATGCAGGCTGCAATGATGACAGAGGGGAAGTTTTCCTCAGCAAACTCAAGGCGGGCAGTGGGGGTGTGCAAACATCCCTTGAGATGGCTGATGGCTGAAGGCTCATTCCACCAGGGCACAGGTTCAGCCCAGGCACCTGTTGAAGTGAGTCTGGCAGGGGTTCAGCTGGCTGGTGTAGGGCTGCACGAGCTAAAGAAGGAGCAGATAGGTGGGGTCACAATGAGGAGGGGTGGGATTACCACGGTGCCCAGCTGGAGGTCTGGTACCCCTGGCGTGAAGTGCCTGCTCTGTACCAGGGCTGGCAGGGCAGAGGTCTGGAAATATAAGCGTTGTGGGCACTGCCTGCCCAGCTGGCACTCATGTTGGTGAAGCCACTGCCTGGTATTGGCAATGGGGGATGATATGGTAGGGGACCTACAGATTGGTAGTCACCTGGGGGACAGTGATCACCAAATAATAGAATTCATCATAAGGTGTCGAGTGGGTAAGGTAACTAGTAGGGTGAAAGTGCTAGACTTTAGGAAAGCTGATTTCAATGAACTCAGACGATTAGTCAAGGACGCACCGCAGAGTAGGAGTTATGAAGTGATGGGAGCCCAAGAAGGGTGGCTGTGCCTTAAGGAAACAATCCTTCGGGCACAAAGCAAGACGATCCCCGTGCGAGGTAAAGGAGGGAAAGGTAAAGGAGGGAAAGGGGCCAGGAGTCTTCCCTGGCTGACCACAGAAATCCAGGGCAGCCTAAGGGCCAAAAGGGGAGCACATAAAAAGTGGAAACAGGGAGAGATCACCAAAGACAAATATACCTCCTCTGCTCGCGCTTGTAGGGAGGCAGTTAGACGGGCCAAAGCTACCAGGGAGCTGAGGATGGCATCCCAAGTAAAGGACAACAAGAAATTGTTTTTTAGATATATAGGGAGTAAAAGGAAGGCCCAGGGAGGAATAGGACCCCTGCTAAATGGGCAGAAACAATTGGTGACGGACAGGGGGGACAAAGCTGAACTCCTCAACGAGTTCTTTGCCTCAGTGTCCCTAAGCGAGGGGCAGGACAAGTCTCTCACTGGGGTTGTAGAGAGGCAGCAGCAAGGCACCAGACT
>NW_005842026.1:1489155-1489503 GCF_000455745.1 Alligator sinensis | reverse complement strand
ATACTCTTTAATGTCTTCATCAGCGACTTGGACGAGGGAGTGAAGTGTACTCTGTCCAAGTTTGCGGATGACACAAAGCTGTGGGGAGAAGTGGACACACTGGAGGGCAGGGAACAGCTGCAAGCAGACCTGGACAGGTTGGACAAGTGGGCAGAAAACAACAGAATGCAATTCAACAAGGAGAAATGCAAAGTGCTGCACCTAGGGAGGAAAAATGTCCAGCATACCTACTGCCTAGGGAATGACCTGCTTGGTGGAATGGAAGCGGAAAGGGATCTTGGAGTCCTAGTGGACTCCAAGATCAACATGAGTCGGCAGTGTGACGAAGCCATAAGAAAAGCTAATAGA
>NW_005842026.1:1473785-1488912 GCF_000455745.1 Alligator sinensis | reverse complement strand
CCTATAAGTTTATCATGGGGGCACAGAAGGGAATTGGTGAGGTTTTATTCACCAAGGCGCCCCTGGATTTTACAAGAAATAATGGCCACAAGCTAGCAGAGAGCAGATTTAGACTAGACATTAGGAAGAACTTCTTCACAGTTCGAGTGGCCAAGGTCTGGAACGGGCTCCCAAGGGAGGTGGTGTTCTCCCCTACCCTGGGGGTCTTCAAGAGGAGGTTAGATAAGCATCTAGCTGGGGTCATCTGAACCCAGCGCTCTTTCCTGCCTATGCAGGGGGTCGGACTCGATGATCTATTGAGGTCCCTTCCGACCCTAGCATCTATGAATCTATGAAGGCATGCTCAATGATGACCTGGAGACCTGGAGCACAGCAGAGTGAAAGCCCCTCCAGCTGTAGTAGGGACAGTCACCATAGGGCAGGCAGGTAATGGGGATGAGGGTCCCATCCAGGGCCCTGATACACTGTGGCAAGCCCAGGGCATGGAACCCTGCCACCACCTCCAGGGGGTTGTGCACGTGGAGCACGGTGTGCCCCAGCCCCTCCTGGAGGGTGCTGCATACCTCCAAGATAGCCTCCCTGGTGGTAGCTTTGCCCATGCCAATTTGATGGCCTACATAATGAAGGCTGGTGGGTGTGGCCAGCTTCAGCAGGGCAATGGCCAGCTGGGTGTTTGTGGGGAGAGGCTGCCCCATGGTGGTGTCCTGCCACTCCAGATGCAGGTGGAGTTGCTCCAGGAGGTCCAGGAATGTGGCCTGAGACATGCAGAATGCATCCAGCTACTGCTTATCATTCCAGATGGCCTGGATGATGTGCAGCCACCAGTCCTGGCTGGCCTGGTGTGCCCAGAGGTGGCAAAGCTAGAGGCCCAGGAGCGAATGGACAGCCCCAGCTGTGACATCCAGGAGCTTGTCATCAGTATCCCTGCTGGGGTTCAGCCAGCAAGATGGGGTCCAGGCAGCTGCTGCACGGTAGCAGTGGCCCTGGGATGGTGCGGTGGGGTTGGGCAGGCAGTCACTGTACGTGGGGGAGCTAGCAGGGCCCAGATGGCCATGAGCCACCCAGCAGCTGGTGTGGTGGGCCAGCAGGGCTAGTGCAGCAGCCAGCAGGAGCTTGGGGTACTAGGCTTTGCTGCCAGGGGCAGGGGCTGGAGCAGCCATGGTGCAGGGAGGCAGAAGCTGCAGCAAGACATCTGCTGCATGCTACCTCCATGCTCCACACACTGTTCCTGGCCAGAAACACAGCTGGCCAGGGAACAGGGCTGCCTTTTCAAGATAGTCTCCAGCTGCAGAAAGCTGTGGCCAGAGCCTCCAGATCCCTCTGGCGGCAGCAGGGGCCCATTGCAGAGCCCCAGGAAGCAGTAGCAGTTTGTTGCCATTAGCAGCAAATCTTCTCCCACGTCCCTGCATGTGTAGATAGGAGCATTTACTCATGAGTAGTTTAGTTACAAGCAAAGTGGTCCCACATCAAATGCATGTGCAGACCCATAGTCCATCTTCTGTTTATCCTTTCATTTAACTGAATCAAGTCATGATTGCTGAATCCAAGATTATTTTCTGTTTTCAATATGTGTTCACTATTTATAAAAATCAAGTATAATGTTGCATCACCCTTGGTGTTAGAGTGATCATGGTGAAGAAATCTGTTGGCTCTCATCTAGAAAGATCTTGGCCCTACTGTCATTAGGAAGTTTCCATTAATGACATATCCCATGGTCACATGGCAGGGATGAGAGACAGAGGGAGGTACCACCTACATCCTGTTTCCCATAAGGTGTGTATGAGGTCTATTCTACATAGTTCTTGGTCAAGGGGATGGTTGAAGGGGACCCTGGTCCCAGCTGCGAATGGTTCTGCTGCATTTTCCCAGTGCAGCACCCTCTGCTTTGGCCAGTTCTGTTCGTACTAGATGAAGTTGCTGGCTGGATCATTTGCATTTATGGATCATCTTTTCCCATGTGATAGAAAAAATACACAAAATCCTCTTAGTCTTGAAGAACAATACAAGACCAATTTTCTGGTCTCCCTTCCTTTAATGGATTTGTAAGGTCTCAAACCCATGATGAGCTAATAGCTTTACTGAATCCTTTCAGCTGGTAACAAGCATAGGAAATGCTTTTCTAAAACAGAATTTGGCAGGGATGCTACCTATTATAAATGCTGGTAGTTACAGGACAGTTGTTATTGAATTGTGGCATGGAAGCAACATCCACTTATTTATTAGCCAGCATAGGAATCTCAAAGCCAGTGAGGGGAAGTCCTATCTAGGGTTACAGGTAAAACCTTTCATGTTTACCCACATGCATTTTCAGGGAAGGTTTATTTCCACTCTGCAAATTCTCTAATTCATGAGCACCCATCAAAAAAAGTCTTTGGAAGAGAATAGAAATAGAATTCTTTTGCAATTAAGAAAAGTGTGCTTGAATTGCAGAAAGTATTTTTTTTCAATTTTATTTGGAAAATATATTAACTGAAGTGCCAGAAATATTTGCCTGAAATGAGAGAAAAAATGAGTATGAGCATTTTTAAACACTGAATAAAAACATCCTTGCATTTCTACTCACATTCATGGTGAGTATGTATTCTGCTTTGTTCTATTGTGTGCAAGGTACCTTCTGTTTGAACCTTGCAGTTATGTTATGCATATATTTTAGGGCAGGGTAGCCAACCCTCCCGGCATTGATGCCAGAGTGTGGCATGTTGAAGGGATTTTGCCTGGCACATGTACTTTGGGGTGGATGATAGGGAAGGAGTAAGGGCTGCTATGCCACAACAAAGTCATAGTCGGGGCTGCTATGCTGGGTCCCTCATGGTTCCCCCGCTGTCTGCCTCTGGCACACCAGCATCTTGCAAATTGAGGTTGTGGGTGTTTTTGGCACTTTGCCCAAAAAATTTACCCACCCCTGTTTTAAGGAAATAAGCAATGCAACTAGTGATGCACTGACTTCATTAAGAGGTTTTTTTTAAGTTATAAAACTGATAACATTAACTGTACAATAGAAGGGCCATTTGTTCCATATTTGTTTTCTTAAAGATAAATTAAACTTTTGTGAGTGCTTGGTCAACAAATTTTAATAACCTCTTGCTAAACACATAGTAGCAAATACCTTATACCCCAGATGTGAAAGGGCAAAGTAACGGGCAGATCTAGAATTTGGAAAAAGGGGCACAGGTGGTGAGGTACATCAGCACATACAACACATATTTTTCTCCTGTAAAAAATAAACTAGAAGCTTTACTAATATATTGGGAGCCTAGGACCAGATTATTCAGTTTAAGATTGAAGCAAAAACAAATATAAATTTATTAGAATAAGTTCAAAACAATCTTCAGGGCTGTGAAATGGGAGTAAAAAATAGAGAAGGTTGTTAACACTTGTGGAATGAAGAGTTTAAAAGGGTTCTGCTATGAAGTCAAATGATTCCCTCAGCACTGCCTGACTAGAAACACTGCTGCCACTGCCAGACAGTTGGTTTTAAACTTTGGATGGAACAGGAATCAAAGTGAGGTACAAATACACCAGTGCACCCCACCCACCCCTGCCCTCTGGGATCCATCCCTGGGTGAAGTAGCTTGTCATTTTAAAATTTCCTTAACAGAATTTTTTAAGCATAGGTCCTTGTGCATCCTTAGTTTGTGACATATTTTAGCTGACAGGTATTTGCGACCTTATTCTTTCTATTTAAATCCAGGTTCTACCTGTGGTCTAATGCAATTTTCATGTAAAGGTATAATTTCTGAAGTAAGTAAGTAAGTACATTGATGTTAAGACCAGAGTTCTCCCAAAATCTTGACCAGTCATTAGATTTCCCCCGTCTTCATTTTTTTAAGGATTCTTCAAAATTAGTAACAACTCGCTTCTATGTAGTTTGTGTTTTATCAACATATGCACAAATTTGATTCCTTAAGTAGCTTGTAACCCCACAATCACTGCACAGGAGGCCCCACTACTGAGAACTCATAGCTATGTAAGGATGTGACTGGATGTCTGGGGCACTTCCATTTGCTGCTGTACTGTTGGCACACCTGAGCAGCTGTGGTGGCAGCTATTTTTTAATGCCCCATCTCAAGTTTGTGCCCAGGGTGGTTGCCCCTGTTGCCCTGCCTGTGTTGCATCACTGCAGGGTATAGAAGAAAACTACTTTGTTGCTGAATTTTTTCAGCTGGTAACAAGCACAGCATAGAAAAAAAGTTTTCTGAGGACGTATCACTGGTGAAAACCACACTTCAGAGTGTCTTATATGAAAATTTAACCTGTGTAATAATAAATAAATATATTATTCTGTAGCACTTCATCTTCTGCAAGAGAAAACCCAGTTAGCTTTGCTGGTCGCTTTGTCTATCCATTGCACAAATTGCAGCTGGCTCTTCAGTGTGCTTAGCTTGATATATAACATTAATCAGTTTCCTCATTTTGTCAGACAGCAGCCATTCCTTCATAAACCCCACCTAATTGGGGCATACTATTTTGGGGTGTATTATCTTGCAGCTGGCAAAGCAGAATTTCTGCCAGTAATTTGAAGTCACTGTCTATAAATGAAGCAAGCTTGTAGCTTCCTCTATTTGGATTTTAAGGGATATTTATTGAAGCATTACTCATAGATCAGGGCCTAAAACCTTTGTAAAAGTAAATCAGAGGAGGCAGTGACTAGTTGATCATTGTTTTAAGCTTGTACAGTTGATCAGTTTTGAGCTTGGTTTTAAATCATAGTGGTAGTCTCCCTTGGGGCATTTTTCTTTTTTATTTTAATCTCTAGGATACAGACCCCATTTTCTTTTTTTTATAGGACCTTCTAGACTCTGAATCATCTCTAGGAAAGTCTTTCCATTCTTTCCAACTTCTGTGCACACAGTAACTTTTTAATAGACATTCCTGAGAGCTTTATTTATTTTCTTCAAAGTTTTGATTTCCTCAGACTTCTACCATTCTGTTTGTTATTCTGGTATAAAACTTAGATATATCCTTTGTACCAACCACCTCTTCAGAGCTGAATGCTGTGCAATGAAAAGGGGTGTGGACCAGTAGTATTATTTGTGTCTGGAGTTAGAAGAGGCAGGGCAGGGGTTGGGTACAAGTGGATGTGGCAGGCACAGAATATGCTATTCCTTTCTTCCTCTTTAGAGGCTTCCACTGTGGTCTAGTCCCCAGTGCTGTTTTTCTCATTCAGTTGGATGTGACCCTTTGTATGCCATCTCCCAACACCCCTAACAGAAGACACCCTGGCGTAACAAGCTGCACTGTAGGAGATGACTCAGCAAGGTACTTGGAGTATCTGGAGGTCAGAGAAAGTAGCTGCATAGTGTAGAGATGCTAGGCCAGGAGGCAGGAAAGGAAAGGTTCAGTAGTACATAGAAACGACAGCTGCTTGTGATTACTGTGCACAGAGGTGGAACCGGGAAATTGCTAATCAGAGGCAGGGACACATAATCAGCTCAGCAGGGTCCCAGGCAGATTCTGCTTACAAGGGGGCAGCTTTACTGTCCTGAGTAGAATTGCCCTGGAAGTAAGGCAATAACTATAAGGGAGCCAGACCATCCCCCAAGTGACAAGGCAAAACTGGCAAGAGCAGGTCTGATCCTGCGCTCTGCACTTTGGATCCAGGGATGTTAGGAACTGGTTGCTGTGGAAGCAAAAAGGAAACAGCCAGGGTATGGGGAAGACTGATAAGGACATGCTGAACAACTGCGCCTTGGAGCAGAGAGGGGTCACATGCAGATGAAAAACAGGTCAAGCATTGTGGTTTCCAGGGGGCAATTTTTGCAGGCAGAGAGGAGATAACTAGAGGTGAAATTCAGTAGAGGCCACGCACAAAGTAAATAGGCAACTAACTAATAGTTTAGGGAGAGGGGAAGAAGGAATAGTAAAATTGTGTAAACAGTCACACATAGTACTGGAAATTCATAGATTGTAAGGGACTGGAAGGAACCTTGTAAGATCAGAGAGTCCAGCCCCCCTGCACCAGGCAGGAAAGACAGCTGGGGTCAGGTGACCCGACTGAGGTGACAATCCAGCCTTCTCTTGAAGATTTCTAGGGTAAGTGATTGCAGCTCTGCAGGGAGTTTATTCCACAGTCTGGACACCCTAACTATGAAGAAGTTTTTCCTAGTGTTAAGCCTGAAACTGTGTTCCAGGATTTTATGACAATTATTCCTGGTTTTCCCCAAGGATGCCCTGGTGAACAGTTGTTTCCCGAACTCTTGATGTATTCCCCTGACGTAGTGATAAGCTGCTACCAAGTCCCCTGTCACCCTTCTCTTTTTTAGGCTGAAAAGACCCAAGTCCCTCAGCCTTTCCTCATATAGTTTGCCTTGCAAGTCTTTGATCAAATGGGTGGCTCTTCTCTGGACTCTTTCAAGCTTTACCACATCCTTTTTGAAGTGTGGCATCCAGAACTGCATGTAGTACTCCAGCTGTGGTCTCACCAATGCTGAGTAAAGCAGAAGAATCACATCCTTGGTTATGCTTGAGATGCATCAGTTGATGCATGTGTCACATGCCGGCTAGGCACTGTAAGTGTATCAGCTGTTAGGCTGCTGGGTTTGGGATCGAGGAGACGAGTCGTGAGTGAAACAAAGGCAAATTTACTTATAGCTTAGCATACAACAGTTAACAGAAAGGTTAATGCAACAAACAAATAGTACAATAATAAAAAGAGTCAATAGTAAATAATAACAACAGATAGACAACATGACAAAGAGTTCCCACATGGGGTTGGCAACTTACTGGCAGTCCCTCAATGCCAGGTATGCGCCAAGTTGTTCCAGCAAAGTCAGGTGTCCCCAATCAACACTGTCTGAGGGGTCACTGGGAAGATCCCTTGGTCAGGATCCGGTCCTTGCTCACACTTGGAGTGTGGGGTCCAGGTTTGGTACAGTGATGGTCCTTCTGTCCCGTTCTTCAAACTGGTTATTTGACATGCGCGTTCCTTTATGCCTTATCTTATGCTAATCTGTTGGTTTTAGAGCCACTCACAATCTTGCCCTATAGCTGTTACCCTATGGGATTAAAAGGTGTTAGAAATTATCATGAAAAAGTTACTGCCTCAACTCCGGTTCACCCAATAAGCAAATTACACCACATTACTTTGAAGTTTGAAATTAGCATTACTCTGCCCAAGCTCAACCCCTTGGTTTCTTATTCCTTGGATTTCTTGGAATGTGCTAATTATATTAGATGGTCAGATCTTGTTATGGCTGACCTTTTAAAAGCCTGTAAGATCAGCTAATCTTGTAGTTCTGCTTATTTTTGGGGCCCAGTCAGTCCCATGATCAATGCAAGCAGTTAGATTCAACACTTTGGTTAATTTGTGACAGACAAATTCCACTTGCGGGTTGCAAACTTGCAGGCTTTGCATTAGCTAGTCTTAACTGCTAGACAATTGCCTAGATGTCTCCAAGAGCATATAGTTATTGCTCATGATAGTAACCCCTCTGGTTCTGGCCACCGCATGCATGCCAGAGTATTGTTTGCCCTTCTGGCTAGAGCATCTCACTGATGGCTCATTTCAGACGATGGTCTATTATTACCCCTAGGTCCCTTTCAGTCATGGTGCTAGTCAGTTTGGTGCCACCGAGCCTGTAGGTATGCTGGGGATCATTCATTCCCCAGATGGAGCACATTACGCTTCTCAATGTTGAACTTCATCTGGTTCTGATCTGCCCAACTTGCCAGCCTGTCTATGTCTGCCTGTATCTGTAGCCTATTTTCAAGCCTGATTGTGCTCCTCCATAACTTGGTGTCATCCGTGAACTTGGCCAGTGAGCTCTTCACTCCCATATCCAAATCATTGATAAAGATGTTGGAAAGCACTGGACCGAGCACAGACCCCTGAGGGACATCACTGGCCACTTTTTACCAGGATGACACAGATCTGTTCATTAGAAATCTCTGGGTCCTACCCTGTAGACAGCTTCCTACCCACCTAACTGTTGAGCAGTTAAGCCCACAATCCTCCAATTTTCCCATGAGAACATCATGGGATACCAGATTAAAGGCCTTTTGGAAGTCTAGGTATACAATATTAACCTCCTCTCTCTTATCTAGGTGGCAAGTTACCTGGTCATAGAAGGAGATGAAATTGGGAAGACAAGACCTGCCCACGATGAAGCCATGCTGGCTGTCATTCAGAATCCTAACTTCTGCAAGCATATTGTACATAAACTCCTTGATTAATTTTTCCAGCATTTTCCCTGGGATAGAAGTTAGGCTAATTGACCTATAGTTGCCCGCATCCTCTCTCCTCCCCTTCTTGAAAATGGCCTCAACATTGGCCCTCTTTCAGTCTTCAGGGACCTCCCGCAAGCACCGTGAATTTTGGAAGAGTTTTGCCAGAGGTCCCGCGATGACTTCGGCCAGCTCCTTCGGCACTCTCGGATGAAGTTCATTTGGTCCTGCTGCCTTATAAATGTCCAACTTTTCTAACTGATCATAAACCAGCTCAACATCAGCAGTAGGAAGGTGGTCATTCTCACCATGACCATTCTGATCCTTGTCTAGCATGATTTTCCCCTTCATCTGGTAAAATACCAAAGCAAAGTAGTCATTCAGGAGACAAGACATATGCAAGAAGAGAAACTAATCAAAGCAGGGGTGCAGCTGAACCACTCACCATCCCTGCATCCACTCCAGTCACTCTTCATCAAGATATGCAGGTAAGCTTTTCACATTCCTGGTAGAACAACCTAATGGAGATTAACTGGAAAACGAGCTCACTGCAGCTCACTAGGATTCAGGCCAACACGTGTGAGATAAAATACATCACCTCCAATGAATACTTTACCATTCATATCAGTTTTTGTTTTAATTTTATATTTACTTTTAAGTTAAATTTTAAAGATAACAAATACTATTGTGCTAGTACTTCCCACACTTATGCCTTTACATTTGCATTTATATTGCCTTGAGTCATTTTGCCTAACAGAAACATTACTGAATAATATCATTCAATATGTTACATTAAATAGTCACTGGAACAAGTACAAAAGCAGTCTTGGGAAAAGAATGCAGGATACTCCCTTCCAGGAGCATGCCCTAAGCACTAGGCTACAATATCCTGCTTCTTCTTGGGTGCAGACAGAAGTGCAGTTCCCAGCTGTAACTCAGAACATGCTCTGCAAAGCATTCTGAGTTACAACAAGACCCCAGACCAAACAGAAGTTCACGGTTAGTTCCAGGGGGAGGGGAATCCAGCAGGGTTGGGAGCCTGAAGCCAGGTTCCCATAGCAATGGACAGGGCTCTCTGCCAGTGCTCACTGTTTTCAGAATAGGAGGTAGGGGGAAGGCAGCAGAGGGAGCTCATTCTTGGGGCTCCCCAGCTAGTGCTGAAGCTTGGGGTGGGTGGATTGGAGCACCCACATCTCAGGGGGGTCTCCAATACACCCATCCCATGCTCTAGGGGAGGCTGAAAACCCCCCAGACTGAACTCCCTCTTCTTCCTTTCCCCCCTCCCACTCTGAAAACAGTGATAGGCTGGAAGCTTCACAGATACAAGTTACAGAAAATGCTATATTTTGAAACATCTTTATCTGACACCTAATGCAATAAGGGGGCGGATTTTCACCCAATCAGCCATTTTTGAAGTTGTCTGCAGCAGCGTACTTGTGTTTGGTCATGGCTATAGACTACTTTGTGTGTCCAGATTGGGTGAAAATTGTTACTTCTGTCTGCACCCCTTGCACTCTCTCTCTCAAGCTCAATGAGTCTTTATTACTGGTGCATTGTGTACATTGGACCAACTTCAAAAGGAAGGGTGGACAGTGCCCCCACCCAGAATAGCCTTCAATGGCATCTCTTTAGTGGGAGATGTGAACTGAACCTCCTTAAGTAGGGTGGAGTCTAGCAATTCTTCTTCCTCATCAAGTGCTCTAACCACTAGGTTATTGTATAAAATATGGGCACCATCAACATGCATACGTTAAAGAAATGTCTATATCTGTAATGCAATGTGAGATGAGTCCAGTCATAATAATTCTGTGTTAGGCATGCTCTGGGAATACCAGGCAGTGCGAGTCTCTGGGAACATCTGATTTATGGGCCCCTCTTAAGGCATAAGTGTGAACTAGGCATCAAGCTGTTCAACTTCATTGAGACTAGGGAAGATCTGGGAACACGCTAAAGTACCTGGGGAACTTTTAACCAAAAAGCAAGATGCCTGTGAAGTTTAGGTGCCTCCAAGAGTAGGCAGCAGCAGAGTAGGTGTTTTCAGAATTGCAATTTTGGTCTTATGCAGGTAAATTCCACCTAGATTTCATATTAGACACCTAAGCCCTTTGCTGAATCTCACCCTAACTTTCATTCACTATAGAAACACAAAGAAAAATCAATATATGGAGTCAAAATGTGTCTGGAAATAGAGTTAATCCATTATAAACTCATTGTGTCATACTTGAATAATATGAGGATTCTTCCCTTACTTAGGAGAACTCACAGCTGCAATATTTCAGCTCTGCTTTGCAGGTTTTTATCACCATTTTAATGAAGTGTAGTTAGTTTTGAAGTAAAGTCTGTCAGTTTTCATGAAAAGAATTAGACTCTTGTCTTGCACCGCCTGTTCAGCTTTAAAATAAGACTTAGTTCTCATTATCCTGTGAACAATATATATATATATTTTAAAATTAATTGTAGTGATACATTTTAACTTGATATGACGACAGGCTCATTATCAGAAGTAGTATGCCAGCAGGCAAAGATGGATTATCTTAAAAAAAAAAAAAAAGGGGGGGGGGGGGGGAGGCTCAAGGGAAAGAAGTGTTAAAAAAATGAGACTGTTCTGGGCAAACAGTGCTTTTGATGAAGGGATGAACTGGTCTCTCACACTTTTGTAAGACAGGAGTATTTCACTACACCACCTAGCAGAAAGAAAAAGGTGAAAATACAACTTCTTAGTCAATTAGTTGCAGTAGAAAATAAGCAGAGTCAGTAGCTAGGCACGCACAATCACCTAGCCCATTAAGCAGCCCAGGTTTAGTAACCAAGGAACTCTTTCATGACTGCAGCTTGCTCAGGTCTTACTTTTGTCAGCGAATTACTGACAGTGGTGGATCCCAGGGGTTACAGTGGTGCAGTTGCAACCCTATTTGATTTCTGGTCCAAAGTTTAAAACCAACTACCTGACAGTGGGCGTGTCTACATATGCTGCTACATCACCGTAGCAACACGCTAGGGTGACGTAGCATCAGCGGTCACAAACTGTGATGCTGCAGCTACGTCACCATAGCAACATGCTCCCTCATTATAGTGTGTTGCTACGGCAATGTAGCAGCTAAAAATAACCTTACGCGGTGTGCACGGTGCAAAAAAGTCCTAAATGATGGCACAATAACAATGGCGCCACAGGGGTACGTGTAGATGTGCCCTGTTAGTAGCATTTCTATTCAGGCAGCAGTGAAGGAGTCAATTAACTTCATGGCTCATTATCATCTATCCAATTCCTTCTAAACTCATAATTCCACAGGTGTTAATGGCTCTTTCCTTTTTTAATGGTCCTGATATTCCACTAATCAAGCTATCCTTTCCTTTGCTATTCCATTGTCTGTTAGCTGTTCCTCTTAATGTAGCTTCTGTTTCACAGCCCTGCAGACTTTTTTGTCTCTAACTAGAAACATCAAACTCAGGTGGGGAAATGTCTTCCAGTGAAATATTGGATGTACAGCAAGATGCTCAAGAAGGTTAGATTTTGTTTTATGAATCTGAAGGAGATGTATGTTTAAGTCTAACAATAACAGAACTTAAGAAACAATATATTTTGATTATTTTTGCCTAGTTTGTTGCGTTTTTATCTGCAATATAGTATATAACAAATTAAATACACATTCCAGTAAAATTATATTTGTTTTTGTTTCAATCTTAGCATATTAGTAAAGCTTCTGCTTTTTTTTTTATCTGGAGAGAAATGTGTGTTGTATTATATGTGACAGTGAATCACGTCATCTGCACCCTGCTTTTCAAAATCCTAAATCTGTCCATGAAAAGTGATATGTGAAACCATGGTATACTGTTTAATAATCATTATAGTATTTGTAGTAGGTAGGGTTGTGGTAACCCTTTAAGAGTGGTATAACCCAGCATAGCCTGTTCTTGATTTCAGTCCAGAATGAGTATAAGAATGGCAAGGCATGATGGGAAAAGCATAACTATAAGGTACATTTCTTTCCCAGTATGCAAGAAACCAGCTGAGCTGTGTTTTCAAAGAATCTAGGGGGACAATACAAGAGAGGCTGTGGGAAAAATGGCCTATCAAAAGCCCTGGAATAAAGTTCAACTGCAGACTGGGACCTCGTTGTACTGGTCACTGAACAAACACAGATAAGGGACAATCCCTGCTCCAAAGGGCACACAGTCTAAAAGACATGAAACAGATAAAAGGTGAGGTATGAAGACCAAACACACAAGCAAATGAATATGGTAACAGCTTTGTTATGTGGGGCTGGGATGGCATGGTGGGGTGATGTGAGAGAAAGTGCTAAGGTGTTTCCAGTAAAAGCTGTTTGTTGCTCAGTAAAAGCTAGAAAAGTTAGCAGAGTGAAGGCTTAAAGGGTCATGGCTCTGACAAATTACTGAATCAACTTGTAGGGTGGGGCATGTGTGTGAATGGCTTTAATGACAAAGAGAAAAAACTTGCTCATGTTGTAGAGATATTGCATAATCTGTGACGTACCATGTATGGAATGTGTTTACAGAGCCCAGGAAATGACATGATCAGAGACATCTGGGGGAAAGAAAAGGAAATGGAAGGAGACGGTGGCTGCTAAATACCATGGAGCACTCCAGGAGGTCTATTTAATGCTCTTTTACAGAATAAAGCAGAAAGAAATAAATTATGCCTATTCATATTCATGAAAAGTACCTGGCAAATAAAACATTTTGCTGATAGTTGTGAAAGTGAAAAAAGTTACACTTACATCCTGCTGTCCCAAGCAATGGGGAAAAACATATGATACATAAGTTTTTAGCTTGAAGGGCAGTAAAACTTCAGGGAGGACGCAGCAAGAATGTACATCTGCCAAGGTGATGTCTCATCTAGCTTGCTTGATTTCTGACTTCCGAGTGGCCTACAGCAGTGTTTCATGACAGCCATGAGACATTCTGTTAATGTAATAGATTTCATAGACATTAGGGATGGAAGGGACCTTGGAAGATCATCAAGTCTTGCCCCATGCCCCAAGGGCAGGAAGTCAGCTAAGGTCAAAGGATCCTAGCAAGTTGTGTCCAAATATTTCTTAAAAGAGAGTCTAGAGTAGGTGCTTGCACCACCTCTGGAGGGAGTCTATTCCAGGCCTTGGGGGCTCAGACAGTAAAGAAGTTTTTCCTTATGTCCAGCCTAAAACAGTCTTGAAGGAGTTTATGACCATTGGACCTTGTCATCCCTTGGGCACTCTGGTGAACAGGTGTTCCCTCAGATCCTGATGCACACGCTGACATACTTATAGGCTGCCACCAGGTCACCTCTGAGCCTGCACTTTTCCAGGCTGAAGAGTCCCATGGCTCTCAGTCTCTCTTCATAAGGCCTGTTCTTTTGCCCTCTGCTCATGTGTGTGACTCTCCTCTGGATTCTCTCAAGCTTCTGCACATCCTTCTTGAATTTTGGATCCCAGAATTGGATGCAGTACTCCAGCTGTGGCCTCACCAAGGCCAAGTACAGTGGAAGGATGACATCCTGAGATTTACTTGGGAAGCATCTATGGATGCAAGCCAGAATTTGGTTTTCTTTCCCAGCTGCAACATCGCATTGAAGGCTCATGTTCATCTTGTGGTCAATCATGACCCCCAAGTCTCTTTTAGCCATGGTGCTAGTGAGCGTAGCACTGCCAACCCTATAAGTTGGATGCACAGTAGTCCAGTTCGGGGGGAAAAAACCCTGCATTTGTCAGTATTAAATGTCATCAGGTTTGTATCCACCCACTTTTTAAGCCTATCCAAGTCAGCCTGGATCACCATCCTATCCTCAGGTGTGGACGCTCTACCCCAAAGTTTAGGTGTCATCGGCAAACTTGGTCAGTCCATTTCTGATACCAGTATCCATATCGTTAATGAAGATGTTAAAGAGAACAGGTTCAAGGACAGAGCCTTGGGGGACACCACTGGTCATGGAGCATCAAGATGATTCATTTCTGTCAACTACCACACTCTGGGTCTGGCCTTGGAGCCAATTTCCCAGCCATTGGACTGTGATGTAGCTGAGGCCACTGTTGGCCAATTTTTCTATGAGGAGATCATGGGACACCAGGTCAAAGGCATTTTTAAAGTCCAGATGTATGATGTCAGTCTCTTCTCCTCTGTCCAGGTGATGTCACCTGGTCATAGAAGGCGATGAGATTGGTCAGGCAAGACTTACCCGCAACAAACCCACACTCACTGTCTCTCAGGATGCTGCCAGCTTGTCAAGAATGGTCTCTGATAATTTTTTCCAGAATCTTTCCAGGGGTTGAGGTCAAGCTGATTGGCGTGTAGCTCCCTGGATCTACTTTCCTCCCTTTCCTGAAGATGGGTGCCACGTTGGCATTCTTCCAATCTTCAGGTACTTCACCTGAGCACCAGGAGTTTTTGAATATCTTTGTCAGTGGCTCAGCTATGGCTCCTGCCAGCTCCTTAAGTACTTTGGGGTGCAATCTGTCAGGACCAGCTGACTTGAAGGTGTCCAGCCTCTCAAGGTGTTCCTTTACAAGGTCTACACCAATGTTGGGTATAAATTCACCCTCACCCTGGCCGCCCCACATCAAGCTAGGCAGGGTGGTCCCTTTGGGTTGATGAAAAACCGATGTGAAGTTGCCATTAAGAAGATTGGCTTTTTCCTGGGTGTCGGTTGTCAGTTGTCCCATTTGGTTTTGCAGGGGTCCAATGTTACCTTTGTCAGAACCCATTAATTAGATGCCTATAGCCCAGAGGAGAATTGGTATAGCCCAGAGGAGAAATGACATAGCACAGAGGAAAATTCCATGGGTTCGATACATATGGCATAGTTTTGCTGTCAATCATTCTGGTGGCAGTAACTAGGTCATGGAGGAAAATTCCGCTATGCCTGAACCCAGTAACCAAATGCTACAGTAGTGGAAAATTACAGTTTAGAAAAAAGTTCCCACCACTCATATGCAAATTCACATTATTATTGGCCAGTTTTAAATTATTCCTA
>NW_005842026.1:1462189-1473728 GCF_000455745.1 Alligator sinensis | reverse complement strand
CGTGTTTCAGAGCGAACTTAGCGGCCTGATCAACCACTAAGGACTCCCCGTCACCGACCCAAGGGGGCCTAGCACACCCCCACCCGAGACGGAAGACGACTGCCAGCCTGAACACCCCGAACACTTTGCAGACCGACCAACGAACTTTGTAATTTCTGCCCGACCCAAGTTTTGTAACTGTAATCGAAGCAAGCTTCTGACCTGCACTGTACGAGCAGTGTAAGTAAACAATCTTCTTTGTTTAACCAAAACGCTTGAGTACCTGATTCCACTCCAAGCGTCACAAGTACCCACCCGCCGACTAGGGCTCCTAAAGCCCCGAACCCCACGCCGTGGCTCTCGGTGGCGACAACCTTCGCTTTTCTTCTGACTCCCCACATATCTGAAAAAGGACTTGTTATTGTCCTTGATACATGTAGCCAGGTGGAGTTTGGTTGCAGCCTTGGCTTTCCTGGTTTGCTCTCTACAGGTACAGACCAGTGTAGAATACTTCTCCTTTGTGGTGATTCCTACCTTCCATCCTTTATAAGCCTCTCTTTTTTGGTGTAGGAGGTCCATGAGTTCCCTGCTGAGCTAAGGGGGTTGCTGTGCCCTTTGACTATCTTTCTTCCGAGATGGGATGGACATCCCTTGTCCTTTCAAGATTGCTCCCTTAAGGAGCAACCACTCCTCTTGGACTCCTCTCCCTGTCAAGTCATGGTCCCTTGTATTTTAACCCAGGTCTCTAGTTGTCCTCCCTGGGTGCCAATGTTGGCTTGCAGGGATGTGTAGCTTTCCTTGACATAGAGAGCTACACCTCTACCCCTTTTTTCTGCACGATCTCCCCTGTATGGGGTATAGCCGTCTATACTTGTGTCCTAGTCTTAGATGGAGTGACACCAGGTCTCTGTTATTCCTATGAGATTGTAGTTATTCTTGTTTAGTAGGAGGACCAGTTCCTCCTGTTTGTTCCCTAAACTCCTGGCATTCATGTACAGACATGTAAGCATCCCATTGGAAGCCCTAGGCTTCCTTGCATTCTTAGGAGGACATTGTTCCAGGGGTGGGGTAGGTAGAGGATTCCTTTGGGTGTCTTAACTGGTTGGTTTTGTAGTTGTTGCCTAGTGGGCTTGCTTTAGTGGTTGTCCACACATCCCCCGGCAGGCTTAGCTTAATGTCCGATCAAGCAGGTCAGCCATTCTGTCTGAGAAGATCTTCCTCCCCAGTGAAGTGAGTTGGAAGCTGTCTCTTCCCAGCAGACCACTGCCTCTCTCACCAAAGAGCAGACTGTAATCATGGAAGCTGAAGCCTTCATGATGACACCAGCGCTGCAGCCTTCAGTTGAATACCTCGATCCATCTCTTCCTCCTCAGCCCATGGCCCATAATTGGGAAGATCAAGGAAAAAAAACACTTGCACCTCCAACCCCCTAAGCCCTGCTCCCAGAGCCCTGTAGCCACTCATGACCTGGCTGGTTAAGTAATAGTAGACTTTTAGTAGAAAGTGAGCAAGGATGTATTCTGGAGAAAAACTCTCCTCTCAGCCCTCACTGAGAAATTCTGAAATATTTTTTGTCTTAGTCTAAAAATCTGGGATGCTACAGTTTTTGTTATAATGCTGAGAGAAAAAACAGCTTGTCCATCTACATAAATAAATAAACATCTTTTTTTGCAGCTATGAAACTTGGGGGAGAATCATTAGAAATATCATACCCAAATGCATAATTGGTGAACTGCCCAAAATATGTCAGTTTTTCCTTGGCAACAAGCATTATATAGAGTTCTTATCAAGAACAGTACACCCTGTGAAGATAGAAATTGAGGGTGCCTATACACAAATACCGAGACGGCCCTGATATGATGGAATTCCAATATGTTGGAGCAGACTGGAGTGTGGCAATTGTTGCATCCCAGCAGCCTCCTGTGTCTCATGTATCAGCATCTCTGCACTTAAAAATGGTGGTGGGGGCACTTGAACTAAAGTTCATTGAGCCACTATAATTAAAGCACTGCCTCCCCCATCCCCAGAGTGCATGTAAAAGTGCCCTGTGTGATCAGTTCATGGAAGGATATTAATAAAAAGCATACAAAGTGTTGAATTTGTCATCTCACCTGCCAGTAGGTATCATTTAAGCAGAGGAATATTTCCCTTTATGAATCATGGATACAATTGATTGTGTTTCCAGTAAATGCTTAAAACTGCAGAAAGAAAAGTACAAGCTGGCCCTATAAGTCATATTTTGATTGAATTAGGACTTTAGATGGGGAAATTTTGTAGTATAGATCAACACAATCTGAATTTCAGGAGGAAGCTAGTAAGGTCTTTACTGTGACAGAAACTGAGGCTAAGTGTGGATAGTCAAAAAGCCCAAGGCTGAATTGATTAATTTCTCACAGGTTAGTCTAATCTGCATAGATTGAACCAATAAGCAAGTGAGCAGACATTCACTTTTGATTCCAGAAATGCCTGCAGTGGGCCAGGCCAGCAGCTGGGAGGCACTAGAGCATGCTTCCCTGCTGGAGTAGACAACTTGGGCCAAGACTAGCCAGTCTACCCTGTAGGGGTGGGAGAGAGGAGGTTTGCAGGAGAGGTGAGTTAACTTGAATCTGGAGAGGATCTGGGACAGAAGTTCAATAAACTGATTTAACCAAAATCAGTTAAGTCAGACACTATATCCATCCAGTCTTATCTTAAACCAGTTTTGGCCATTTTGAAAGCAGTTTAAGTTATCAGAATCCATTTCAAATCTGTAACACAACAAAAGTTCAGTGCACATATACTGATTCATGTGTAGTTTCTGTCCCTAGCCTGAATGACCAATCCAATGCTTTAAAAATTGGAGGAAGAAAAACCACTATTAAGGTTTCCAAAGAGAATGAATGTAACTCTTATCACTTATTCTTTCTGCAGTTTTCTGCTCTGTGTCTGGGTTGAAGTGCGTAGTTAGACTAAGAGGAAAACTTCACTTTGCACCTTAGATGGTGCATCTACATGTGATGCTACGTCACTGTGGCAACACATTATGGCAACAGTGTCCTCAGGCAAAAGCCACAAGGCTATAGCTACATAACTGTAGCAATGTGCTCCCCTGTTATGGTGTGTTGCTAGTAGTTTCTAGTTGTGACATGGTGCTTAAAAATATCTGTGTGTGGTGAGCACGGTGCAGTACTAGCTGTTACTGCACCTTCTTTTAGTACTTCCACAAGGAAATACTAAAGGATGGCACAGTAACAATGGCACCATAGCAGCACATGTAGATGCACCCAGAAAATCTCATCTTTCATCTCTTTTTTGCAAACCACCATTTCTCTTTTGGTTGGATCAGAAGAAATTCTCTTAAGTCAGTGTTAATCAATTGCTTGGTTCGATTGACTTCGAAGTGTTGTAAGAAGTTATTTTTATTTCATATGGGGTCTGGAGCTGCAAGACGTTGAGCACTGTGGACTCCCAATAAGTTTTTAGGAGTAGAGGATACTCATCATCGTATATTAGGAAACTTGCAAATTTGTGCTTTGCACAAGAGCAATGTGGCCGAGACTCAAGAGTAAGTGTAGAACACATCTACTTTTTAATATTTTTTGTAATAAAATCTGGCTTCTAAAATATGCTATGATTGAGCTACTTTGGAATTAATGTCCTCTCTGTAATTGCAGACAACTCAGCTCTGCCCCCATAATAGTAATTTACCCATTGGCTTCAATAAGGCTAGGAATTCACTTGGTGGATAAAGCAGGCACTCTCTGAGTGTAGGCTTTTCCATCTGCCTTATCCATTTGCCTGATTCTCAAAATTCCTCCCTTGGAGAGGTTATGCTTAGAGATCTCAGGGTTAAAGTGTAGCTCATTCTCCATGATGATAAAATTTAAAGTTAGTGGGCCCAAGTTTCACTTATTTGAGATAACTTTGCACTCCTTTGACAGTGCAAAGAAGTCTTAAAGTGGGTACAAATGACATTTAAACTTCTGGAGTTGTGTACTTACCCTACAAGTAGTATAAATAAGAATCTAGCCCATAACTTGCATTTCTAACTTTATCACAATTTTGTGTGTGAGGGACAAGTAATTTTACCTTTTGTCCTTCGTTTTTTCCATCTGGGGTTGGGAATACTTTGTCATGTTGAAAATGTTTTGATATATATTAATGAAGGGTGGTGCGTAAGTGCAAAATATTTTTGTTATCTCTGGAAATAACAACAAAGGTAGCAAATGTGACTTTTTATTTGGTGATGTGTGGGGATGATATGTTCCATTAGGAACATATGTGATGTTCCATTAGGAAATCAGCTAACATGTTTAACTGACTTTATATATGCTAATAAGAAATTTCTCAAATGCTTTTACTTTTCACTTCTGCTGAACTAATCTAGATCTGGATCAGAGATTTACAAGTGATACGAGGTCACTGATTTTTAAAGCAAATAAACTTGTTTTCAGCAGTTGACTAGGGACAACATTGTTCATAATGTCCCTTGAAAATATATATGCATACAAATTGAAGCAATAACTATTACAGTACTGAATGGGAGCAATGTAGGAATATGTAAGACTATCCTGATGTGGGATAGTCATTGAATGAATGACTCTGAATGTGCTAGATATTCTCTAAATACAGAACAGAAAGACAGTTCCTGCCCCAAAGGGCTAAATAGTATAATTTGTTGCCAGAATGCAGTCAGGACCCAATTCACCTTCCCCTGAAATCAGCTGAACGATTCCTAGGCTAAGTACAGACCATCAAAAAGCACAAGGCTGAATCATAGATTCATAGATTGTTAGGGGCTGGAAGGGACCTTGCAGATCACTGGGTCCATCTCCCCCACTTTAGGCAGGGAGACAACTGGGGTCAAGTGACCCTAGTCTTCAAAAGGAGGCTAGCCTTCAAAAGGAGGCTAGACAATCACCTAATCAGGGTCATGTGACCCCAGCATCCTTCCTGCCCATGGCAGGGGGTTGCACTTGATGATCTGCTGAGGTCCCTTCTGACCCTACCAGCTATGAAACTATGAGACCCCAGTGAGGTGACTGTCCAGTCTCCTCTTGAAAACTTCCAAGGTAGGTAACTGTACCACCTCTGGAGGGAATTTATTTCACAGTCTGGACACCCTGACTGTGAAGGAAGTTTGCCTGGTATTAAGCCTGAAGCAGCCTTCCAGGAGTTTAAATACATTGGTCCTGGTCTTTCCTGGGGGTGCCCTAGTGAACAGTTGTTCACTGAGCTCCTGATGCATTCCTTTGATATAGTGGTAAGCCACTATCAAGTGCCCTCTCAACCTTCTCTTCTTTAGGCTAAAGAGGCCCAGGTCCCTCAGCTTTTTCTCGTATGGCTTGTGTAACCGGACGGCGGTCAGAGTTGCCATGCTCTTCCCTGCCGCCTCCTTTACCGTGGCACGTACCCGACTGGCACCCTCTAATTCTCACCCGCCATGACTTTGATCTTATATAGATATATTATAGGGAGGCTGCCTTTCGTCTTCTGTTTCATGGTTATCCGATTATCTCCAGTTCCTCTACGGGAGTGAGTGTTCCATGCACTCTAGCCTTATGGGCTACCCTACCACCCCTGTACCACACCCCAAGCCTTGCAGGTGTAACGGACGTTGTTCTGTCTCTTTCTCAGTCTCCACACCCTCTCTGGCACTCAGGCTCTCCACAGCCCTGTCTCTCCCCGCCCCCTCTCTCCGGGGCCTCCTCAGCAATGCCGCCCCCTCTCTCCAGGGCTCACCACGCCTGCACTGGGGCTTCTCAGCAATGCCCCCTTCTCTGGGGTTTCTCAACTGCCCCTCTCTGGGGCTGGGGTCTATATACCCCAAATGCTGCACCCTCACTGGTGTTGGGGTCCCCACACTAGTGCGAGTCCCCTATGAGGCCTCCTCCAACCCCCAATAGCCTCACCCAAACCACCTGTGTAACAAATAGCAACACAAACACAAGGCCCTGGGCTGTAACACAAACAGAAGCCGCCCGGCTATAATCACGCTCAAGCCTACCGGGGTTTCTTCATCTTGCAGCACAGTAACATTGTTCCTGCATCAGGCTTCTCCTCTGTAATATGGCTGAGAGCTCCCTCCTCCTTGATTGCTGGTAGCAAACTGCCTCTGGCCTCCTGCCTGTGATTTATATAGGAGCCAGGCCCTGCTCCTTCTCATCAGCTGGCTAGGCAGGTGTGGGTCATTATTTCCCACAAATTGCCTCAGCAACCGACACCTGAGGGGTTATCTTGGCTCTTCCAGTAGCAGGCACCTTAGTGCCCTGCTACAGCTTGTCTTGCAAGTCCCTGATCATATGGGTGGCTCTTTTCTGGACCCTCTCAAGTTTTTCCATGTCCTTATTGAAGTGTGGTGCCCAGAACTGGATGCAGTACTTCAACTGTGATCTCATCAGTGCTGAGTACTTGGGAGTATCACTTCCTTAGTTTTACATGAGATGCATCGGTTGATGCATGCCAGCGTATTGTTTGCTCTGCTGGCCACCACATCGCACTGACGGCTCATGTTCATGAGATGGTCAGTCATTACCCCTAGGTTCCTTTCAGCCATGGTGCTAGTCAGTTTGGTGCCACTGAGCCTGTAAGTATGCTGTGGGTTATTTGGCCCAAGATGGAGCGCTGTAACAGGGAATCCTAGCCCTGTTACCAGAAAACAGGCCGGTCCCTTTAAGACCAGAACTTTCCGGGTACAGCCTGCTGGCAGGGTAGGGGTTAAAAGCGGAGCTTTGTGGGCTAGTCAGATGACTGGAAGGGGGCAGGCCAGAACTATAAAAATCCCTAGGCTGAGCTGGCAAAGGGGTTTGGCAGCAGAAGGGGTGAACTCCTGATGACTCCTAGAGAAGCTGCAGCCGCCCTACAAAAAGGAACATAACAGATGGTGGAAAGCAGAAGCACAAAGCCATGGAAAAATGTGAGCTGGCATACTGCCTTTCTTAATTTTATTTGTTGTGGTTATAGCCCATGGACTTATTGTTTGTGTTTGACTGGTATATTGGTGGTTTGTTGTTGTGGCTGTAGGGAAGGAGGAGGCCTCATTAGTGCCTTGGGGTGCAGTCATAAAAATCCAAAGGACCCCGTGCACTAGTGGGTACAGCCATATAGGGCTAGTAGCCCAGAGCTGGCTGCAGGACTTTGAAGCCGGGTCCCAGTGGGTGGATCTTGGTTAGTAGCCTGAGCTATAAGAAAGGGTCAAGCCTGAGGAGGCAGCAGACCCAACAACTTGGTGCCCAGGGGCACAGGGGAAAGGGGGCCAGAAGGCCTGGTGCCATAGTGAGAGCAAAAGGAAGGCCATGGGCCCAGAGAGTATTAAGGAGCTAGAGCCTCAGAGTCAAACCCTACCTGGTGGGTTTATGTTGGTAGGCCTAGCTAGAGAAAGACAGGGGGCAAAGCCTGTGGTGGCTGAGAACCCCAACATAGAAATACAATAGGCAGTCTCCCACTTTTAAGAACATCTAAACAATATTTACATCAAGACATGGCAGACGAGTAAAGGCGGGATACAAGACAGAAGACAGAAATGAAGTATTAAGGGACTTAAAGGGTGCTCCTCATATGCCACTAGAATGCCACTGGGGAGGGCAACCTGTTACAAGCACCTTACACTTGGAAGTGTTAAACTTCATCTGGTCCCAGTCTGCCCAACTCTCAAGCCTGTCCAGGTCTGCCTGTATCAGCAGCCTATCTTCTGGTGTGGTCACACTGCCCCATAACTTGGTGTCATCCGCGAACTTGGCCAGTGAGCTTTTCACTCCCCCATCCAAATCATTGATAAAGATGTTGAAAAGCACTGGTCCTAGCACAAACCCCTGAGGGACACCACTGGTCACTTTGTGCCAGGATGACAGATCTGTTTATGAAAACTCTCTGGGGCCTACACTGTAGCCAGTTTCCCACCCACTGAACCATTGAACAGCTGAGCCCACCATCTTCCAGTTTTCCCACAAGGATATTGTTGGATACTAGGTCAAAAGCCTTTTGGAAGTCTAGATATGTAATGTCTACCCTGTCTCCCATGTCAAGGTGGTGAGAGACCTGGTTGTAGAAGGAGATGAGATTGGTAAAACAAGACCTATGTATGACAAAACCCATGCTGGCTGTCATTCAGAATCTTACCTTCTGCGAGCATATCACACACAGATTCTTTAATGAGCTTTTCCAGTATTTTCCCTAGGATAGGGGTTAGGCTGACTGGCCCATAGATGCCTGGGTCCTCCCTCTTCCCCTTCTTGAAGATGAGCACAGTGTTGGCCTTCTTCCAATCCTCAGGGAATCTCTCCTGTGCACCATGAACCTTTGCCAGAGGTTCCGCGATGACCTCAGCCAGCTCCTTCAGCACTTGCGGATGGAGTCCATCCAGTCCTGCTGACTTATAAATGTCTAGCTTTTCTAGTTCGTATTGCACCCACTCAGCATCCACAGTGGGGAGACTGTCAGTCCCACCATGCCCCTTATCAGCCTTATCTCACTTTAATTTCCCCATAGTCCAGTGAAATACCGAAGCAAAGCGGGCATTCAGGAGTTCAGTTTTTTCCTGAATGTCGGTTACCAGCTGTCCCGAGGTGTTAAACAGGGGTCCCGCCCTTCCATTTATTTTCCTGACATGCCTAAAGAAGGACTTCTTATTGTCCTCGACTCCTGTGGCTAACCTAATCTCAGTCACCACCTTGGCTTTCCTGATCACTTCCCTACAAGTGCTGGCCCCTAAAGTATAGTCCTCCTTGAGGACTGTCCCTAGCTTCCACTGTGTGTACACCTCTTTTTTCATTTTTAAGAAGACTTCAATATCCCTATTAAGCCAGGAGGGCTTGCCAGACCTCCTGCTACCTTTCCTCTTTGCAGGAACGAACGGTGTCCTTTTGTGCTTTAAGGATCGTGTCCTTGAGCAACAACCACTCTTCATGCACCCCATTTGCTTTCCCTTCCTGGTCCTTCATCGCCTCCCCCACTAATGCTCTGTGCCTGTTGAAGTCAGTATTCTTGAAGTCCAGGACTTCAATCCTGATGGTTGATTTGTCGACCTTGTGGCAGATGGTGAACCTGATCATTTCATGGTTGCTGTCACCCAGGTTACCCTCAATGTTCAAGCCACACACCAGAGTGTTACCTCTGGTTGGCCCTTGCACTTCCTGGGTCAGAAAGAGATCCTCAATCACAGTCAGGAAACTGCATGAATGATCTGACCTAGCAAAGTGTTCCTCCCAATCTATGTCCGGGTAATTGAAGTCACCCATGACAACCAAGTCCCTTGTGTGTGCAGTCTCTGTCAAAGAACTCCAGATTCAGCTCCTCCCCTTGGTTTGGTGTCCTGTAGTAAATGCCCACAGTTTAGTCTGTCTCAACTCACCTCCCCTTGCTAGGAGCATGGGAAACAAGCAGGATGAACTAGCGCTCCTGCTTGCACTAAACACCTATGACTTAGTGGGGCTAACGGAAACCTGGTGGGATTCATCCCATGACTGGTCAGTACATTTTTGCATGTTGCCAATGCTGCAGGTGACTTCAAACTTAAACCTTTACTCAGGTACCATTCAGAAAACCCCAGAGCTTTCAAGGGACATTCCAAGGCATTTCTCCTAGTGATATGGAAATGCAATCCTAAGGCTTGGGTTAATAAGAACATTTTTGAGGATTCATTTAATCATCATTTTGTGCCAAGTATCAGGGATTATTGCAGCAAAGACAATCTTGCATTTAAAGCGCTGTTAATCTTCAACAATGCTCCTGGTCATCCAACCATCTTTGATGCCATGAATCCTGACATCAAAGTTGTGTTTCTGCCCCCCAACACCACCTCATTGTTGCAACCCATGGACCAGGGGGTAATTGTATCCTTCAAGGCCTACTATGTTAGGCACACATTTGCCCAGGCCATCAGAGCAATTGAGCAGGAAGGTGGACCAACTCTGAAAGAATCCTGGAAGGGCTTCAACATTTATCATGCAGTTAAGAACATTGGTGAGGCATGGAATGAAGTCAGACAATCAAATTTGAATGATGTTTGGAGAAAATTGTGTCCTAAAGTTTGTGTCTGACTTCCAAGGCTTTACAGACACTATTGAAAAGGTAACCAAAAATGTTGTTGAAATGGGCAAAGAACTTGACTTAGACGTTGCACCAGATGATGTTGATGAATTGCTGGCATCACATTCTGAAGAATTAACCAATGAGGACCTCATTGAATTGGAACTGCAAAAAGTGGCAGAGGAAGAAGATGCACCCACTGTCGAAGAGACTCCTCTTCATAAAGTCTTGACAACAAAAGTGTTGGCTGAGGCATTTCAGCATTTGGAAGCTGCCATGTCCCTGTTTGAGGAACACGACCCCGACATTGAACGCAGTGCATCAGTGAATAGGAACATATCCAGCATGTACGGTGCTACAGAGAAATGTACAAGTAAAAGAAGAGAACATCTGTCCAAACTTCCTTGGACACTTTCTTTAAGAAAGCAGACAAGTCTCCAGGAAAACCTGCAGCCAAGATGCCTGAGAAGACTCCAGCCAAGAACCCTTCAAAAAGTCCAACCAAGAGCCCTTCAAAAAGTCCAGCAAAGTCACCTTAAAGAAGTCCTTCCAAATCAATTATTGCTATTTACAGTATAAATACATAAATAAATACATATAGACAAGTAATATAGCTACATTTATTTATTTTATATAATTGATTCAGTCCTGAACAAAATTCTGGGTTATTTTGGGTGAAAATAGGGTATCAGGCCTTGGTTCAGGAACCAATCCTCCATTTATTACATTGTTTCCTATGGGAAAATTGGTTCTGACTTGCAACATTTCGACTTAAGACGTGGTTTTGAGGAACCAATTGTACCGTAAGTCTGAGGACTGCCTGTATAGTTAAAATTCATTGAAAGCTCATGCGTGGACATGAAAAGTTGAAGACTTTTTTTTTTTAGTGGGGGGGAAGGGGAGAGGCAGGACACTAATAGCCATAGATGTCCATTACTCATCATAATGCAGGTTTTTTTTCTTCTACAGCATCTGAAAAGTAATTTTGTCTTTCATGAAATTTCACTCAAAATACCCTCTTCCTAAGAGCCTCTCATTTCCTAACATTCCCAACTGGAACAAAGTTGTAGAGCTACCAGTAACAAAGTTGTCTTCTCAGAATGGCCACTGCCATTTAAGTTTCACCTTCCCCCTGAATTTTCTGGTTTGCAATGCTTAGTTTGAGCTAATTACACTCCTGGAAATTTTTACCCTTAATTTATTTATATGAATTCAATCTTAACTCTGATTTAATATCATTCTTATCTGGGAATCTGAATGGTGTTTATATGGGTAGTACTGAAATTCAGACCAGGATCAGAAGACTAGGAAAGAAGATGTGTTTTTTTTTATTAAAAGTAGACATGCCTAAGAAAGGCATGGAAAGGGATCTTGGAGTCCTAGTGGATTCCAAGATGAACATGAGTCGGCAGTGTGACGAAGCCATCAAAAAAACCAATGGCACTTTATCGTGCATCAGCAGATGCATGACGAATAGGTCCAAGGAGGTGATACTTCCCCTCTATCGGGCACTGGTCAGACCGCAGTTGGAGTACTGCGTGCAATTCTGGGCACC
>NW_005842026.1:1461837-1462128 GCF_000455745.1 Alligator sinensis | reverse complement strand
CCAAGCCCTATGAGGAGAGACTAGAGAAACTGGACCTTTTCAGCCTCCGCAAGAGAAGGTTGAGAGGCGACCTTGTGGCTGCCTATAAGTTCATCACGGGGGCACAGAAGGGAATTGGTGAGTATTTATTCACCAAGGCGCCCCCGGGGGTTACAAGAAATAATGGTCACAAGATAGCAGAGAGCAGATTTAGATTGGACATTAGGAAGAACTTCTTCACAGTTCGAGTGGCCAAGGTCTGGAACGGGCTCCCAAGGGAGGTGGTGCTCTCCCCTACCCTGGGGGTCTTCA
>NW_005842026.1:1460548-1461729 GCF_000455745.1 Alligator sinensis | reverse complement strand
TCGGACTCGATGATCTATTGAGGTCCCTTCCGACCCTAACGTCTACGAATCCCCTGTAGCTAGACCCAGATGGTTTCAAGCTGCTTATCTTTGGAGCCAATGTCAGCCTCCAGAGACATACTTCTCTTTCACATAGACAGCTACCCTTCCGCCTTTTCTCCCTACTTTGTCCCTTCTGTGCAGGGTACAGCCCTCTACAGCTATGCTACAGCTATGCTCCAGACTATAAGGCCTTGGAATACCAACTGAAGAAGACAGGAGCTCAGGTGGTATTTTCCTCCATTCTCCCGGTAAGTGGATGGGGTAGGCGTCATGAGGCCTGCACTGACATGGTTAACCAGTGGCTTTGGAGCTGGTGCCATGAGGCAGGCTTTGGGTTTTTTGACAATTATCCCATGTTTTTGTAAGGAGGGCATGCTGGGGTGGGATGGGCTTCACCTCTTCCCTAATGGCAGACGTATCTTTTCCTCTAGGTTGGCTGATCTCGTACGGTGGGCTTTAAACTAGCTTCGCTGGAGGAAGGGGCCGCTTCGAGTGGAGAGGATACTAGAGGAAGGGAAGCACAGGTAAGCATCAACGTCTGAGGAGCATGGGGCCACAACTGTCCTGGGAGTGGGAGGAAGGCACGAGCACCCTCAAGAGGCCTCATGTGCCTCTACACTAATGCTCATAGTATGGGGTGTAAGCAGGAGGAACTATGCCCCCTGATTGCGAGTAAGAACCCAGACTTAGTAGGGCTCACAGAAACCTGGTGGGACCCTACCTACAACTGGGCAGTGGGCATCCGTGGGTACACCCTATATAGAAGAGACAGGACAGAGAGGAAAGTTGGGGGGGTTGCACTCTATGTCAAAGAGCACCTCACATCATCAAGGATTAGCTTCGGGTTAGAGGAGGGTCGGGCAGACACACTATGGGTCAAACTACAAGGGGGGCGTGGCGAAAGGGACCTTACGGTGGGTGTCTACTACAGACCACCCAACCAGGGGGAAGAGCTAGACCAGGACTTCTCCAGTCAGCTTATGGAGGCGGTTAGGTCAAGGGATGTTACTGTCATGGGTGACCTGAATTACCTAGACATTTGGTGGGAGGAGCAGACAGCTAGGTCTGACCGCTCGCGTAGGTTCCTGGCTGTATTACAGGACCTTCACCTTATCCAGGAAGTGCACAGCCCCACTAGG
>NW_005842026.1:1447159-1459100 GCF_000455745.1 Alligator sinensis | reverse complement strand
TGCAACTAGATTTAGACAGACTACAAAAGTGGGCAGATGAGAATAGGATGGGGTTCAACATAGACAAATGCAGGGTGCTGCACCTTGGGAGAAGGAATCCATAGCATACATACAGGCTGGGGAGTTCCCTTCTTGAAAGCACAGAGGTGGAAAGCGATCTTGGAGTCATTATTGGCTCCAAGATGAACATGAGCCGTCAATGCCAGACCACAGTCAGCAAGGCCAGCCATACCTTGTCATGCATCCAAATGTGCATCTCAAGCCGGTCCAGAGAGGTGATCCTCCCCCTCTATTCGACTTTGGTCAGGCTGCAGTTGGAGTACTGCGTCATGTACTGGGCGCTGCACTTCAAAAGGGGTGTGGCCAGCCTGGAGAGGGTTCAGAGGAGGGCCACCCACTTGGTGAGAGGGCAGCAGGACAGGCCCTATGAGGAGAGACTGAGGGATCTGAACCTGTTCAGCCTCGGCAAGAGGAGGCTGAGGGGGGACCTGGTGGCTGCCTACAAGCTCATCAGGGGAGATCAACAGCAAATAGGTAGAGCCCTTTTCTCCCCAGCACCACTGGGGGTGACAAGGAACAATGGTCATAAACTGATGGAGAGTAGGTTTAGGTTAGCGATCAGGAGGCAATATTTTACAGTTAGGGTGGCCAAAATCTGGAACCAACTTCCCAGGGAAGTGTTCCTCGCCCCTACCTCGGGCAAATTCAAGAGGAGGTTGATCACCTATTTGGGGTCTTGTGAACCCAGCATTCATTCCTGCCTGTGGCAGGGGGTCAGGCTAGATGATCTGTTCAGGTCCCTCCTGACCGTAGCTACTATGAAACATGCAAGGAGTCCGACCAGGTCTCTGTGATCCCTATCAGGTCATATTTCCCACTAGAGAGCAGGAGGGCTACCTCCTCCTGCTTATTCCCCATGCTCCTGGCATTGGTGTACAGGCAGCTGAGGCCCTCAACTGACACCCTCATTTTCTTGAGATGCTGTGGGAGAACTGTTTGGTTAGCATTTTCAAAAACAGTTGTACTAGTATCCTCCACAACAGAGCTTTCCTGTGTGCCAGTCCCGGGGCACGCTCCACTTGGAGTTTCCCCATCCTGCAGCAAAGTCAGTTTCAAGCCCTATCCAGCAGATCAGCCATCCTGGCTGAGAACAGGGCCTTACCTCTCCGCATGAGGTGAATGCCATCTCATCCTAGAAGTCCTCTCTCTCTGAAGTGCATGCTGTGGTCAGGGGAACTGAACCCCTCATGGTAGCACCACCGTGTGAGGCATCTGTTGACTTCTTCCATACAGCCTTCTCTCCTGGGTCTGCGGCCTGCAACAGGGAGCACAGAAAACTACTTGAACCCCTAGTCTCTTGATCCCAGCCCCCAGAGCCCTGTAGTCACTCATGACTTGGTCAGGGTTACCCCTGGCCATGTTGTTCTTGCCCACATGGATGAGGAGCATGGGGTAATAGTTGGAGGGATGGATGAGGTTGGGGATCCTCTCTGCACGGTCTTGGATGTGGGCCCCAGGGGGCAGGAGACCTCTTGGATTAAGGGTTCCAGACGTCAGATTGGTCCTTCCATGCGTCTCAGGAGAGAGTCCCCCCCCACCACCACCTGGCATCTCCTCCTCGGGGTGGGAATACTTACCTCCTGAATACTTACCTCCTTCTCCTGTGTCTCTGCTGGAGACTCCTCCTGCATAGTGAGGAGAGTGTACTTGTTGTGCAGTGCTAGGGGAGGAGTGGCCCTAGCTCTGCATGCTCTGGATCCAGATATGACTATTTTCCAGGTAGCTCTGGGGGGATCTTTGTGGCCAGTCTTCTTCATGGCCTCCTCCTCCCCCTTCTTCTCCACATTCATCCTCTCTACTCCGTTTCCCTGGAGTAGGACTTGGCAGTAGTTGTCTATGTAGTCTTCATGAGCCCTGATGGTGGGTAGCTAGTATACCTCCTCCTCAAGCTCCCACACTCAGCCCTCCAGGGACTACACCAAGGAGCACATCCCACAAGTGGGGGTGCTCCTGTGCTCCGGTGTCAGCAGCCACTGCCACACCAGGCAGCACCTCCAGTCCAGAGCCAGGGCTGCAGGCTCTATCTGGGTGGTGGTCTCAGTGCGGAGAAGCTGAAGCTGATGGGCATGGTGAGTCACTGCCATGGCTGTGAGGTCCTTCTCATACTTACTTGGTCTCAGCAGCACCTGCTCTTTAGGCCTCTGGGCTCAGGCCACGTGCTCAGACCAGGCCTCTGGGCGCCTTCTGTGGGCCCTTCTGCATGTTCTTCCGCGCGAACTGCCATGCGTTAGTCGGGCCATGTCTGTTTGTGCACTCTGTTCATACGGCTTCAGTCACAGGGCTCCCTGGGGGTCTCAGCTAAGTAGGGACCCAGAGAAGGCATTCCCCTCCCAGGCTCTACACAGCCAGCGCATCCCGCCCAGCATGGCCCCACATGCACACATGCATGTGCACACACACACTCCCTCAGCACCTACGAGTGCCCCTGCACTCACCTGCCCTCTCTCATGGCCCAGCTCTTACCTCCTGGCTCTTTGCTGGGGGGTTTGGGTCCAGGTCTTCAGCTCCTCAGGCACAATGGGCATGAACCCATGTGTCTCTGCTGGGGAGCAGTCTTTTCAGTCTTTGCAGGTTAGTTTAAGATGCACAGATTAAATTGAAACAGACGTGAACAGACATTTACATTTGAATCGGGAAATGTAGCCACATGCCTGCAGTGGCTCAGGCCAGAAGGTAGGGGGTACTAGAGCACAGCTCTCTGGCTGTGTGTTCACTCCCTCTTCTTGCTGCCCCCAAGATCGCTTGGATTTGCAATCCAAAATCAGAGCAGCAGGACTCTGTAGGGTTGGTCATCACTGCCTCTTCCTGTTTCTAGGTGCCTTTGGGATTTGTACTCCACATTTGCAGCCAGCAGTAAATTTGAGTGGAAGGAGGGGTTTTTAACCCCCCTCCCTGGCCCTAGACCCCAGCTGGGGTTTGGTTGTGGGGCAGTCCCCACTCTCTAGACTGGGCTGCCTCCCTAGTTGGGCTTGCTTGCCCCCACTCTCCCCTCCTCCCCAACTTTGTCAGCCAGTCCTCACTACTCCAGCTAGGGAACAGAGGGGTGGGGCCAGCCCTGCTCTCTGGAGCAGACAGCCCAGCCCAGCCCAGGGCTGCACCAGAGGCGGGGGGCTGTCCCTGCTCTCTGGAGCAGACAGCCCAGCCCAGCCCAGGGCTGCAAAACATTCTGGGATGCTGGGGGACTATGATTTAACTTGAACCAGGAAGGGGTCTGGGACAGAAGTTTCATAAACCAGTTTGACCCAAATCATTTAAGTTTGATACTACATTCAACTAGGTTTATCTTAAACCAGTTTCAGCCATTTTGAAACTGGTTTATGTGCACTGCACCTCTGTTCTGTTGGAAGTTTAAACCAGTTTCTGGCCACTTAAACCGGTTTATGTGCAACTTCTGTCCCTAGCCCTATTGACTTCAATGGGAGTTGGATCAGAATTATAAGTATCACCGGCTGCATCTACATGAGATGCTTACTGCACAGTAGCTGGTTACTACTGCACAGTAGCATTGCTGGGCGTGAACTGTGATGTGACGTCTACTGTGCAGTATTAATGAGCTACTGTGCAGTAAGCATCACTAGGCAGCCATGCCAGGATACTACTGCGCAGTAACTCCAGTTACTGCACAGTCACCTAGTACTTTGTTATGCAAGCACTAAATGAGTGTGCAGTAACAACTGCACAGGCAGCATCTCATGACCAGTTAAAGCAAGTGGGACTTTTGCAACTGACTTTAAAGAAACCAGGATTTGGTTGTGATTGGAATTGAAATGAGTAGGAATTACATTATGAGACAAATGCTATCTTCCAAGAGAAAGACCACTCTTTTTAAAGATGAGGTCCTAAACACAGCAGTATCCAGCATCAGATTTCCCAAAGTTTGTAGGGCCCTTAGATTTCTTTTTATTAGAGTTTATTATTATAAAAACTTAGAGTTTTTATTTCCCCACAGCACATATGGGTATCAATCCTGAAGACCCTGCTCAGTCTGGGGGTTTAGATTTGGGCTCATGTGTGATATTACATTAAGCATAGAAGAGGCAGAATTTATGAAGCATAATTCATGTGAAGAAGTACAGTACCACAGGCCTTTTATCTACTGCTTCAATGGCAGAGACAAGCAGAGTCAAAACAGAACGTAAGGTGGAAGAAAGTAGCACATATGAGTAACCTGAAGACTACAATCAATGTATTGGGTTGACTTGATCCTGTCTTTCTTCAGCCATACACGCACTTAAGAAGGTAGAAGCAAGATAACAATACTGCTGTTTAAATTATTCATGTTGAATTATTCATTACATTTTAATAGGGAGTAATCATGCAACAGGTGTTTTTCCTCTGGCTTCTTGAATTGCAGTATAACTAGCTCCCAGTTATTGGCCTCAGGGAAAGAAGAAGTAGAACAAATCAGCCTTATTTTAAATTAATTACTGCAGTCCTACAGTGCCTGTCAGTTGTTGTTTTTCTGTTTTATGTCATTGTACAGTACATGTACAAATAGAACTCTGAGACTGAGAGAAAAAATACAACACATGCAATTAACTTTGAAAAAACACCTCAGATTTAGAAACTATGACTCCACTAGTGATGATGTGCCCATGCTAGATCATGTATTAGAAATATTTTTTGAACAGAAGATTAATGAATTGCTAGTATAGTGATAAAAGGGATAAGGGTTATTTTAATTTTACTCTGAAGAGTCATTATAACATGACTATGTATTTTTGGGGACTCATTTTGTGGCTTTTATATTAGAGCATTTAAACAAGACTAATGCTTTACAGAACTTCCAATAGTACTTTTTCTTTCAACTACAAAATACAAGAATTGAAAATATTTTGCTTCATTCCTTTTAATACCCTTGTATTTCTGAACTAAAATAAGAGACATCAATAGGAGATTGGTTTAATACTTTGATAACTTGTTCACCTACATTAAAATGTAATAGATTTTAATTTAGATTCGGGTAAAGCTTCCTGGTTACATACAAATGGGGTGTTGATGTAAATTTTGTGGGTATGATTGTAGGTACCCATTTCTGAAAGCCTGTCTGATGGTGGTACTAGTTAATTTATACAGTGCCTTTCATCCAAATCAGTCCCAAAAGCTTTATAAATTGGCGGACTCCACAGAACCCACAGGTGAAAAGGAAGCTAGAGGCAAGTTTGTCTCTCAATTCTGGCTACTGGAAAATGTGTGAAAAAGCTCAAAAACCCATCATGAGATGGAATGGGACCTAATGGTCAAGGAACATGATCTTTATAACTGGGCATGCTCACCTACTGACCTGGCAATTTCAGTTGCACGCTCCTTCTCCGCATGCCTCTAACAAAAACAATCTAGGTTTGAATGGTGGATTCTGCCTTTTATTACAGAGGAAGATATGTGTGCTATTTTTGCAGCATCTGGCCACATTTTGAATGGCCATTTCTGATATAAGCCCCAATTTGAGCATCATGCTCAAATGCTTAATTAATTTTTGTTGATCCAAAGCAGGAATTCTTTTAAATAAGTATTTTTCTGCAATGTTAGAAACCCAAAGAAAATAGGTTTGTGGTAGTACCAGGAATTTTAACTAAAAACAAAAGGTTGCTTTTTTTTCCATTTTAATAATATAAGGGGTTGTTAGCAGTACAGATTTGGATATACCAGTAGACTGTTTATTATTTTGACACTGTCTCCTTAAAAGAAGAGTATTTTGAGTTGCTACCCAAAGTAGAAACATGACAGAAAGAAAAGATTGGAAGACTGTTGAGTCAAATAATAGATGATCTGCTGCATAGTAAGGATATAGAATTATATTTCTGAACTATGTACTGTGAATATTATAGATGGGAAAACATTACAGTAAATAGTTCTGATTATATGGAAGGCCTTCAACAATATTTTTCTAAATTTGTTATACTGTTGTTTATAATGTTTGTATAAGGGTATCAGCGGGTATGGAGACCAAATTACACCAAAATAAATAATTCTGCTTCAATATACATCTTTGTTATTGGGTACTAGTATATATGTAGACACGTGTTTCAGAATAAAAGAGCCCTGTTGAGTTTTTTACCCCTTAAGGAAAACCATAGAAAAATGGGCATTGGAAGGGAACTCAAAAGGTTATCCAGTCCAACCCCTGCTCAAGGCAGGATTGTCCCCATCTAAACCAGCTCAGACAAATATTGATCTAACCTGCACTTACAAATTTCCAGTGAATTTTTCCACAACTTTTTCTGTGTTATCTGTTCGAGTGCTTAACTACCCAGTTTGTCCTCCTGTGTAACATGTGCTGCCTGAACTGGACCCAATATTTTAGGTCAGGCTTCACAGTGCTGAACGGAGTAGAGGAGTCTTCACATGACTGGTGCATGACACTCCTGTTAAACATTCCAGTGTATTGCTATCCTTTTTTCCCCTGCAACAATATTACATTGGTGATTCATTCAGCTTGTAAATCAACATAACCTCTAGGTCCTTTTCTGCAGTACTGCAGCCTAGCTGGTCATTCTGTATTTTGTATTGTGCATATGATTGCTCCTTCTAAAGTGCAGCACTTTGTACTTTTTGCATGTTGAATTTCATGCCACTTATTTCAGACCATTTTCCCTATTTCATTTTTTAATGTTGTTTGAATTCTAATCCTGTTTTCTAAACTATTTGCTTCCCCAACTAGTTTGGTGTCATCTGCAAATTCAGTTCCATTCATTAATGAAGGTAATAAACAGTACTAGGCCTACACAGACCTCCTGGAGAGCTGCACTTGATACCTTCTCTGATTTTGACACTGAACTACTGATGACTACATTTGGAACATGATTATCCAAACTGCTATCTTTGAGTACTGTCATCCAATCAATCAAATAAGGCACCATTATTCAGAAATAAGTGTCCAGACATTTATTCTGAACTAACAAAAATGTGAATGAAAACTAATTTCATTATTTTATTGCAAGTTGATGTGTAGATCAGCTGATACTATTATATTCACATTATAAGCAGTAATAAATAAACAAAAGGTTTTGCTGCAGGCCTTTTTCAAAACATATGTATGAAATAAATAAAAAACAACTATTTACAGACCAGATGTATTATTGTATTCTGCATCTATATTTCATAGATCTCATAGTCATCAGGGCTGGAAGGGACCTCATAAGATCATCAGGTCCAGCCCCCCGGCCCAAGGGGCAGGAAGTCAGCTAGGGTCAAAGGATCCCAGCAAGATAGGCATCCAAATGTTTCTTGAAAGTGTCCAGAGTAGGTGCTTGCACCACCTCTGGGGGGAGTTTATTACAGGCCTTGGTGACTTGGACAGTGAAGAAGTTTTTCCTTATGTCCAGCCTAAAATGGTCTTGCAGGAGTTTGCGACCATATTCCTTGTCTTCCCTTGGGGTGCTCTGGTGAACAACATTTGAAATTATTTATTAGTGGTTGTCCTGGAGATGTGTGTACACCTAGATACTGAATACTAGAGAATGCTTGCATGATTCAGTTAAGAACAAAAAAGTATTAGTGCCTCTGAAGCTCTTCCTTCTTCTTTTCCAAAAGTTGGGACATCATATTTCTTCTGCAGCAGCAGCCTTTACCAGTAGGATATTCCAGATGTCCATCGTCTCTTAGACAAGGTAAATAATTTATCTCCATTTCCCTTAACAACACAGGACCAAATTCTGATCTCAGTATTAATGTAAAACCAGAGCAAGGACCTGAAACTTCCTTGCCCCAGGATAATGATTCATAAGGAAAGGGGACAGATGATTAGACTCTACAGAAGGTCAATAAGAAGAGTTAGGCACCTCAAAAGGGCTATCTACAGCATCTGGGCATGAGCAAGGGGATGCCTAGGGATAGCCAAAGGAAACATTGCATGCAGGGATATGGCTGAACTGCTTCCCTCCCTCCACTCCTTTCACTGGGGATCAGGCACTTCCATCCACTTGGGATCCAGAGCACCACCATATTCCTACTCACATACATAATAGCCTAAAGCCACAGAGAACTTACCCAGGACAGGGCCAGCCTTACAGGTGGGTGATGTGGGTGCCTGCCCAAAGTGCCATGATCAGTGGGGCTCTGTGCACACACTCGCACACACACAGAGCCCATGTCTACCTCCCTGCTGAATTGCACTCTTCACTCCTGGCTGTCATAGGAGATGGAAGGCCGGGACTAACAGGCCTTAACCTCCTCAAACATGGCTCCATTGCTCCAGTGCTACTGCCATGCCCTGACGTTACAGTGCCATGCCACTCCATGCCCAGTGCCCCTCCCGCACACTGGACCTACAATGGCCCTGCGGCAGGGAGGGGCAGCGCTGTGCCCCCCCCTGCACCCCATCCTGCACAGCCCCCAACATCCCCACTCCCCCCACGTAATATTTTCTCTCATCACTGCTGCTGGCCACCTGCCTCTGCCTCTGCCTGCAGCAGTGCCTTTGACTTGGGGAGGGCTGGCCAGCTGTGGAGCTTGGAGATGATGAGGAAGCAGGACAGGGTGAAGCAGGCTGGCTGTGAGCAGTGCCCACCACCCTGCACCCATGACTGGCTCTGAGTCCTACTACTGCATGAGTCAGCAGCGCCCACTCCTCATGTTCCTGCTGCTCATTGTTGTGGGTACTTGCCTGGCACTGCTCACCATCTTCTTTGCTTTTTGGCTAGTAAAAGATGAGCCCTCCCATTCCCCTACCCCTGCTCTCCCCTTCCCCTACTTAGCAACCACTGGAGGATACCATGGGCAAGCAAGTCTCCCAATCCAGCCCAGCAGCTACAAGGCTTTACTTCTGAAGCTTTGCTAATAGTACTACATACTTAAAGAAAGCGCAGCAAAATACAACTTTACCCAGGGTTGCATTTTCCCTAAAGCTGGCCCTGACTCAGGAAGTGGGATTTGCATTCCTTCTTCACTCATGGGGGCCCAGATCCACCTTCCCAGGGTATGCCCTTCCATATGTGGCTACATAATAATCAGTGGAGGAGGACTACTTTACAACTGATGAAATTTGGGTACTCAGCAGCCAAGAGTGCTAGAGTCATGGGGTCAGAAAGAGGACAAGCAAACTGGGAGTCTGACTCCATAGGCAAGTGATAAATGAACTCCTCAGTGAGGAGTAGACTGGGTTCTGATCCTTGTTGTCAGGGTGTTTTATGCATTTTATATTAGCCAGTCACTGGATAAAAAGTAGTACTAACTCTAAAAGCAGGTATCAGCACCCAAGATTCTCCCTTCTGAAGACAGTGACCTCATCAGTTGGCTACAGATTTAGCCACCCACCCCCTACCCCTCTTTACTTGTTCTTCTCTCTCTATGACTTTTGCACTCTTGGCTGCACATTGGTCCAGCTTCAATAGGTCAATATTCTCTCTCTTCCACTTTGAGGAGGCAGGGTTTGAGAGCAACAAGCTCATCATTTTCATTATAGTTTAAAGACTTGTATCACAAACTCTTGCTTCCCAGCTCTAGTAATCTAAGAATAATGCTCTAAGAAACTATTTTTTATATATTCTGTCTCTACAAGGTGTTTAGAACCTCAAGAAAGGTGGTCATACAACTTACAAGTTTTTAAACCTTCCTTTAAATACAGGGGGATTTTTCTGACTAAGAACAATATGATCCTTAAAACAATTCTTTCGGGAAAGATTTCAGTTGCAAGATTATCCTCATACCAAGGTACAATTTTTGTGCTTACTAAGATTTGACAGGTTTTTGCTTGCTCAGCACTGCTGGACTTTTCTATACATATCAGTAAACAGATGTTTTTTCTGTGTTTTGCTGGTGATAAATGGGGAACTGCCAAACTCCTATCATATAGATAACTGAACAGACATCAGCTGCTATTTTTTAATTAATGCTGACCAGGTTGGGCAGTCTAGTGATGAAAAGTCTATAGGTAAAATATTAAGAACATAAAAGTCCAATTTTCCAAAGTGACTAAAGACTAAGTCTAGACTATAGTAACTGTTGTAACTGTAGCCTCGACATAGTGAGCCACCTCAGTGGGCTTGTACAGCCTAGCTTCATTGTTGTCGGAACTAATCTAGCTAGGTTAAACTTCATGTTGCCTTTATGGGATGAAGTTGGAGCTCTCATTGTTTGGAATTTTCTTAATGTCATTAAAAATTATTGAATATTAGAGCCCTCACGGCCAAGTTTTTAAAGGCGTGTAGATGCCTAAAAGGCTCAGTTATTTATGTATCCAGCTCCCACTGAAATCGCTGAGATTTTCAAAAGTGCCTGAACAACGCTGGATATTGTAAATGCCAGGAGGTGCCTGTCCTCATCTTTAGGCATCTAAGTACTTTTGAGAATGTACCCCTAAGTCCATTTTGAAAATGGGGTGCCTAAATCACTTGAATCCAAGAATTGCTGCAGTGAAGTTCCTTGGAAGAGGGGCAGGCAGGATTCTTTGGTTAGATGTGATATCTTTTATTAGACCAACTAAATAGTTGGGGAACAGGTCTTTGTAAGCTTTCGGGCACAAGCGCCCTTCTTCAGACATTGGGAAACTCTGCTATTGTTCTGAGATCTCCAAGGTAGAAAAGGAGCTAAAAGTGTGACAAGAAGTCTATGAAAATGTAAATAGGTGGAAGTTTGGAAGACAATGGTTAAAGATAGGACGAGAGAGGGGAAGGGGGAGAAAAAATGCAGATGGTAAGCTCAGGCAGGTACCTGGTGAATCAGATGGAGGAAGCTTGTAATATGTCATAAATCCCATGCCTATATTAAGTCCATTATCTTTTATATCCACTAGATTTATGAAATGAAGTTCGTAGGCTCATCTACAAAAGGTGTTTTGTAAGTTCCCTTTGAGGATTAGAACTGAGAGATCAGAGAGGGAGGGATTGTTTTGTGAGAAGTATGCACCCATAGGCAATTGGATTTTTTTGTCTTTGATGGATTCTTGGTGTGCGTTTGTTCTGTTACACAATTGTTGTTTGGTTTCTCCTACATATTTTCCATCAGGGCATTTGGAGCACTGGATGATATTTCTGGAGGTGCAGGTATAAGATCCAGGAATGGTGATGGTTCTGTTGCGGGGTGTAGTTATTGTGGGGGTGGTGGAGATGTGTTGGCAGGTTTTGCATTTCTTGTCCTGGCAGGGTTTGGATTCATTTTGGTTAGTTTGGGTCATAAGAAGTTTGCTTCTGGTAATGGGGTTAGTGAGGTTTGGTGCTTGTTTATAGGCTAGGATGGGTGGTTCTGGAAAGATCTCTTTAAGAATTGGGTCTTCTTCTAGTATGGGTTGCAATTGTTTGAGGATTTTCCATGTAGGTTCCAGGAAAGGATGGTACAGTGAAATCTTTATCTGGCATCCCTGGGGTAAGGGGATTGCCAGTTATGTAAAAATTCCAGTTATCTGAAATAACCCGGCAGGGGTGGTGGTTGCAGTGGCTGCACGTGGAGCAGCAGCAGCACAGGGTGGTGGGTGGCAGTGGCAGCCACTGTGTGCGAGCTTTCCTTCCCCCCCTGCCTTGTCTGGCCAGCTGGCCAGAAATTCCAGTTAATAGAATTTCCGGTTACTTCAATGTCAGATAACAAAGATTTTACTGTATGTCATAACTAATGGTGTGCGATTCATGGGGATTTTCTTTTTGTGCACAGCAAATCTTTGTGTGGTATCCAGGTGGCTCTTTTGAAAGTATGATCTTTCTCTCTGGAGGATTGTCTTTGCTGGGTGAAAGCCCTTTTGAGATTAGTGAGGTGGCGATCACGGGTATTCTCCTTGGTACAAATTCGGTGGTATCGGAGAGCTTGGTTGTAAATTACAGCTCTTTTATTCATAGATTCATAGATGTTAGGGTCGGAATGGACCTCAATAGATCATCGAGTCCGACCCCCTGCATAGGCAGGAAAGAGGGCTGGGGCTAGATGACCCAGCTAGATGCTCATCTAACCCCCT
>NW_005842026.1:1437434-1446951 GCF_000455745.1 Alligator sinensis | reverse complement strand
GCCCTTAGCCATATGAGTGGCCCTTCTCTGGACCCTCTCCAGGTTATCCGCATCCTTCTTGAATTGCGGCACCCAGAACTGCACGCAGTACTCCAACTGCGGTCTGACCAGCTCCCGATAGAGGGGAAGTATTACCTCCTTGGACCTATTCGTCATGCATCTGCTGATGCACGATAAAGTGTCATTGGCTTTTTTGATGGCTTCGTCACACTGCCAACTCATGTTCATCTTGGAGTCCACTAGGACTCCCAGATCCCTTTCCATTTCCATGCCACCCAGCAGGTCATTTCCTAGGCTGTAGGTGTGCTGGACATTTTTCCTCCCTAGGTGCAGCACTTTGCATTTCTCCTTGTTGAACTGCATTCTGTTGTTTTCTGCCCACTTGTCCAACCTGTCCAGGTCTGCTTGCAGCTGTTCCCTGCCCTCCGGCGTGTCCACATCTCCCCATAGCTTTGTGTCATCTGCAAACTTGGACAGAGTACATTTCACTCCCTCGTCCAAGTCACTGATGAAGACATTAAAGAGTATCGGTCCAAGGACCGAGCCCTGCGGGACCCCACTGCCCACACCCTTCCAGGTCGAAACCGACCCATCTACCACGACTCTCTGGGTGCGACCCTCCAGCCAATTCTCCACCCACCGGACTGTGTAGCCATCCAAGTCACAGCCTCTTAACTTGTTCACCAGTATGGGGTGGGATTTTGGTGTGTTTAGGGTGATTTCTGGCTTTGTGTAGATATGTATGTTGGTCTGTGGGTTTCATGTATATGGCGTTTTGTATTTTATCATTTTAAATATTGATTATGGTGTCCAAGAAAGAGGAGGAGGGCATTCTGCACAGCCACTTATGAACTTGCTATCTTTGGCATGTTTAAAAGTAGTTACCAGGGGGTGCTCCGAGAAATTCTGTACTGCCACATTCTTGGGGTTGGCATGTGTAAGGGGGAGCAGGCAGGTGGTTGTGAGGATTCTTATCTGTGAATGTTGTGGACATGGTGTATGGGTAGCTTATACTTATTTTCTGTCCCTGGAGTTGTCATGTCCAACAGTTGCTAGTGAATTTTATAAGAATATCAACATAGGAATCCTTGCTATCTCAAAATGTAAATGCTGTGATATTATCTCATGAGTAGTATTTCATCCTTAATCACCTTGTCCTTTTGTCGTCACATTCTTATAAGCTGCACCTCTCAGTGGAAAAAAGGTGCAACTTGCCCCATTGTCAAATAGGCATAACTTAACTTTTGGCTATCATAATAATGGTAATAAGAAACTGATCACCCAAAGGTATGCATAGAATCATGCAGAGTATGTCTCCGTTAGGGTTATTTTTTTCTTTCTGATACTTGAATCAGCCAGTGGCACAGAATGTCAACTTCATGCTTCACTTGAGAGGAAGATGCTTTGGCTGATATGAACGTGTCTGTCACTATCATAGCCTGCAGTAATTAACAAAATGCTGAGAGCTGTAAGCAACCTGGGAAGCTTGATTGCATAACACTAACAAGGGATGAGCAGTGCAGGCAGTTGTGAGTTTTATTTGAAACACAACTTTTCAATTCAGGAACCCCAGTGATTTTGTTAGGTTTGACCTAGAAACCACTACACATAGCCCAAGCAAAAGTCTCTGTTCTGTAACTAATGCTCAATTGCAATGATAAGGAGAAGACAGTCTTAGATAAAGGAGACTTGAAAACAAAAATAGAATTAGTGGAGTAGGGCAAAGAGCTGATTTAAATATTAAGATTCACACCCCTAGGTGGGGAGAAAGTATGCTAATGAAACATACATGTATGGAAATGAGATACATGGCTAAAACACAGGTATAGAGACATGCGCAGTAAAGAACTCCTTGCGTCACTCCCTTATAACCAATTAGCAAACAAGAATGCTTATGAAGGTCCAATACTCCTGTATAAAAGATGCTCATAATTAAGACTCTGTGTGCTTGTTACGTGAAATTATTCCGCTTGCACCTTGTATTGCTAGCAATAAATCTTTATACTTTCACCCCTGGTATCTTTATTGGCTTTTGCATACCGGGCACGATCCCAGACTTGAGCTGGGGCTCAACAGTTTTTGGCGACCCAGATGGGACTGCCTTAGATAACTTTGCCCGGACTAGCTGACGACCAGACACAGCTCTTCCTTATCAAATGTCAGGCGCGCCCCGGGATCTCTTTTCCCGGTGAGACTTTTGTTTCAGGGGGAGCTGGATTGCTGAGGCGGCAGTAGCCTAACGGTGCAAAGTCATAGAGTGAAAGTATCAGTAACAGGCACCTGGGTGAGAGGGTAGAAAGGGCATAAGGCCTACCGTCAGCATGCCTGCCTGGGATTATCTCTGTAAGTATTCTGTCTGGCCCGAGTCCAAGACCAGTGATTTTTCCCCTGTGAGGATGAGGACTAAGAACAGATCCCTGGATCCCAGGTAAGTCGGACGGTCAGGACCGGGAAGGCAGCCCTGAGATGGGTACTATTAACAGTAAGGTTAGGAAATGTACCCCCCTCTCTTGTGTATTGGGACATTGGGCAGAGTTTGGTGGAGATCCTATGACTAGGAAGAAAGCTAAATTCTTCTGTGAAACTGCGTGGCCACGCTATCAGCTAGATGATCAAGAACATTGGCCTCCGGAGGGAAGTGTTAATTATAATACTATCTTACAATTGATTTTGTTCTGCCGGCAGAATGGTAAATGGGAGGAATTGATGTATGCGCAAGCGTTTATGTCTCTTTGTAGAAATAGAAAGGTTTTGGAGGAATGTGGACTGGGGGAGGGAGTTGGGGTCTGTGAGATGACTTTGGTAGCTAATAAATCCTGTCCTGGACTGTCCACCCACCTCCCGGGGTTATATCAGGAGAAGTCGGTTTAACATTCTGTGTTCTGAAGAATGACCTGGCAAACCACCTGTAACAAAAACCTACAGCCTGGCTGATTAGTACTAAAGGAGAATAGACAAAAGTGCCATCATGACAGAAAGGTTGAAGAAAAAGAAAATGCATCACTGAACAAGTCAATTTACACACACAGGAAATCAGACTTTGCCTTGATCCTGCTTATTATTTCTGGCTTATTATGATCATATGGTCCCATTCACTGTTGCTTAACTCCTGATTTATGCATATGTATAAAGTATGCCATTTGTTTCTGGCCTCCTGCTTCTAACCTAATCCCAAACTCATCCTATATTATGGGTTGGAACTCATTCTTTAAAAATAAAAATTAAGAACCAATAAATCTTTGTTTCCCCAAAGTATGTGTGTGTGTGAGCAAAGGAGAAAGAAAGACTTGCTGATAGTCTGGCTAAGCCTTTAATAGAAACTGTTTCTGATGCTGGGGAGCAATATATTACGCTGCTGTCCCTACTCCTTTTTTTAAATTTGTGAATGTTTGCCAGAGATTATTACCATGCTATTTCTCTCCTCAGAGCTGAAGTTCTAGTTTATCAAAATGTCAGCATAAGGGCTAGCACTGGGGCAGATTTCCAGCAGTGTGCTATAAGTTCCCATTCAGTCAGGAAATTCACTAGAATCGAACTTGTGTTTGCAGTTAAAAATATATTTATAAATTATTGGGAACTAAAATCCAGATTTTTGAAGATATTTAAGCTGCTAAATAGTCTGAAACTTGTTTGCTGGTATTTTCAGAAGCACTAAGGTGCCTAATTCTCATGGAGTTGAATGTCAGTTATGCACCTAGGCATTTACTGGGATTTTCAAAATGTCTCTAAATTCATCTTTGTCTATCTGTTTCTGCAAAGAAAAAAAAAAAAATCAACACTTTTCACTCCTGGTTACTTGAGTGGGTTTGGAGGCTGCCCTGAGAAGGTTGTCAGCACTGTCCAAGATCTAGCCCAAAGAGGTATAAGGGACCCCCCACCCCAACCTCCAGTTTGGTTCATTGTGACCTTCTGTCCGGTTCTTTTATTTATCGTTCTAATTATCAAGGTACTTATTTACAAATACTACAGATGATGTTATTATAATGCACACTGTTAATGTGAGCATGAATACCAGTTCAATTTACTAATTTAGCTAATTTAAATATAATTAAAACAAATGCAAAAATGTTCTCTGGTAACCACACATCCTTTTTCCATTCGCACATTATGACTGGCAATGATTATGCACCTATAAATAATTGTATTCTTTCCCCTAAAGCTTAATTGTACTTGACGTTTTTTTAAAAAAACCTTGTTCAAAACCTTTTATATGTTTAGTATCTTTATGAACAGAAAAATACAAAGTTTCACCACTCAAACTGAGTGCAAAACAAAAGGCAAGGCAGCAAAAGGAGGGGCTGAAAATACCAATGAACTGACATTCATCATTATATCAATGGTAGCACATAGCTGCGTGGACACCTGCAGGGAATTACTTGGCAGCCTAATACCAAAGGCACAGAGGCTAAGGCCATCACAGGAAGAGTTTATAGTGCTATTTTACACAATCTGATCCTGTAGCCCTGATCACACTAAAATAGTACCATTTACTTCATTGGATCTTCTCACATTAATAAACCGAGCAGTAATTAAACTGTCCCAAAACCATGCAAGTAAGTGCTCGCCAACATAGTCAAGTTCTGTTTGGCCCAATGTTCCTGTACCTCTATACCCCTGTCAACTAATTGTAAACTGTATCATACTTATTCTTTTTTCTGGTTGGACAGTGACATGTTTCATGTGATATAAATACAGATTGGTATAGTTCTTCATAATTTTTTTTTTTGGTGTCTAAATATCATGGTGAAAAAACGCACTAGAAAGCCAGAGATAAAGAAGATTAGATACTGGTATTTCAACAGCAATATGTTATTTTTAATAGACCTGTTCCTGGAATGTTTATGCAGATAAAACTCCATCCCCTTTGAAGCCAAGGGGATTTTTGTATGTATGAGGACTGAAGGATTGGGCCCATCATGAGCTACAGTACAGTTTGTTTGCTAAACTAAGCTAGGTTCATTCTTGGTTTTCTTTTGGGGAGAGAGATAGGTATGTCAAGAGTTTTTTCCATCTTGTAGTGACTCAGACTGTGATCACAATAATCCGTGTGTGCAGTTGCAGTGATGAAAAAACTATAGGCTCGCCTTTGAAATAATATAATTATTGTCCAAGTGGTGATCTTAAGGCTTCTGGTTAGATTTAAGCAAACTATATAGATTTAAAAGAGGTATGTTTCTTCCCCACCCCCCAGCCACCTGGAGGGATATAAACATAAATTTAAGGGTTTTTTTTCAAGTTCTCCCACATGGCTCTGGAGTCTGTAACAACCTCTGCTGTTAATTGTTTTTCTCTAGCTCTAAAAGTATCTATAAAATGTTCAGAGTTCAATAAATATTTTCTCAAGAACTGGAGCTGTTCTAAAGGACATCAAATGTTAAAATACCCTTTAGCTGTCTCCAAAACTGTTAGTCTTAAGAGCAAAGCATATTCTTCTTTTTAGATGTCTTCTGAAATATGAGCTATCAAAACTCTCCCTGCAGAAAGACATTCCTTATTTCAAGTGCTATTTTTTAATCCAGCCATGAAGGCATCTTGAGATGTTAATATAAATATTCTGTGTTTCTTTTTCAGAAGCAAGTAGACAACTTTGGGGTTTTTTTTTAAATCCATATACATTCCTTCCAGTAAACCCCTGGAGTATTATACAAATCCAGTGAGAATTTATGTATTCCTCTTAGTACTGGCTAACTCATTCTGCAGCAAGAATGATTTTCAAGATACAAATAAAAAAAAAAGGAAATGAAGAAAAGCTAGTTATAGAGTTAAACTTCCTGCAAATGGGATGGTACAATGTAAATACTGAAAATATTGCCTTCTTCCATGCCTGTTTATTAAAAGGGGGATTTACCTACTTGCTCAAAGTCAGGGGCAGGCCCAGTCTTAGGGGTGGCCGATGTGGGCAACGGCCCAGGGTGCTGTGGTCAGTGGGGTCACACACACATGACTGATCCCTGCACCAGGCAGGAGGAGCAGTGCCCAGCCCAGCGCCCTCCCTACACCTCCAGTTGCTGCTCAGGAGGAGGCTGGGCAGTGTGGGCAGCAGCAATGGTGCTTGCCCAACCACCTGCTTGGCTCACCATGCCACTCCACCTCCCTGCCAGACTGCACCCCTCACCCTTGCCTCCCTCATTCGTTTGCAGCAGTACCATTCACTGAGGGGGACACAATGCCAGCATACAAGTACACTGCGAGCCCCATTTTTCCTAAGGCCAGCTCTGGGCAAGGGTGTCACAGATACAGCCTGTGGACCGGATCGGACCCACAGGGCCCCATTGTCTGACCCCTGGTGCTAGCCCTGGGTCTAAACTGACCCACACAGGACCTAGTCCTGTGGGCAGGGCCTGGGACACGTCACATACAGCACTTTTTTCAGACACTCCAGCATCTTTACTGCATGTGGAGCCTGCTTCAGTTGGTCTTGGACCTGCACTGCTTGTGGCATTGCTGGCACTGCATACAGGGTGGGTCCTGGACCACCTGGAGCAGGTGCCATGTATGGTGCAGGTCCTGGAGCAGCTGGAATGAACACCACATGCTTTAGATCCAGCTGCAAGGGGAGGGAAGAGCAGAGTCCATGGGCCCAATCTGGCCCACAAGCCGGCTCCCCACCACTCATCTAACACTATGTCAAGATTCTTCATGCCAAAGTCACATGTTTTATTTGAGATGTCATTAATACATAATAATAATTGTTTGATTTGTAAACCACTTTTCATCAAAAATGTTCATTTAGGTCAAATTCCTGCATCTGTGGAAGAGGCTCAAACACAGTTCTAGTTGTCTACTTGAAATAGGTCTATCTTATCTAGTCCCACATAGGTCCCCCAAGCTGGTTACCCTGACTCTTAGCAGGGGCTCAAATAACCCTTATTTCCTTGTGTGTTAGCATTATAGGTAAACTGAGTCATGCAATATTATAATGACCTGAACACAGTTAACACAATATTATGATAAACTCCAGTCTGTCATATCACCATTAACTAATTTTTGTCTCAGGATAAAAATCTCAGGATACTGGAAAAGACTGTGTATGTCCTAAAATTATATTTGTTTTTAAATCTGTGTGAAATTATGAACAAAAATTACCAACATGCTGTAATTTATTTCAGGTTATTTTAAACTTGCAGTTTCACTTTCCTGGGGGTGAAATTCTGCAAAAAAAGTTTTTGGAAAGAAAGCACGTCCAAATGCTGTAAAACAGCTCCTTATCCTGCAGTTATTTTGTTCAAAGGAGTTGTCCTATTGAACTCAATGAGGAATCAATGAGAGTAGTCCCCTGAATAAAATTGTTTATATTGGTGTTTGTAGAATCAAATTCAATTTGTGTAGTATAACCCAATAGAAGTCTAGCCTAACAAACAGTGGGCAAAAGCACTTACAGATATGGTTTCAGTGCGATTGTTCCTTGTGATAAGGCAGTAAGTATTTGTAGGATTGGATCTAATGTAAAGGCATGATAAAGCAATTAAAAAAAAAATCAGGCACTCTGAATAAAACCCTTGTGCAGCAAATAGTGATATATTATTGAATTGGTGTGGACAATATTTCAGGACCCTTCTGGAGTTGGATGAATTTAATTGCACGTAATATATTGAATCTAAATGGGTGCATCTACATGAGATACACTAATGTGCCTTAGCCTAATTTAGAGCACAGTATGGGTGCGCATCTACGTATGCATGTCCTTACTGTGCAGTAAACTAGACCTAGGGTTGTCAACTGGGGGTATGTGTAACCCTGGGAGTACTTGAGAAGGCCCTAGCGGGTATGTGCGGGTGGGTGGGGATGAAGCACTACCACGCATCATGCTGCGCTGCCATGCAGGCGCTTCCTTCCTGGCAAGACTCAGGGGGCAGGGGAAGCTCGCATGTAGCAGCTGCTGCTGCTCTGTGTTCGGCCGTGCGCCACCCTACCCCCATGCTGCGTTCGGTTGTGTGCCACCCCTCCCCCTTGCTCCATGTCCAGCCAGCAGGGGTACACTGCTCCATGTCCGACCGCTGCGGGTACACTGATCCAAAAAAGTTGAAAATCCCTGAACTAGGCTAATCATGACTAAATTTGATACCTGCAAATGCAGGTATCAAATTTAGTCGCAATTAGTTAAAGTGCAGTAACACACGTGTAGACACGACCCTGTGCCAACTTTAGTGTCGGGTCTGCCCTGCCACTAGGGGGCCAGCCTGAGGCCAACCCCAGGGCTCCTGGCTGGGAGCTTCTCCTGCCCTGGAGCTGGGCTGCCTCCGCAGCAGCCCCTAGCTGCAGACTATAAATGCCTGCAGCCATTTTGTGCCCAGGGCACACTGAGACAAGCAGATCCTGTGTGCCCCCCAGGGCAGGACACAGGAAGCCTCTGCCTGTGTTGTCTCCTAGCCAGAGCTGCTGCTTGTCCACAGGTGAGTGTTGTAAAGGGCTGCAGCACCCCCGGCCCAGCCCTGAGATTCCCCAAGGACTGCTGGCTGGCTGTCTCTGGCAGCAGGGTCAGCACCTGCTCCCTGCTGCTGCTCACCCCCAGCAGTCTGTCCTGTTCTTGGGGGTCCTGTGGCACATTGCCTCTGCCATGCAGCTCCTAGTCCCTGGCCATGCCCCTGTGCTGAGCGCTGCTGGCCGCTGTCCAGGGCTGGCATCACAGCGACAACTACATGGGGGCCTAGAGAGCCGGCACGGGATGCACCACCAACAAATCCTCCCCACCCTCCCTGTTGAGGGCTGGCCCCACCTGCATGTGCATACCTACCCAAGCCTTCCATCCGGGGCCCTAACTGGAGCCAGGAGGAGGTAGGAGACCTCATGGCACTTTGGGATGATGCGGAGGTGAGGAGGCAGTTCACTCAGGGCGGGTGTCTGAACACCCGCATTTGTGAAGTCCTGTCAGGTGGCATGCAGGAGGGCACTCCAAGTTGGCACAGCAATGTGGCATAAAGATCAAGGCCTTGAGGGCTCAGTGGGTGACCATGACTGATCACAATTGTTGGTTTGGTCATACCTGGAAGACCATGCCTTTTATGCGGGAGCTGACCAGGATTTTGGCACTCCGGGACCCAGCCCGCAGCCCTGCAGTGTTCCACTCTGCCCCACCCTGACCCGCCCGGCGACATGTTGTTGAGGCCGAGGGGCTGTGGCCAGCAGCCCGGGCACGTGGGCCGGGGAAAAGGTCGGCATGGCGAACTAGAATTAGGCACGGACTTGTAGCGGTTAATTAAAGATTGTTTTACTTACACCGTAGGTGGTCGCGGTGCAGGCAGGAAAAACTTTCTTGAGTTGCAGTTACAAAAAAACCCAAAAACACACATGTGGAGTTTGCTAGGCTCCACCGAAGACACACACGCGGAGTTTGCTAGGCTCCGCAACACGAACCAGACAGAGCTCTGGATACACACATGGAGTTTGCTAGGCTCCGTGGACCGACCGAAATGAGAGTCCGAAAGGTGACTCTCCACGAGCGCGCAGGGTAGGGTACGTCGAGGGATCGTGCGGCAACGGGGAGAGGCTAGAGGTTGATCAGGCCCCTGTATCCTCC
>NW_005842026.1:1426512-1437302 GCF_000455745.1 Alligator sinensis | reverse complement strand
GTGGGAATAATTTAGAAACAGCCAATAGTGGGAAACAAATTTACATACGGGTGGCGGGAACTCCTTTGCACCGGGGTTTTCTCTGTGCAACTGAGAATTGCACCGTGCAACGAAAGCTCCATGTGGCGAGAAATAATTCTGCAGTGCCGAAGCACACACAAAATCATACCCTTTGGGTCATGACACATGTCACCAGAGGAGGTGATCTAGGGTCTTCAGAGCATGGCCCTCTCACCTCCCTGGCTGCTGCATCCACTAGCAGCTCAGGGAGCTATGGTCAGTGGCTGTTTCAACAGCTCCACAGCTCCAAACCCTGCCATGAGGAGCAGCCAGCCATGACACTGCTGGCTGCCAGCAGCACCAGCTCCTCCCCAGGGTGGGCCCCTGGTTGGGCACCAGCTCACCGCACACTGCAGGATGAGGACATCAGGTGCAGCTGGATGTCATCGCTGACAGGGAGGCCCATGCCAAGCCACCAGCCTCACCAGCTCCAGCCACTTCATTGCGGGGAGGACCCTCCCAGACCCAGCCCCCATCCCTGCCCCTCCCCCTGGCCCCTGCCGCCACATCCCCATCTGGCCTACCTGCACTCCCTTGGCCTCAGGTCTCCCCCCCCACACACACAGAGCACTCAGAGAGGGGGGACACAGTTCAAAACTTTACTGAGCAGCCCATGTCCCCACAGTGGGTTGGGCATGGGCCTCTCTCACCCCGAGGTGAGATGCCAGCAGCAATGTCTTTCTCAGCAGCAGGAGTTAGGAATGTATAGTGCTGCCACAGGTAACCCTCCAGGCAGTGGCAGAGGTTGCAAGGCAGCCTGGGCTTGCCCCCTGCACCATTGTAGCTCCGAGTCCCAAACCAGGAGTGTAGGTCTGCCTGGGGCACCAGAAGGATCAACAGCAGCAGCTATAGTGGCTCAGGCATCCCTCAGCCTGCACAAATAGCTCATCGTGCACCGCCCAAGGCACATGCAGCAGGGGCATGCTTGGGTCGCAGTAGCGGCATGGGGAGAGCCGGCCCTAGGGCACCTCCCTGGAGTGACCCCCAGTGGGGTGGGTGGGGGCATGGCCACCCCTCACCCCAGTTATCTGGGAGCCTCACACCTCAAACCTGGGTGCCATGGCTAGGCGGGAGCACAGCAGAGCAGTTGGCCTGCAGGGGGAGCGGGGAGATTGTGGTTTGGAGCTACAGAAGCAGGTGCTGCCAGGAGTCTGGCTTGGCCTGCCCTGGGAAAGGGGCAGTGATGGCAGGCTGCCTGTGGCCAGCACTTAGCAGCCTACCAGCCCCAGAGGAGCATGTGGGGACAGAAGGCTCAGCTGGCAGTACTGTCTGACCCCAGTGCTCTTTCCTGCCCAGGGCCGGGGGTTGGACTCGATGACCTACTGAGGTCCCTTCCAACCCTAACATCTATGAATCAGGGCCAGGCAGGTGTTGGCAGGGAGGACCAGGCACATGCCAGTGTCCTGGCACTCCAGGTGGGGCTAGAGCTGGTGAAGCAGGTCAGCAAAGGTGCCATGGGTCATCCTGAAGGCATCAACGCACTGCTTATCATCCCAGTCATGTTGTACCATGCATTGCCACCAGTCCCAGCTGGTGTCAGGCCCAGAGGCGGCGGGGCTGGAGGTACGGGAGGGTGACGTCCTGGCGGTGGCCTCCAGTCCTGGCAGTGGCCTCCTGGAGCCCATCATTTTTGTGGCTGGTGGCAGCAACTGCACTGTGGCAGGGGACCTGGGAGGGCTTCTGGCAGTCATCCAGGCAGTCGCTGTGTGTGAGGGAGATGGGTGGGGTGAGATGGCCATGAGCCAGGCACCAATGATGGCAGTGGGCCACCAGGATGACTGAGGCAGCCAGGAGGATCTGAGGACCCTGAGAAGTGCAAAGCTGCCACGTACTGCCTGTGTCCATGTCACACTACCTTTCTCGACACAGGAGATGTCTGCCCAGACTGCACAGTGTGGGACTGTGTTTTAAAGATGGCTACCAAGTAGTGGCAGCTGGGTCTGGCTTCAACATGGCTGCCAAGTGCTGGCAGCTGGGTCTAGAGGCTGGAGGGAACTGGCACTAAGATTAGTCCCAGTTTCCTGCACATGTAGACACCTGCCAAAAATCAGTTACTGCACATTAAGTTAATGAGCAGTAAATTTAATCACGACTAATTGCATATGTAGATGTGCCCAATTAATGCAAATATTTATACTTGTTTAATTAGGCACCGGGTTCCTTTAAAAGGGATCAGAACTTGTGGTAGAGGTGATATCTTATATGAGATCAACTAAATGTTTGTAACTAGATGTTTTGTCTTTATCTGCAAGCTTTTAGGCACAAGCACCCTTCTTCAGGCAAAGCAGAAAAAAATTGTAAAAAGTCTCCTACGTAGAAATGAAAGTTCATATTCCATAGGAGAGTTGAAGGTGTGGTAAAATCTCCTGTTTGGAACAGTTTGTTTTATGCATTTTAATAAGTTTAATGACAATTTTTTTTGCCCCCAAGATGAAGATTCCATTTGAAAACTTTGAGATCACTAGCCTAATATGCAAAATGGTACCTTTTTAGCAGGCAAGTACAATGGGATGCTGGTTCATGACTAGAAATTAAGACTCAGGATCTAATCAGGTCCAGTTGTAGATGACTGCCCTATTGGCTTCACGCAGCCAGTCTTTAGAATATAAAGTCCATGTTTTCAGAGTCATGTTGGCTGCTGTGCTTGGGCTTTGATTCTGTCTTAGCATTATCTGCTTGCTTCTCTTTGGTTACTGGAACCTGGCTAGTAACCAGAGACTCTTCTTCCTGTTTTCTACCCCAATATGATATGCTGGTAAATGCCCTCTGCCTGTTATCCTAGCATGACAAAACTGCTGGGGTGCTCCAAGAGATGCACCTTAGGTATGCCCAGGTTATTAATTTGCTCAGAAATTGTGATTTATCATAAGCACTTTGGTAAAGTAACAGAAAACCAAAATGGTTTATTACAAGAAAAGACAAATGGTACAAAAAAAGGAAAAGTGATCAAAAGCTGTGACAATAGTGTAGGGTAAAAGGAAACTAACAACATCTTTCTCCTACGTTCAGACTACCACCTAGCCCTCATCAAAATTTCTGTGAAAATCTCCTGTGTAAAAATTTCCTCTGTGAAAATTTCAACTAGGGACTTTCATTTCCTCTCTCCTCACCAGGAGCCCCCACCCTCTTTTGCCCTAATGGTTGCAGCCTCCAGAACATGCCATGGAGCACCCCACATACCTTTAAGCGAGCCAGAGAATCCTCTAGCATGTTTCTGCCTATAGGTCTGTGATACCTAGTTCCTGCCTTTGGCTTGCTTGGGAACTTTTGGCTCCACTGTGACATTAGCTACAGTTGCTGACTCAGCCTTTGGCTTGGTATCTAGGCCCTGCTGTAGATGTTCATGACCTAGCTTTTGCCCACACAATGGATCTTAACACTGGGGCTTTTAGGTGTGGCAGCAATACACATAATAAAAATGTAGTTCTGCCTTGATAAATGCCAGGACTACATTTCTAGAAGAATGTAGAGGATGAAAAAATATATGCTATGTTATATAACTGAAAGCACAATACCATCTCTTCAATCACTGGAAAAAACTCCTTGGTAGAAGTTGTGGGGATAATTATTTGTTATAATTGCTGGTTACTGGTATAATTTGTCTAATTATTACTTCTTTTTTTTTTTTAAGGAAAGTTGGCTAGAAATCAAACTGCAGCAACTAGCTTTTTTGTGTGAAAAGAGCAAGTTAACTATACATTTGTTTCTTTATCATTCATAGCATGGGATGCAAATTAGTCATCATAAATGCTGTGCTGGGGGAAGTAGACACTTTGAAAAGCTTTCACTTTCCAAAAACATCCTGGATGTGTAGGATAGAAGGAAAGCCCTGGAGAAAAATAAAATATGCTCATAGGAACATCCTATTGATTTGACTAATTGGAAGGATACTGAAAAATTCCCAGAGGAAATGATCTAGACTTCTCCGACTTCCACAGTCAATAGTCTTCTTAGCCACCACAAATATTTCTTTTAATGGCATATAAATCCATTTAAATTGAAAGTACCATCTGTCAAATGTCCTAATTGACCATAGGTTCAAAAATACCCAATTGCAAAGAAGCAAATGATTAAATGAAATATGGAGTAGAGAATAAATTAATGTATAAGCCCAATCCTGCTTCCACTTAAACCTGTGAGAAACTTTGCCACTTACTGCAATCGATTCAAATATATATAAAATAAAATGACACCTTCTGGAAGAGAAAAAATCAATAACCTATCATTTAAAGACCCCATTCAATGGGAGGATCTTTATCTGTGTGCTCTTCTACACAATTGCTGATTATCACTGGGATGCTGTACTGGGCAGTTACAAATACAACTGGATTGTGAAATCCCTGTATCAAGTCCTGGACAGAAGCTGATGGAAGGAGAGGATTTCTGTCACAATAAACAGTAATGTTGGAGGGAAAACAGAAAAAAATGAGCCATACTGCTAGGAAAGAGGCAGAGGGCAGATACAAAAAAATTCTGCTATTATGGGGGCTCCTGGTCTCTTTCCCCTATGTCTAGTTCCTGGAATCATAAGATTTGGGTGGCTGCATTCTCTACCTTCTTTTTGGCCTTCAGATTCCACCCTTCACATGAGGAAAACGTGGAAAAAAATCAGGGTCAACTTCAGACACTTGCTCTATCTATTACCCATGACTTGGAACAATTACTAAAGGAAAGTACAATTTGGGCCCCAATTTTTAGACTTTGTCTGACCTAGATGAAAAATTAAAACCCATGTTTTAGAAAAAGCCAGCAATATATTGGGCTATATTAACAGGAGCATCACTTACATATCAAGAGAAGAGATCCTTCCACTCTATTTGGCATTAGTGAGAGACTTCTGTGTGCCATTTTGGGCCCCTCATTTCAAGAAAAATGTAGACAGATTAGAATGAGTCCAGCAGAGTGACAAAAATGATTAGAGGTCTGGGAAGCATAATTTACGAGGAAAAGCTGACAGAACTAGGATTAGTTAGTCTGGAGAAGAGAAGGTTGAGAAGGGATTTGATAACAGTCTTCAAATACTTGATGGAGGGTTATGAAGAGGGTGGAGATAGACAATTCTATGTGGCCATAAAGGGCAGGAGTAAGAGCAATGATTTCATACTGCAGCAGAGGAAATTTAGGTTGGAGATTAGGAAGAACTTTCTCACTATGAATAAGCTACCTAGAGCGGTTATGGAATTTCCATCCTTGGAAACTTTTAAGAACAGGTTAGACAGATTTTTGGCTGGGCTGGTTTAGTCAGGGATGATCTGGCTTTGAGCAGAAGGCTGGATGAGATGATTTCCTGAGGTTCCTTCCTTTTCTGTGATTCCATAAAAGTCCTGTTTCTACTAATTAGAAACTGATACAGTTTGGCCAGATTAACTGGTTTTCCAGCCAACACAATTTATGTATACAACTTTAGGTGTGAAAAACAATATTAGTGAAAATTTAGAATTCATTTGGAAAACGTGTTTTACAAGTTTCTTCTTACTTTGTAATCAGTATTTTGTGGAACAAGCAAGTGTCACATCATGAAAGTTTTTACAGGGATAAAATATATCTGATATAAGTACTGTGATCTCCAAATGGAATTACAAAATGTAATTTATAAATTCACTAAGATATTCCTTAAGAAACTGTTAGCAAACAAGTATGTAAATGACATTCAATCCCACAATACCTTATACATACCAAATAACCCTTGCACTCTTCCTGAGTAGCATATATTTGCTGTGGAAGATTCAAAATGAATTGGTTTTGCATAATATCCTTCTTTCTTTGGTTTAATGTGGTTGATAGGATTGTATACATCTAACATCAATATGGCTTAGAAGTTTGTTTCCATTTAGAGCTCTGTTAAGGTTCTGCCCACTATGCAAAACATGAAATTAACATATCACTCTTCAAACATAACGTTCTGATTCTTTAAGTAGCTCATTTGAACTTAAACTATAATGCAGTATGCATTGAGTTATAGTTTTCTAAGTTATATCACTTCAACCTAATGTTTCTTTCTCATTTTTATAGACATCTTTTGAAGGCAAATACCAATAAGAAGCTGGATAGGGTTGGGGGGTGGTATCTTTTCTTATGACTGAACCTATCAGCTTCATAATTCCAGGGTCAAATCCTGCTTGCCTGACTAATGCCAGCAGATGTAGTGAAGTCAATAGGACTATCAGCCTGTGACAGACAAATATATTTGGCCCTGGAATATGTGGACAAATCTAAGTCTTACAGACATTACAATGTGCTTGTAACAAGATAAGCATCTGTCTGCACAATCAGCCTGATTAAATACCAGGTATGCATAGGTTTTGTCTGATTTTATAGCATATTAAACCTTCAATATATTACCATATTCTGTTTCCTTTATGTTCCCATCATAATAATTATGATTCATATACTCAGAAGCATACAGTACACAGCCACAAAGATGGAAAGAACTAGAAGCATATAAATGTTTTCAATGAAACATTTAAGCCGTGTCGTACAGAAGGAATAGTGTGAAATTCCATAGCTGCATTGTAAAGCAATTTTCCCTTCTTATATGGAACACCTATTGTCTTCTCTGTGTGGTGGGTTTGCAGGACAGGTCCATAGTATATAATGGCTTTTGGAATGATGTAAAGTTTAGACATAGAACGGGTCTTTTGAAGAGTTCACTTCCATACTTTTCTTCTCCATTCTGTTTTTATTCTTTAGTGCTTTTTACTGGTAAATAGAAAGTTGGAGTTCAGACTGGGTGCTGAAAATGGATAGATTAGGATTTACTCTAATCCTTTTTCAGAGAATAAATCAGAGTCTAGGACCAAGCAGCTGCAGATTCAGAAAACGGTAAGGGGGATACCTCCCACTTCACATGGTGTGAAACACATCTGAGGTTAGCTTGTAGTTCACTGTCTGGTCAGCCTGAGCCAGAGCTCCATGTGAGCAGTGAGTTCTTAGCTCACCAGCTGATCTGGGTGGAGTCTGACCAGAGGCCCTGCTTTCACATGACTCCAGAACCCCAGGGGTGACATTGCCACAGCTGTTCACCCTTCCCCTCTGCCTCCCTTCCTGCATCTGGGAAAGGATGTGACAAGCCATGATGGTAGTGTTCACCCTCTGTGCTCCAGAGCTGTGTGATAGCAGGGGCTCTGGACAGACCTAGTGCCAAGAGCTGATGAGCTATACAGTCAAAAGGGATGTGTGGCTGTGTTGCTTTATCCCCTCTGGATCCGCCCCTGGGGCCAAAACTGAAAATCCTGTAGGTCAGGGGTTTTCAACCAGGGGTACGTGTACCCCTGGGGGTACTCGGGATGGCCTCAGGGGGTACTCGGGATGGCCTCAGGGGGTACTCGGCAGTGGGCATCACTGCCGCTGGCACTTCTGCTACCAGGACATATCCCCCCTGCCCCCCCAGTCACCAGTCGGCTGCTGGGGGACCCCTCCCCCCACTCATCTGGCCACCGGGGGATTCCTGCCTTCTTGATCAGCCCCCGGCGGTACAGTGACCCAAAAAGGTTGAAAACTCCTGCTGCAAATTTTACTCTGTGGTACTAAAAGTTAGATTTGTCTGCTTTTTAAGACTATGGGAGAAAATCTTGATTGTATAATCTGAGTTTCTACATATTCGCTCAGCCATATCTCAATTAAACTAGAGCATGTGTCTTAGAAGATATACAGTCTAAATGGAAGAATGTGCTATATCCTTTAGTAAGATATTCCAATAGTTAATTACTCTGGATATTAAAAATGTATGCCTTGTTTCTTTACTGAATTTGCCTAGCTTGAGCCAGCTGTTGGATGACATTACTATGGTTGGGTGAATAACTGATTTTTCAGTTGGTGGCAGGGGGCAGGGAAGCAGGGAAATTTGATGTGGGTTGAACTGGCACAGAATTTTGAGTCAGGGGTGTATTCTTTTGAAAAAAATATATTTTCAGTCAACCTGAAGCCCTTCAACCCAAAACAAAATTTTCCATTTCATTATCAGGTTATTTAACCTGTTATAAACCTTTTTGGTTTCTTTTTTGATTTCCAAATGCAAATTACTTTTTAATTGAAAATGGTCATATAAAAAGAAAGTAAAAATGTAATTAAAGAAATCCTAAACACTTTTGGCATTTTTGAAATAAGATAGTTAATTTAGGAAATATTGAAATAAAATATTTTTACTTTTATGATGCTCTTAACCCATTTTTTCCACCTTAAATGATTCACAAAATTCAAATTCAACCTGAATTCATGAATATTTTCAGTCCCCAGAAATGGCATTTTTTGTCAAAGTACTATTTACTGCTCTATTGACTGATAAAATTTAAAGAGTAATCTACAGGACCAGATTAACAGATTAATGGGCCCTAGGCAAACAAACTTGTGGGCCCCAGGCCGGCCAAGACCCTTGTCCCCACTCTGCCTGCAGGGAGCGGGGCTTGGAGCTGCTGCTAGGAAGCAGCCACCACCACAGTGAGGCCAGCGGAGAGGAGGGAAGGGGAAGGGAGGCAGATGGGACCATTCGCACCACTGCCATGGAGGGAAAGACTGGAGCCCCTTGCAGCTCAGGGCCCTAGGCATGTGCCTAGTTTGCCTATGTGTTAATCCGGCTCTAGTCATCTATTATCAAACCCTTATTCCCATTCAGATGGTTATAGAAGTAACCTAGTAATCTCATCAACCTTATACTGAGAAATGTAAGAGGTATATCCAAGAAAGGCAGATTTTCCAGAATCGCAACCATTTTGTAACTCTTTTTGACCTCTCCTTGATTATTCAATATTTTTTCAGTTTAGACACACCAGTCCTTGCCGTCTGTCGCTGCATCTCTAGTGGCTCTGGTTAGACCAAGAGACAGCTGATTTGGCAAAGAGTTCTGTTATCCTGGAGGAATTCTCCACTAGTCACACGTGCTTTAAATCCACTCTGATGTAAGTGGACTTGGCAGACTGAAAATCCAATCTAATGTTTAAACAGTAAATGGTGGCTAGTATAAATGGCCTCCTTGTAGCTTTCTGGGGAACCTTCAGAAAAAACGACAAATAGGCCTGGAAGTGAAGTTGGAAGTATTGTAAGATGTGAAGTGCTCTCAAAAGCTGTCTCTGCTCAAGAGGCAGGCTGTTTGCTATGTGTTGTACAAGCTGGAAGCTTTAATTGTCCTTGACCAAAGCCCTTAAGAGTGAGATGAAACAACCAAATGTGAAGATGATGGATTTGTAGTTCACGATGAAAAGCCCCCACCTAAAAAGAATGAGCACAATCTTCTAGGAATTTTGAAACAGTATAAAATGTTTCTTGCTAGTGATATGAACTGATTTTCAACAAGCAGAGATTTATCCCCAAAAAACCCTAGAGCTAAGCATTATTCTGACAATGAAAACTTGTCCTATTTAAGGCTCAAACAGGGTTTCCCTTTCTGTTAACACTTATATGCTTTTGTTTACTGTGAGTTATTCCTAAATCAGGTTATTTCTTTCAGATGACTAATGTTTCTATTTTAAAATTATACTAGTGAAAACTGTATCAGTGTCAAATATTGTATAAAAAGAGAGAAGAGTGACATGTTTTGGAATACAGGTTTATTGTTATACTTGATTTTGAAAGATAATTAAAACTGTAGTAGCACTGAAACCTTTTTTCTGACATGTATTCTTTGGAAAAAGTGGCTTTCTCTTTGTTCTTGTTTAGTTTCTTCAAACTTTAACTGCTGGGACCTTACAACTTATTGGGTTCTTAAATAATCTTCTATGGAAATTATCAAGAATTTTTTTGTGGGATCTTTGTGACTTAATTTACTTTTCCATCCAGTACATTATTGGATCTCTCAGAAATAAGTAGTGTTGGAGTTTTGTTGTGTCTAAGAGACCATGGTCAAGAAATGTCTAAGAGGGGAGTCTTTTTTGTGACAGCTTTTATTGGACCAACTGTTTATGTGGGAGAGCTGTTGGACAAGCTTTCAGGCAACAGGTGGCCTTCTTCAGCCTTGAAGAGGAAGCAGATACAGTCTGAGTTACATACCAAAGAAAAGACCCCATACAAATTCCAACAGTTTGTTTGGAGGGATGGAGAAGGTCTGTGAGCTGGTATGAACAGGACCTATTATAAGACAAAAACAGGTGGATTCAGGAAGGGTGCACTAGGGCGGGCATTCACCCACCCCTTCAGCTGTTGCTGTCTCTGGCTGATCTGGGTGCAGGAGGAGCCTCAGAACAACTCCTCCCCTGACTCTAGCCATGGGCCATAGCTGTGCAGAGAACTAGGCTGCTCAGGACAGCAATGGCTGCAGGTTTCTCTTTCCAGCACCTGCTCCCTGCCTGCCCCTTCCTTACAGGCGTTCTATGCCAGCTGGGAGCAGGTACTGGAAGGCTCCACTAGGTAAGCTGCTGCCACTTTCTCTGGATGATGCAGGATTGGGGGGAGCCCAGAGCTTCTCCTGACCTGTGTGGCAGGGAGAAGCTCCGTGGGGAGCTCTCCCAACTATACAGTTGGTTCAATAAAAGCTATCATGAAGAAGATTTGCTGCTTGGACATGTGCTGGATCATCACAGCCATAACAACCCTCAAACCCTACTTATTTTGGCCACGAATGGCAGTGGTGGCACACAGGTTCTTCCTTTAAGTGACTGCTTCTGACTGACGGGAGACATCGGGGCAGCAGGCAGGGAGCAGGGGTGGGAAGAAGGATATGGAATGCTACTGCTGCTGTTCCTGGCCAAGCCCAACTCTATGTACAGTCGCTCCCTGAAGTTCTTGGGTGGAGTGGAGCA
>NW_005842026.1:1422175-1426502 GCF_000455745.1 Alligator sinensis | reverse complement strand
CAAAGTTAGCCAGAGGTTGGCAGCAGTGTCCATGGCAGGCAGGTTGCCCTCCTTGTGCACTTGCTGTCTGTCCTGCTCCCATGTCACACACTAACTTGGGGGCTCCAGCCACACTTTGCCCCCATCCCTCCATGGTCTGAGCGGTGGTGTGCTGCACCCCTTTTATAAATCCTGGATCAACCCATAGACAAAAATAATGCAGTAGAATAGGCAATCTAGTTAGTGGCAGAAGAAGACCATTCAAAATGGGGGTAGTTATTACCAATGAAGTGCAGGAAGATGATTGGTAGTATTTATAGGGTTGTAGCGAAAACAGAGTGGTTATGTTGTTGAAATGCTCTAGGAATTACACAAATTTTAATGAGTCACATATTCCTGGAAGATCTTACAAAAATATTATAATTTAGAAAAAGAATAATGTGGATTAATTACAGAATAACTAAAACTATAAGGCAGTGAAAAATGCTACCAAACTGGAATATTCTACACTAATTCTAACAAATACAAATCAAATAATCTAAAATGTTGCTTACTTAACATTCACCAATAATTAGAAAAGTTGTAATTTTGGAAGAAAAAATAACCTACAGTGATTATTTCATTGCTCACAATTATGAGTGAATCATTATGTTAAACAGATGGTTTTCTTGGACTCTTGAAGCCTGAAATGGTGGTACTTCTTTTCAAAATATTCTTATTTTGGGGATAAGAACAAATTAAATGGAACATGACAATCATTCTGTGAGAAAAAGAACGTGCTATGACATGTTCTTAACAAATTTGTTTGGAGGTCAGTTTTCTGTTTCAGAAGACTGAAGATACAACTCGGAGATCCTCTATTTTGGCTCTTGTCCTGACAAATAGGGAAGAATTGTTGGAAGATGTAAAGGTGATTGGCAACTCGGGAACAAGTGACCATAACATGGTAGAATTCCAGATCCTGAGATGGGGAAAGCATGTGGTTGGCAGAACAAGGATGCTAGATTTCACCCAACTGAAGAAGTCATAGTCATAGTGTCATGGGAAGATAGACAAAAGGATAAAGGCACCCAGGGGGGGCTGGAAGCTTCTAAAGGCACAGTATTGAAAGCCCAACAAGAAACTGTTCTGAAGCACAAAAAGAATGGTAAGAAGCTAATGTGGCTGCATGTAATGAGGAACCCTGGCTCTGTTACTGGAGAGCAGCGTGACTCATAGTTTCATAGTAGTTTGGGGTCAGAAGGGACCTGAACAGATCATCTAGTCTGACCCCCCGTCACTGGCAGGAGCACACGCTGGGATCACATGACCCCAGACAGGTGGTCGTACAACTTCTTTTTGAATTTACCCAAGGTAGGAGCGAGGACCACTTCCCTAGGAAGTTGGTTCCACCGTAACAGTTAGCCACCCTAACAGTGAAATAGTGCCTCCTAATCTCTAACCTGAACCTATTCTCCAGCAGCTTCTGGCCATTGTTCCTCATCACCCCAGGTGGTGTTGGGGGGAATAGGACCCTTCCTATTTGCTGCTGATCTCCCCTAATGAGTTTGAAGGCAGCCGCCAAATCCCCCCTCAGCCTCTGCTTGCTGAGGCTGAACAGGTTCAGGTCCTTCAGCTTCTCCTCATAGGGCCTGCCCTGTTGCCCTCCAACCAAGCGGGTGGCCCTCCTCTGAACCCTCTCAAGGCAGGCCACATCCTTAATAAAGTGTGGTGCCCAGAACTGGACGCAGTACTCCAATTGTGGCCAGACCAATGTCGTGTAGAGGGGGAGTATCACCTCTCTGGACTGACTTGAGATGCATCTTTGGATGCATGACAAGGTACGGTTGGCTTTGCTGGCTGTGGTTTGGCATTGGTGGCTCATGTTCATCTTGGAGTCAATAATGACTCCAAGATCCCTTTCTGCCTCTGTGCTCACAAGGAGGGAGCTCCCCAGCTTGTATGTATGCTGTGGATTCCTTCTCCCTAGGTGCAGCATCCTGCACTTACTTTACATTAAAACCCATCCTATTACCATCCGCCCACTTCTGCAGTCTGTCTAAATCTAATTGCAGCCTCTCTCTCCCTTCGAATGTGCCTACCTCTCCCCACATCTTGGTGTAATTGGCAAACTTGGACAACGTGTTTTCCACCCCCTCGTCCAAGTTGCTGATGAAGATGTTGAACAGTGTGGGCCCCAGGACTGAGCCCTGGGGGACCCCACTGTTCACATCCGACCAGGTCGAGTATGACCTGTCCACCACCACCACTCTGAGTGTGCCCCATCAGCCAATTTTTCGACCCATCCAAGTATGTAGGCATCAATGCCACAGTTGCTCAATTTATTAATGAGAATGGGGTGAGAGACAGTGTCAAAGGCCTTCTTAAAGTCCAGAAAGACTATGTTCACAGTGACACCATCATCCAGGGATTTAGTTACCTGGTCATAAAAGGCCATCAGGTTGGTCTGGCAGGACCTGCCTTTGATGAACCCATGTTGATTTCCCCTGGGCATGATCTCCCCTGCTGGCCCCTCACAGATGTGATTCTTGATAATTATTTCAGGGATTTTCCCCAAGACCGATGTGAGGCTTATGGGCCTATAGTTTCCTAGGTCCTCCTTTCTCCCTTACTTATAAGTGGGGACCACATTAGCTAGTTTCCAATCTCCAGGCACCTGGCCCGTGGATCACGATCACTTGTATAGCAAGGCCAAGGGCACAGCAATGACCCCCACCAGCTCTCTCAACACCTGTGGGTGGAGGGCATCAGGGCCTGCAGATTTAAAAACATCCAGCCCTTCCAGAAGATCCTTAACTACATCTACGCAGACCCAAGGCCTGATAGTGCTATCCCCAAGATTGCCCCTACCTGTGGTGGGAGAGATGTCCTGGTCCCTGTCCAAGAAGACAGAGGTAAAGAACTTGTTAAAAATTTCGGTTTTCTCATCTGGCGTAGCCACAAGATTACCATTTGAATCTAGCAGGGGCCCTATATTTCCCGGTGCCCTCTTCTTACTCCCAATTTATTTGAAGAAGGACTTTTTGTTGTCCTTAATCCTGGTCATTAGCCTGAGCTCCACCTCCGCCTTGGCCTTCCTAATAGCCCTCCTACACTCACGGGCCAAGGATGAGTATCCCTCCTTGGTGATAGCCCCTCCCCTCCACTGGAGGGCCGCCCTTTTGGCCCTCAGGCATTCTCGAATGCCTTTGCTGAGCCATGGGGGGTTCAGAGCCATTCTTTCTCTTGGGGACTGTCACACTCTGAGCCTGGAGGATCACCCCCTTAAGGTACAACCATCCTTCATGGACTCCCATATCCTCTACCTTTTGGGCCCTCAGTGCCTCCCCCACTAATCCCCTAAATTCGTTGAAGTTGGCCCTTCTGAAGTCAGGGGCTTTAGTCTTGGTATAAGCCCTCAACACCCTGTGCTGGATGGTGAATTCCAGCAGGCAATGATCACTGTCACCCAGGTGGTCAAGGACCTGCAGTCCCCTCACCAGGTTGTCCCCAGTGGCCAAGACCAGGTCCAGCAAGGCATCTCCCCTAGTGGGGCTGTGCACCTCCTGGATAAGGTGGAGGTCCTGTATTTCAGCTAGGAACTTATGCGAACGGTCAGACCTAGCTGACTGCTCCTCCCAGCAGATGTCTGGGTAGTTTAGGTCCCCCATGACAATGACATCCTTAGAGCTAACGGCCTCCATAAGCTGTACTGAGAAACCCTGGTCCAGCTTAACCCCTTGGCAGGGTGGTCTGTAGTAGACACCCACCGTAAGATCCCTTGCTCCTTTAAGGGCAGGATTTTTAGAGCCTGGCCAGCTGGCAGAGCAGGGGTTAGGGTACATCCCTGTAGTCAGGTCTGTTGACTGAAGCTTCACATGACCAAGAGACAGCTCAGGCCAGAGCTATATAAGCTCTGGGGTTGAACCAGTTAAGGAGGGCCAGCCCTGAGAGTTCTGGAGTATGGAGCTCCTGAATCTGCTGCTGCTGGAAGAAAGCAGTTCTGCAGGCCTGAGAACAAGAAAGAGTGACCCAGAGAGAGAAAGAGAGAGACTCTTGGTAAGCAGGCAAGTGACCTTCATTTTTTTATGTTAAGATTGATGGCTTGGGTTTCAGACTAAAGGGGTGGTTTAGAGGTCCCATTAGTGCTTATCTTGGGCCCTGCTGGGGGCAGGTTCAAGGCAGAACGAGGGCTGGGGCCCAGAAGCCAGGCCTAGAACAATGGGCCTGGGCAGTAGGACAAGCCAGAGTAGAAGGACAGAAGCCAGGAAGGCTAAAGCCCCAACAACAACAAAAAAGGAAGCCCTGGAGTGGCCTAGAGATGAAGGGACAAGTGTCCCACATGGTTGGTGACTCAAAATCTGAAAGG
>NW_005842026.1:1399610-1422165 GCF_000455745.1 Alligator sinensis | reverse complement strand
AGGGAAGGTATAGAGTCATTCAATTAGCTCTTAAGGCAAGGGACCACCCACCACCAGGTCTGGAAAGCCCTGAGGCAGCCTCCCTTTTATAACCATAAAATACACCAAGAAATGGTGGGTGAGTGAAGGGGAGATTGTTCCCAGAGTGAGCAGGGTAAAAGGGAATTTTGGGGGCCTCTAGGGATGTCATAGATTGTAATTCATAGATTGTAAGGGGCTAGAAGGGACCTCACAAGATTATCAGGTCCAGCCCCCCTGCACTAGGCAGGAAAGAGAACTGGGGTGAGGTGACCCCAGCAAGGTGACCATCCAGTCTCCTCTTAAAAATGTCCAGGGTAGGTGATTACACCACCTCTGGAAGAAGTTTATTCCACAGTCTGGACACCCTAACTGTGAAGAAGTTTTTCCCAGTGTTAAGCCTGAAACAGTGTTCCAGGAGTCTGTGGCCATTATTCCTGGTTTTCCCCAAGAGTGCCCTAGTGAACAGTTGTTTCCTGAGCCCTTGATGTATTCCCCTGATGTAGTGGTAAGCTGCTACCAAGTCTCCTCTCGGCCTTCTCTTTTTTAGGCTGAAGAGACCCAAGTCTCTCAGCCTTTCCTCATATGGCTTGCCTTGCAAGTCTCTAATCATATGGGTGGCTCTTCGCTAGACTCAAGCTTTTCCACGTCCTTGTTGAAGTGTGGCTTCCAGAACTGGATGCAGTATTCTAGCTGCAGTCTCATCAATGCTGAGTAAAGCAGAAGAATCACTTCCTTGGTTTTGCTTGACATGCATCGATTGATGCATGCCAGAGTATTGTTTGCCCTGCTGGCTACATCATTGCACTGATGGCTCATGTTCATACTATGGTCTATTATTACTCCTAGGTCCCTTTCAGTCATGGTGGTCGTCAGTTTGGTGCAACTGAGCCTGTAAGTATGTTGGAGATTCTTCGTCCCTATATGGAGCACTTTACACTTCTCAATGTTGAACTTCATCCAGTTCCGATTCGCCCAACTTGCCAGCGTGTCTAGGTCTGCCTGTATCTGCAGCCTATCTTCAAGTGTGACCACACTCCCCCATAACTTGGTGTCATCTGCAAACTTGGCCAGTGAGCTCTTCACCCCCATATCCAAATCATTGATAAAGATGTTGAAAAGCCCTGGACCAAGCATGGACCCCTGAAGGACATCACTGGCCACTTTTCACCAGGATGACACAGATCCGTTCATTAGAAATCTCTGGGTCCTACCCTGTAGACAGCTTCCTACCCACCTAACTGTTGAGCAGTTAAGCCTGCAATCCTCCGATTTTCCCATGAGAACATTATGGGATACCAGATTAAAGGCCTTTTGGAAGTCTAGGTATACAATGTCAACCTCCTCTCTGTTATCTAGGTGGCAAGTTACCTGGTCATAGAAGGAGATGAGATTGGTAAAGCATGACCTGCCCATGATGAAGCCATGCTGGCTGTCATTCAGAATCCTACCTTCTGCAAGCCTATCACACATAGACTCCTTGATGATTTTTTCCAGGATTTTCCCTGGGATAGAAGTCAGGCTACTTGGCCTATAATTGCCCATGTCCTCTCTCCTTCCCTTCTTGAAGATGGCCACAACATTGGCCCTCTTCCAGTCTTCAGGGACCTCCCCTGAGTGCCATGAGTTTTGGAAGAGTTTTGCCAGAGGTACCACGATGACTTTGGCCAGCTCCTTCAGCACTCTTGGATGAAGTTCATCCAGTCCTGCTGACTTACAAATGTCTAACTTTTCTAACTGATCAATGTCAACAGTAGGAAAATGGTCATTCCCATCATTCTCATTCTGAACCTTATCTAGTGTGATTTTCCCCTTCATCTGGTAAAATAACAAAGGAAAGTAGTCATTCAGGAGTTCAGTTTTCTCCTGAGTGTTGGTAACTAGCTGTCCTGAGTTGCTAAGCAATGGGCCCAAGCTTCCATTTGTTTTCTTCCTGTTCCCTACATACCTAAAGAAGGACTTCTTATTGTCCTTGATTTTTGTTCCTAGTTTAAATTCAGTTGCCGCCTTAGCCTTTCCAACCTTCTCCCTACAAGTATGGGCCATTGTTGTATAGTCCTCCTTGGGGACTGTCCCAAGTTTCTGTTGTTTGTATGCATCTTTCTTCTTTTTCAAGAGGACCAAGATATCCCTATTACACCAAGAGGGCTTCCTAGCCCTTCTGCTACCTCATCTCCACATGGGAATGGTCTTTTTGTGCTTCAAGGATCATGTCCTTGAGGAACAACCACTCTTCATGTACTCCTTTCACCTTTGGTCCCTGGTCCCACAGCGCGTCCCCTACTATTGCCCTGAGCATGTTGAAATTTTGAAATTTTGAATTCCAAAACTTCAACCCTGCTAGCAGATTTTCCTGCTTTGCAATGGATAGTGAACATGATGGCCTTGTGATCACTGTCACCCAGGCTACCCTCTGTATTCAAGTTGCTTACCGGATTATCTCCTTTGGCCAAGACCAAGTCTAGGAGAGTATTACCTCTGGTTGGCCTGTGCACTTCCTGAGTCAGGTAGAGCTCTTCGATATAGGTCAGGAAGCAATGCGACCAATCCAACTTAGCACCTGGGGATGGCACCCTGTCACACTGCACATGGAACATCTAGGGTGTTTCAACTGCAAAAGAAAAACATACAGGCAATGGAAAAAATGGGTAGGTCACCAAAGAAGCACACAAGAAAATAAGAATCTGCAAGAACAAAATCAGACAGATAAAGAATGTGGTACACCTGGCAAGGGAGGCTGAGGACAAAGAGAAGAGGCTCTGTAAGTAGGGATCTCTGTAAATCATGCTGTAAGTGCCCCCTTCAGCAGCTCCTTTAATGTTTTCATTTTTTCGTTTGCCCCCCACCACTCCTGATTGGTGGAGGGGCCTTGCCAGCCAGGCTGCTGTTTTAATTATGCCATGGTTTTCGCTTCCCTAGAGATCAGTCACAAACGGCCCAGTCAGTGGAGCCCCTCTGCCAATCAGGGGCAGTGTGTCAGCCAGAAAAGAAAGACCAAAGAAGGTGTGGGTCTACAATGAAATAGCCTGGGGAACTCTTGACAGAAGATGCAAAGAAGTTAGAGCTACTTAACAGCTACATGATTAGTCTTCATAAAAAACTAAGCTGTAGCCAGACACCTAATAAGGATTATTTGGATAAGGAAGGGGCAAGCTGAGTGATGAGATAACAAAAGAGACAGAGCTTTTGATGGATCTGAATGAATTCAGAAGGAGGGAAAAAGAGAGAAAATGTGGCAAAGAAAAAGGGAAGGAGAAAAGAGAAAAGGAGAAAACAGGGAAAGGGAAGAGAATGGAGAGGGTGGAGGCTAGGTCATGTGAGTATGTAGGTGACTTATAAGTCTGATCTTTGCTTTAAACACTCTGCTGCAGTGGGGGCAGGAGAGCAATGAGGACTGGATACAGGAGGTTTTTGTTTTCCTGGCCACGTGTTTCTTCATTGCTTCTGCCATGCGTTGCTGTCCAAAAGCCAATGCTCCGTTCTGGATTTGGGACCTCCAGGATGGATGGTCGCAAGCGATTTGCTCCCATGACTCTGGGTTTATGCCAAAACTCCTTAGGGACACCTTTAGGGTGTCCTTGTACCACTTCTTTGGTGTTCTGCAAAAGTGTACTCCATTTGACAGTTTGCCATAGAAGACTTTCTTTGGCAGGCAAGTGTCAGGCATTCTTGAGAGGTGGCTGGCCCATCTTAGCTGTGCCAGTTTCAGCAGGGTATGAATACTGTGGGGAGTTGAACTTCTGAGCACCTCGGTGTCCAGAATCTTGTCCTGCCACTTGATTTTTAATATCTTTCACAGGCAGCACAAATGGAAGTGGTTTAGTTTTGCGTCATGACGCTGGTAAATGGTCCAGGTTTCACAGGCATAAAGTAGGGTCTGAAGGATGATGGCTTTGTAAAACTTTAGTTTTGTCAACATTCTGACGCCTCTGCAGTCCCAGACGACTTACGGAGTCTGCCAAAGGCCATGCTAGCTTTCGCAAATCTTGCATTGACGTCATCATCAATGTGGACACCCCAGGAGACTGTGCTGCCTAGACAGGCAAACTGGTCGACCATTAAGAATTATTGGCCTTTAACTGAGACGTGTTGTTCTTGGGGTTTTGTGCCAGGTGCAGGTTGAAACATCACTTCAGTCTTCTTTGTGTTAGTAGTGAGTCCAAAGTTGTCACAGGCTGATGAGAATATGTCCATACATTGTTGCATGTCAGCCTGTGAGCCTGCACATAACGCATAGTCATCAGTGGAGAGGAAGTCACAAAGTGTGGCTGTCTGGACTTTGGAGCTTGCTTGGAGCCTGCTCGGGTTGAAGATGTCTCCGTCAAAATGGTATCTGATCCCCATACCAAGGTCATCATCTTGGAAGGCATCTGACAGCATAGCAGAGAATACCACGCTGAAGAGGATAGGTGCGAGCACACAACCCTGCTTGACGCCATTTGTGACTGGAAAGGGGTCAGAACATTTAGCATTCACAAAGACATGCACCACCATGCCACTGTGGAACTGTTGAACCATATTGATAAATTTTTCGGGGCATCCGTACTTCTTCATGATTTCCCAGAGGACTTTGTGGTTCATCATGTCAAAGGCTTTGGTTAGATCGATGAATGTGAGGAGAAGGTCGACATTCTGTTCCTGGCACTTTTCTTGAAGCTGCCGGACTGCAAACACCATGTCAATGGTTCCACATCCTTTTCTGAAGCCTCATTGACTCTCAGGAAGTGGGTCGTTTCAATGGTCAGTCAGCCAGTTGAGGAGGACTCTCGCGAGTATCTTTTCAGCAGTTGAGAGGAGGGAGATGCCCCTGCGGTTGTCACAGAGTTGGCGATTTCCCTTTCTCTTGTACAGATGGATGATGGAGGCATCCTTGAATTCTTGGGGGACTACCTCTGTGACCGCATACTTTAGAAGATCTCGGTTAGTTTCTCCATAAGGTCATGACCACCTGATTTTAGATCTCTGCTGGAATCGTGTTGGCCTCAGGAGCTTTGCCACTAGACATTTGTTGTATGGCCTTTTGGACTTCTGTGATTGTAAGTGGAGCTTCAAGCAAGGTACTGATGGTGATTTGAGGCAGCCTGTATATGGCGTCCATGTTGAAGGGGGATGTCTGATTGAGGATGGTGCTGAAGTGTTCAGGCCATCTCTGGAGGATCTGGGCCTTGTCAGTTAACAGTGATTTTTATAGTTTAAATAAATTGTTATATGCAGTTTTAATGAAGACTCAACTGGTCACCTCAATCTGACTGGTGGGGTAACTGAATCCCCATTTAATCAGTAACCCTGGTTTAAACAGTGACACAAGTCTAACTGGTGACCCCAGTGATTTTTTTTTGTGGCTTGATTCCCTCATTGTGGTACAGTAGGACAGGGGAATTGACGCAATGCTAAAATGTATAGATATTTAGAATTTATTCTATTATAGTGATGGGAGTACTAGTAGGCTTCCAAATTTCTTTAAAACTGTAAATATATCAATAAAACATTGTGTTCAACTGATGCCATGTACACAGCACTCTTTCAATTTAATCATAGATTTGGGGGGTTTTGTCAGAGAATTTGTGATTTTTTTAATCAGAGAAAACCAGGATCCCTGCTGATCACCAAAAAGCGGCATGGATTTAATAAGAACCAATTGTGTCAAACTCGACCTTCTTCTTTGACAAAGTAACTACCTGGGGTGGGGGGTAGGGAAGTGTGGTCTGAAGAAAATGCTATGGATATAGTGCATCTGCACTTCAGCAAGGCTTTTGATAAGGTCCTACATGACCTTCTCATATATTAGAGAAATGTGGGCTAGACAAGACAAGTAGCTCAAAAGCTAAGCAAAGGATAATTATAAATGCATCCGTGTCAGAATGGCAGGAGGTTTTGAGTGGAGTCCCATAGGGGTTTGTCCTGGGTCCAGTGCTGTTCAACATATTTTTTAATTATTTGGATGCTGGCATAGAAAGCTTATTGACCGAGTTTGCAGATGACCCCGAACTGGGAAGGGTTGCAGACATGTTGGAGGACAGAAGTGCAATTCAGAAGGATCTTGACAGATGGGAAAGCCAGGCTGGAGCTAACAGAATGAAGTTCAATGCTGACAAATGCAAGGTGATATACCTCAGGAATAATAATAATTAAAAAAAAAAACCTGGCTGGCTGGCAGCATTAGGGAGAAGAATCTGGGATGCTTGGTAGAACATGGACTCAGTATGAGTCTGCAGTATAATGCAGCCACACAAGGTGAATGAAGTTTTGGACTGCATCAATAGCAGCGTTAGGTGCAAGACATGGGAAGTCTCTCTCTACTCAGAACTGGTTAGACATCATTTAGAGTACTGTGTGTAGTTTTGGGCTCCACATTTTTAAAGGATGTGGAGAAATTAGAGAGGCTGCAGAGGTGGGCAACAAAAATGATGAAGGGCTTAGAAGGCAAATCATATGAAGAGAGGTTGAAGGATATAGGCATGTTCAGCTTGCAGAAATGATGCTTAAGAGGGGACATGATAGTAGTCCTTCAAATACCAGAAGGGCTGCCATGAAGAAGTGGGAAAATATATTTTTTCTTTTGCCAAGAGGGTAGGATGTAGACCAATGGCCTGAAGTTGCAGTTAAGTAAGTCTAGCTTGCAGATCAGGAAAAAAACTTCTTCACTGTTAAAACAGGAAGGCAGTGGAATAGACTGCCTATTGAAGTTGTGAACTCTCCATCATTGGAGGTGTTCAAAAAGAGGTTTACAGGCTTTGTTCAGGGATGATCTAGGTGTAGCCATAGATAGCTATTTTCTACTATGGGTATTTCTCATGCATCTAGACTAGGTTGGTAGCTGTACAGGGTTGGGAGAGATTTTTTTTTTCTTTTCTGCTGCTACATTTTCCTTAGAGGCATTGGGTGTTGGCTGAAGTCAAGGCTAGGAATTTTGCCTGGGCTGCGCCAGTGCTCCTGCTGGGACTTAAACCTGGAATTTCCTTGCTAGAGGGTTTTGCCCTTCCATTTAGATCAGACTGATTGCCATATTTGGGGTCAGGAAGGAACTTTACCTCATCATCAGATTGGTACTGTGGAGATTTTTCCTTCCTCTGTAGTAAAAGTTCTGGTCCTCTACCTGCGATCTCTTGAGTACATTTTGACAACCTCTGCAGATGCAGGATGCTGGCCACTGTGGTCTCTCTGCTTTACCTGTAGCAGATTAGGGTGTTATGTCAGGGTTGACTGTGGTTTTGCTAGGAGGTTAGACAACAAATTTGTATAGGATGGTTTGTATAGGGATGATATTGCTTCTGGCAGGGGGTTGGACTCGATGGTCTCCAGAGGCCCCTTCTAGCCATACTTCTCTATGATTATACACGCAGGGAAATTCAAGGTTTCCTGTGGTGTCATGGTTATTGTGTTAACAGACCGCAAAAACTCTTGATCAAGTATGAAATGTGACAGGAACTCATTACTGATTTCCCATATTTTATAGCTTCTTATCAGTACTATGAAAGAAGTTAATTTAACAATCTACAGCTAACATCCAGCTACTGAATCAAAATAAACTCAAACATAGAAGGCCAATTTGTTTCTTTTTTTAAAGTAAGCACAGAAAACGAAGGGTTTTTTGGTACATCTTAGGAGGATGTGCTTTGTGATCAGTACACTTGATACACAAATTCAAGTTAGCCTATTATTCTGTTGTAAACATCATCTCAGCAGCCTATTTATATACTCACATCAAGCTCATCACTGTGATATCTGAATGCCTTGAAAGAGTTTAGGCACTTGTAAGAAAAATAAAAAATATCAAAGGACAAGGAAAAACAACAGGATTGAAGAAATAATTACAACATTTATCTTTTTATATTGTATCTACTAATCTATCCCTTAGGTGAAAGTTGCCTTAGATGCTGATCAACAGGGATCCTGGTTTTTTCTGTTAAAAAAATGCAAAATTCTCTGATTAAAAAAAAATTAAAATCCAAAATTTTCCAGGACTAAAATGAAACACCACTATATCTATAGGTATCAGTTGAACACAATGTTTTATAGTTATATTTACAATTTTAAAGCCATTTGGAAGCCTACAAGTACCACAATGATTATAATAAAATAAATTCTAAATACCTATATATTTTGGTGTTTGATTTTGTTTTTTTATCATGGAAAATCAGAGCTCCCCCTGCTCCCTTCGTTCACTAGGATGCAGGTCTAGCTGTGGCTGTTCCCCCTGCTGCTTTGTGGCAGCCCTGATATGCCAGTGCCCCTCACTCCTATGCCAAAGTGCCCCCCATCCCTGCCAGTGTAACCCACACCCCCCTGTCCTGTCACCACCTACCCTGCCAGCATGACCTGCAGGCAGAGCTGAACTTAGAGTGACCTTGAATAAAGTTTGGGAAGAGAGGTTGGGTTGGGTTAGGTTGGCTGGGACGGAGAGGGTACACTCTAATTTGTCAGAGCCAGGAGATAGAAAGGGGGATGGATTGTTGTGGGGTGGAAGTGAGGAGGTAGTTTTTTTGTACCTTCTTATCTTAATATTTTATCCTGTTTTTATATTTTTTGTCTCTTACTGTAATATACCCTGAGCCTTCTTTGGGCTAATAAATCTAATGAAATAGATGCCTAGCTCTTCAGGCTGCAGCAATTCTGAGGATGCTGAGAACTGGAATCTAGGGAATTTATTCATCTCTAATGTTAGGTGGCAGATGAACAGTTTCTGGATCCTAGTTTTAGACTTTAGTGCTTAAAGTTTGTCAAAGGCTGTGAACAGATATAACTTTAAACCATTTTAAAAGCAGGGCCGCTTGGGTTTGTCTATATGCTATGTAAGTATTGTGTCTGTCTGCTCTTATACTGATACAAATGAGTTATACCACTATAACTTTAAACTGAATGAAAGAGGTATAAAGTTATAGAGGTTCTGTTCTACTTACACAAGTATATAAAACAGTTGACATAAGTGTTACATGCCTGTATAATTTGATGCCAGTATGAATGTTAGGTCTTTCCACAACATAAGACTTGTTTTTAGTATTCAAGTACTTTTTTGGGTCTGGCTGTAAGTGATTTGTCAAGTTTGCACAGCAAAGTAGTAGCAGTGTTAGAAATATTGCTCATAACTCACACTCCTGCGCTGTAACCAACAGATAGGTTACTAAAATCTGCCTGAGGCTTTTTACATTTTTCCTTTATAGAATGATCTGCAAGGATTAGCCTATGTGACATACAAGGCTGGAAAGGGTGGATGTGGCAAATGGAAAAGGATCAAGTTGCTTGTCCTCAGGGACACCAGGGTGAGAGGTTTTGACAGCTGGCAGAGGATTGCACTTTTTTTTTACTGCTTGGCCTTAACAAACTGAATATCCAAGTCACATGTATATCCAGGTACAGTCACCAACACAGGCACAAAAACAGGATTCTATGTGGCAGAACACATGACTAGATTGTTTCTATTAGGCATTAATTGCCCATCAGAACTCATGCCTAAATTATATCATAGAAATTAAGGGCTGGAAGGGACCTCGAAAGATCATCAAATCCAATCCCCCCTGCTCTGGGCAGGAATACTGCTGAGATCATACACATTTATAATGGGCCAGATTATGTTTCCTGTGAAATTAACAGTAAAGTTTACATTTATTTAACTAAGGATCTGATTTTAGCCCAACAGAGAATAGGTCTGTGGAGAATTATCATCTTGCTGTGCAGCATTTCCTAGAAAAGTGAACTGACAACTACACAGTCAACACACCAAGCTTCTCTCAAAGGTTATTATCTGTTTCATTTAACATTTCAGATTGTGTGATCATTCCAAAACATTAAATAAATTAGGTAAAGCCAAAATAGAAAAATATTAACAAATACTATTTTTTCAATGTTAATAAAGAAAGGGATGGATGGGAAGACTAAGCAAATGGAAGGTTGGGGAAAAGACCAGGCAAAAGAAATCAAGCTGGAGAAGTAGGGAAAATTTTAGAAATGAGGTATTTATCCATATGTGTTCTATACAAAGAAAACGTTTACATAATACTCCATAGGTAATACTTATCTCCCATTAGTACCCAACACATATTTTATAATGGTGATGCATCATGCTGGAGAGGCTGTGGAAAAGCGGTGGCAGTTGTGCTCAGATATTCTATTCAAATATTCTAGCTGGAAATGACCAGCTAGCTACCTGTCTCTGTTGTGTTGGTGATGATATTCTTCTGGATCCACTTTGGTTTGCCTACTGAATACCTCAGTTCAGGAAGTTTACTTTGTGCAGAATTACAAGTTTATAATTCTCTTGTTTTTAGCTGCTGCATTATATATTGTTCAAATCACAGTAAAAAATATGGTACACTAAAATATGAAATATCCCATCCCAGTGATGAAGAAACTGTCTTATCAGGTTAGATTATTAAAAAAAAGAGACAAAAAAGGGGTAGATTTTAAGAAGTATGGTTTTCATTTCTTACCTACACAGTGGACAAAATATCACCAGCCGGTACACCAGTCGCTAGCCAGATTCTTTAAATATTAATGATTTTTACTGAATGTTATATTTAAATATATGTAATCATTATGTTGATAGTACAGATGATAAGTGATAAGAATTGTTGTACATTAATTCCTTTGTAAAGATGTAATAACTTCAGCCTCATACAATACCTGTATATTACTCCTGTGTTGGAGTTTTGTTTCTCTAGTTGCCTGAAGGCAGTGCAGGGTGGCTCCTGAGAGACCACTGTATTTACTCAAATCCAAGATACGTTTTTTTTCACTGTACAACATGGAATGGGGGAAGCCTTGTATTGGATTTGGATACTGGCTCAGGACAGGCAACTGCTGTGGCTGCAGCTCCAGCTCTGGGTCTGGCTCCTTCTTGGGTTAGGGCCTGGGGCTGGAACTGGGGCTGCAGCTGCTGCCTTACTGGGGCTGGGGTGTCTTGTGTGGTGGGAGAGGAGGTGCATGGCATGGGAGAGCATCAGGGAAACTATGAGTGGGGGAAGAGTGCCTGGTAGACAGCAAGTTGGGGCTGAAGAGTGCCTGGTAGATGGCGCAGTAGAAGGGGAGCTGCTGCAGCTCAGGTGCCAGAGCCAGAACCATACCAACATTGTTGCCTGCCCCTGACTAGGGCAGAGTTGCCTCTGCCACTGCTGCCCATCTTGGGCCAGTTCTGGGAGCAGAGGCCAAGCCACAGGGGGCAGCTGAGGGGAGGCAAGTGGTGGCCAAGTGGTGGGGATAGCAGGCAGTGAGGGATGGGCAATTGACCAGGGGGCAGGCACTAGGAGGAGCAGGCAGTGGGGGAGCAGGCACCCTGGGGGGTAAGTGGTAGGGGAACAGGTGGGAACAAGGTGCAGGGGCACAAGAGGTAGGGTTCAGGCTCCAAACTCCCTACTGCTCCTTTCTCCCCATTGTGAATTTAAGCTCTCTCTCCAATAATTAAATTCTTTACAAGGGAAATTATAACAAATTGTAAATTTCTATATATAGAATCTAATTATTCAGAGATCATCTTAAATTCAAAGTCATCTTGGATTCAGGTAAAAACAGTAATTGGTTCAGAGAGACCACCTTGCCCTGCCTTCTGCCTAACTTTAGACTAACATAACTATTCTCTGTACTCATAGATGCTTGAGTTTAAGAAGAAGAAAAAAAAACCCTTTTTTTTAAACAATGAAAACAAATCATACTTCAGTTTTCAGAACATGATCTACATGATTAATGTGTCTCTTGGAATTCAGCTACTCCCCCAAAATACTGATTAATTCAGGTCAGGCTCATTCTAAATTATACCTATCAATGTTGGTATATCTTTCAAATATATTTATTATTGAATAAAAGTTCTTTGTTCTCCTGATCTTGGAGACTCTCTTTCTCTGTAACTTCACCCCTTTATTCGCTGTCATAATCATCCTGCCTTTCAGAAACAATGGAGCACATAGGAGCTTCACAGGAGGAGAGAGATGGCTTTTGTAAATTGGAATTCATGGAATGTACTCATTTTTGGTTGTAGTTATTGTATTTGAGATTCCGTGGAACACAAATAAATATCACAGTATGGTATTTTTGCTAAAAAATTGCATTTTGCCTTATTACTAACTATCCATCATCTAAATGTAATTTCCCAAATTATTTTGTTAAAAAGTCATATACATTTGAAAACTAAGAAATAAAATAACTCCAGAGCTTGATTTATTTCAAAATACCCTTCATGGTTGGAATGTGATTTATTTTGACTTTTGTGGTAGAGGGAAAGTCCCCAAATTGAAAAAGTAATTGGGTAGCAATTAGTCAAGTTGTTTAATGAAACAGAATTAATATTCCATGCACACTTCTCTCATTTGAGAAGATTATTGTGTTCCCTTTTCAACCTTATTATGGATGAGATATTGTAAATAAGGAAGGCATTAAAACTGAACAGAAATAGTAGTATTTCTATTTACTATTCATCAAGTACTTTGTTCTCCCTATTCTATTAAAGAATGAGGGATGTCAGATCTTCCAATACACAAAACAGAGTCATGATCAGAAGAAGTTGGCAGATTCATGAGGGGGTAGCAATGTAAGAGAGCAGCTGACTAGTAGCAAAACATTCTTCGATTGTTTTAGTCATCTGCTGTATATTTGAAGTGGCAGAGAAATTAAGAGAAAAAAGCAGGATTGCAAAAAACCATTGTAAAAGCCTGTGCTGTATTAGTTATTCTGTGCACTGATTAAAACTATTTTGTTGTATTTTTAACATAGAAAAATTCAACATTTTTATAGTACAAAAGGCCTGATCTATCCAAAAGGAGTCTTTCCTTCTGGTTCCCAGAAGTTTCTCAAACTTCTTTTACTTAGAGCAGAAGAAGGTATGTCCTATTTTGAGTAGAAAGTATATCACATTTTCATGGATACAGTGTTGCATAATGCATCTGCAGCCATGTCTTTCTTCAGAGGGCTACAGAAAAACCCTGGCTCCAGGAAAGTAAATGGGAGTCTTGCCATTAACTTCAAATAGGCCAGGATTTCATCCTATGATTCTGCTCAGACTTACCTATATATATTATACTTTGTAACAGAAAATTATAGTGTAGGATTCACTGAGCAAGAACTAATATGAAATAAAAAGATCATCAAAAGAAGAGTATGCCTGAAATAACTGTAGCAAAGAAGAAGAAAAAAAATCACATAATTTGTGCAGAGTACACTAGGGTATATTTATTTGATCTGCTTCTGCAAACCCACATTCACATAAGCAGTCCCTACTTAAGTGAGAGGCAAGGATTTTTGTGGATGAGCTTTTATTAGATCAACTGTATAGCAGGGAAAGACATAGAGAAGCTTTCAGGTACCACAGTGCCCTTCCTCAGGTCTCTGGTAGAGAAGCAGACACAGCACAGCTAAATAGCAAATGGAACAAGGGCTTGTATAAAACTCTATGTGTAAAGAAAAACAGGATACAAGGGAAATTATTAGGGAGCCGACAAATAAGAGATGCAATAGAAACCTGATAAGTGAAAGAGCAAGATGGGTCAGGAGGGTTGTTATCATTTATGAAATGCAGAGATTAGCAAGTATCAATTAGATTATAACGGGCCATGAAGTCATCATCTATAATACGTCCCTAGTTTTTAGTGTCCAATAGGCTAATTTTTGTCCTCAAGCTTGTCTTTTGAGAGTGTTTTGTTAAGTTCCTTTGAGCAGCAGAACTGTGAGGTCAGATGGGCATAATAATCCACAGATCATACACATGTGTATCCCAGAATGTGGTATACCTCATGCAGTTCACCAAATGACTTATTGGAAACAATGTGGGTAAAACCAGACAAAAACTATGCACCAGAATGAATGATCACAGAATAAAAGACAGAGACACTAGAACACAGGCAGGAGAATAGTTTTTTTCACAGAAAAATCACTCCCTAACTTTCATTTGTAATTTGGCAGCACCTCCTCAGGTTTGTGTTTGCTAAACTGAACATGTTAGTTTTCATTTATTTTAAGATGTGATTTAGACTATAACTAGGACTTGGCATAAGAGTATAGAACTCTGCAGAGTTGCCTTAGTATCAGTGTCCAGAATCCTGGATAGAAATGCAGAAACTTCTTTTTGCTGACTCACTCCAATGTTGGATCAGGTGAATCCTTTAAGTGTACTGCAGCCCTTATCTTGAGAAAAAGAGCAACATGTGTGGACTCTTCTCGTTACGGGAAGCTAGCCAGTTCCCATATAGGTATAAATAACAATCCACACCACTCTTTTTTCCAACTTCAAGACTTATGTGATGAGCCTTACAGGACCACCGTTGCTTTACATATGATTTAGCAAATATTTGGCCTGATCCTTTTACCCTAACTTGGCTTTGGTGCCAATATTACCATTGATTTCAATGGGAAGTTTATCTATGTAAATTTTATGTGATAAGGGTGAGAGTTTATTTAATAACTGGTGAGGAAATATCCATGTCGTGTATGTGTGAGTGTTTATATTTATTGATAACCACACATATAAAGGTCATATTAACCTTAATGTTATAAAATCTCCTATTTGCTTCCAATTTTCTTACAGCATAAAGAGTTACCTTCAGAGCATAATCTTGTAATTATAGTAATGCTATACAATAAAGGCAAACTAGATGCCCCAAAAGTATCTGAATTTTTATATAGCCTTCCTTGTTGCATTAAAAAGACTTATAAAAATACTCTTTGAGTTTTAAACACACAGTATATTTTCCAACTACTCCTTGCGAGCAAAAATTCAGCTTCTTTCTTAAAAACCAACCTTTCTTTGAGTGTCTGATATCCTTTAATATTCTTCTGGGAACTTTTCCCAGAATGCTTTCCTCCCACCTGTTCCTTTAAACTTGGAAGAAACAAGCAGCTGTAGCGCTATAGCTGTTACTCTGTTACTGTTGTAGCTTATTCTAGCCTTACTGATAGTGGGTAAGTAGATAAAATATTTTCAAAACTAGTCTATTATTAAAAATCAGTATGACCAATTATCATAATTATTTTATAATGTTTCATAGTGGCTAAAAAAAAAAAAAAACCCCCCCCCCCCCCCCCCCCCCCCCCCCCCCCCCCCCCCCCCCCCCCCCCCCCCCCCTGCCACAGGCAGGAATGAATGCTGGGGTCACAAGACCCCAGACAGGTGATCATCCAACCTCCTCTTGAATTTGCCCAAGGTAGGGGCGAGGACCAATGTTAATTACTTCAGGTAAACCAAACCTCTTAAATTCAAACTTCAGCTTCATCAGCAAATGGATTTAATTTTGAGAAAATACTTGTTTTTGTAACAATTAGTTTTTAAAGTGTTTGAGATTTTTGTTTCAGGGGAAAGAATATCTGCTCTGTTTAAAAAAAACAAAACAACCCGCCCCCCCCCCCAACCCCTGTTTTGGGAAATGATGCTTTATTACCTACATTTGTTGTCAGATCTAAGTTGTTAGTATTTGATGGTTCCATGTCTTGGCCATCTGAATCATCCTGGTGTGGTGTTTGGAATTTGACCAGTAATCTTGTAATCAAATGAAGAGTGGCTCTGTTATGTGTGTTTTAGTTAGGTCAGCTGCATGCATTGCAGTCGCACAGTGTTTGCAATCATCTTGACTAATGTCATAATATTTTTCCACCACCTCTCCCAAGGCATATTTAGCACCTTTTTTTTTCTTTTATAAAAAAGAAACCCTCAATTATAGCTTTAAAAGAGCCAGGCAAATAAAACCCACCCTTTTTCTACACTCCAGTATCCCCAAGGCATTTGAAACTGCAATGTATTGGCAATGTCTAATTATCTAACAGAAAGAAATCAAGGAAACCATCTTATCCCCAATTCTCTTCTCTTCTCTCCCCACCCCAAAAATCAATGTGCCTTTAAATAGAAATGCTTGATTTGTCTGAAAGCAGATGGGGGGGGGGGGGGGGGGGGGCGGAGTGAAAACAACAGTACACCTTCTTCATGCCCTCTGTCCCCAGGAGCCTTCTCTGGTATCTGCTGCTCACAGTCCCCTTCTTGTTCACCTGTGATAACTATAATCTCATCCTAGCAGCTCCCAAAGCTTCACTCATTGATTTTTTTTTTCAATAAGCAACAGAAAAAAGAGGGTTTGTTAGCAAAAAAGAGGGTTTGTTAGCAAAGATCGTTCCTTCCTCTTTTTCACCAGACTGGTACCTGTATTGAAATAATGCATTATCATTAACAAATCCAAGAGAATTGGTACCCAAATCTGTATAGCCCATGTTGGCTGATGATGAAGCTAAGGACATGACTACCTCAAGCCTCCAGCAGAGGGTGTGGGGGTGCTGCTGTTGCATTGTATTCTGTTGCACAGGACTCAAGGCTTCTCTGTCACTGGAGTACAACAGCCAGGGTCTTGGATCCGAAGCCAAGATTGGCTCATTACGATGAAAAAATGAAACTAAATAACTGGCTAGCCCACCCTTCCCATCTCCTGCGTATAAATTGAAAAATTGCTCTCTTGAATGTTTTGCTTTTATTTGTACACTGCAAAATGCTACACATTCTATGTTTTTTCATTTTCAAATCCCTGAGCCGATGTAAGATCCCTGGCTAAATTTTTGTTTAGTTAATTTTGCCAAATAAAAAAAAGAACAAATATTATGCTAGTGAAACCTCTTGTGATTTTAAGTATCTGGCAGAATTCAACAAGTTCTTTATTTGATTTTTTTTTTTCCTTAGGAAAAAGTTGATGATCCTACAGACAGTCAAGCTTTTTAAACAATCATGTGCAAGCATTTTTCATTTTAGTCTTAATCCTTTTTTTCTTTTGTTTTCTTTATTTTAAACTCCTAAGTATGTGTTTATTTATGCTTTTTGTCCTTTCTTTTGGACGAATTTGGCTTCTGAATTTTATTTTCTTTGAATTCTTCCTATCTTGTCTTTTTTTTAGTACACCAAAAGTGTGCGCAACCTTCCTCAGGATGATGTAGACTCATAGAGTGAAATGTATCCATTGTGATAGTGCCTGTGAAAACCCCGTAACAAAGTAGAATTGCTTCAGTTCTGGGACAAACAACCAAGAGGACTTTACAAATATTAAATCACATGATGCTGAAGTAAGTAAAGTATTATTCCTATTTTACAGATGGGGAAACTGAGACTGAGATGGGTGACTTGCATAAAGTCAATGGCAGATGTATAACTAGAATGAAGATCTCTGAACTCTGTCTTATGTTTTAACTATTAGGAGTGCTGCCAGACTTGCAGGCTCCTGCTCTAACTCCTGGCACTTTACATAAAGTGCCATGAATTAGAATGCCCCCCCAACAGATGTGCACTTGCAGGAGCCCATGGAGCCTGCCTGCAGTGGAAGAGCTGCTTCTCTTCCCTTGCCGTGCCCCCACTCCCAGCTTGGGGGTTTCTGCAGGAAGAAAGGGAGGAGGAGAGGGAGTGAGCTACCAGCTGGGGTTTGCCTGGCCTAAACTGGAGGGGGGATGTTGGAGGGAGAGGTTGTGGGGGAGGGTGAAAGGGGTTCCAATCACCTAGACCTACCACAAACTTCATCTGAGGAAACATGAGATCCCTAAGGCACTCCAAAGTGGAGCACCTTCATCCGATTTGGGTTAACTTGTAAAATTGGCCACTTTAAAAGCACTCTGCAGCTGTGCATGTGTGTCATGGCTTTAGAGCGCTTTCAGGGGGCTGATTGCCTGACAAATGAAATTTCCGACTGCGTTCTAGATGAAGCTATACCGCACTGTAGATTTAATATTTCATGTGTAAGGTAGATTTCATTTCTGTATTACCTGTGCAAAGTGTATGGATAGATGGGTGAGTCAGGAAAGGGGTAGTGGTTTAACAAAGGTGTTCAAGATTGCATGGGTACAGCTGCTCTGGGTCATACTGCCCTGATAATAAATGGAGAAGATGGAACAGAATTGTCAAATCATACTAGCCCATGGAGGAGACTCAACAACTGAACAAGTAAACTGAACAAGTTCTGCTATTCTGAAGCACAGAAACATAGAGAAATGAGAGGGATGAGCGGTTTGTTCTTACTTAGTAGAGCCACAATTTTGCCATGGAATCCTTCAGCAGCAGCATGCCTTCATATGAGCACTACCAGGGGAGGGTTGTGCCGAAAGGCTCATTTAAACTAGTGACTTTAGCTGAATAAACAGAGTGCTCTCTGGGTCCCAGGTGCTTATGGATGAGGAAAAGAGTGATTGATTGTTCTATCACTCATGCTTGCTTAAATCAGTAAATATAAGTAAAATAAGTATCTTAACATAAAATTCATTGTTTCCTTTAATTTCTGTGTAAATATTATTGCCTATGGATAACCCATATTTAAAACTAGTTTATTGGCATACTCAATTTTCTGCTTTCCACTAATACAATATCAGCCATGCCCCACAAAAAGCCAATGAAGAACATATTAATGTTTGTAGAATATATTTTCAAGAATCCTATATTTTATGAGAAATTTTTGATCTATTCAACTTTTAATTGTTGCACCTACTGATGTTTATATAACGTCATGTTGTATATTGTTTTATGGTCCTCTTTGCTTAATTATGCTTAATACCAATGAAAAATAACTCTTCCTGACTAGTTTCTTTACAAGACCACCTAGACAAGTATTTTTACTTTGTTTAAAATGACCAATATGCACCACTGCTGGGAAAGAATCTCTCCAATTTCTCCCCAAAATAATTGATCTATGTAAACCCAAACACTGAACTATGGAAAACGAATTGTTTACTAATAACAGTTTTTGTTTGCATACAACAGCTCAAGGATTCTTGTGAATTTTCTTTGGGAATGGCAAAACATGCAAATGTCTGAAAGATGGAGATAACTGTAATTGTATATTTAGCAAATAATATAAGCATGTAAAATAAAAAATGGAGAGTGAAGGAAGGAGAACAATATGCTACTTTCCCTGGCTTGGGGCAGGTATGTTTAATATAGGAGGCCAATGTTTTGTCCTCTGGTTTCCACTGCTTGTAAGTAAGTTTGCAATATTGTGGGCCTATTAATAAGTAAATAAATACATTTAAGTTATCCATATCAGAAATTAAGCAACCTTTCTGTAATATATAAAAATAAAAATGTAAATGCTTTGTACTTGCAATTTTCCCACTTTCTCTGTGTTATGAGATAGTAATGAATCAAATCGTGTAGTAACACTGCTGTAAGCATTTTGTCCACTAATTATATAACCAAGTTGTATGGTTGTCAAGCTATGGCAATCTGAGGGCAATTTCAAAAAGAACAGAGGGAATTTTCTATATCTCATGGAAAAAGTCATACAGCAAATCTCTGTATCATAAAATTCATATGCATACCTTAGTAAGTGGCCTTGTATTTCACGCAAAAATAAAGGATGCTCCTTGCAAAGGACTGAGACTTTGCAGATCTGCTGCAGTGTAGTTATGTTAGAGAAGAAGACAGAATAAAGATTAATTATGAAATAACTGTTGTAGATTTCATATTCCACAGATGACAGCAGCGCACATTTTATAGGAACTTTTTGCTTTGCACTTACAAGTTATGGAAAGTAAGCAATGAGAGAAATGCAAAGGTGATTAAAAAAAAGTACTAGATTTGTGGGAGGGACATGCGTGTTTTAGTAATCTTTTCTATCATTTATACAGCACCAAACAAAATTACAGTCCCAAATTCCCAGAAGCACAGGGAATCAAGACATGAACTGCTTTTGTCTAGCTACCCAAGGCGAGAGAGGGAGAGGGAGGGGGAGGGGGAGGGAGGGAGGGAGAGAGAGAGAGGGGTGTTCATGTGCTTTTGCTTTCTCTTGATGTCATGCTGCCTGAAAGGGAGATGGAGCTGGCCTATGAGTTGCACAGTTTGCAGTTAGCGTTGAGCACTGACCACTCTAGCCTTTTCAGTCTCAGAGAGTAGCAATGAGTGGGACCCGTAGGACATTTATAATGGAGAGAGAGGTAGTTGGCTGTGTTAATCTGAAGTCAGGCAGAAGGCAGGGCAGGGTAGCACCTGGTTGGAGATTAATTGGTTCAGAGAGGCATAAGCTTTCATAGGCAACAACCTACAGTACTTTGTCATGATCCAAACTAGTTAGTCTTTAAGGCAGTGATTCTCAACCAGGGTATAGCAGCCTGGGGTGCCATAAGATAATTTCAAGGGGGATGTGGGGTGTCATGCAACGTTTGCACTGTTGGGTATACAAACAAGATTGATGATGAAAACCCTGAGATTTCAAATAGGAATTTATAGTGTTAAAAACGTCCTGACCGGTGGTGGCTTTTCTGAGTTCTTTGCAACAGAATCGCTCTATTATTTTTCTGTACTTGAAAAAACAATTGAAAACTAAGAGCTGGCATTTTCTGAGGGGTACCTTGAGTTTTTAACAAGGGGTACTTTGACTCTAAAAAGGTTGAGATCCACTGCTGTGTGGTGACACCATGCCCTGTTTTCTACCAACATTTATAATGTTCATTGGTTCAAGGAGACAGTAGGACCAAGAATCCTGTGGAGTGTATGAGCTTATCAGGTGGCAGTGTGCAACTCAGGTGTGTCTTTCAGGGGGCCAAGTTGTTGCCTTCTGCAAGAGTGGTCTTTGGTGGAGTTTGTATGTAGGATAATTTTTACTAAGCTTAACATAACAAATGGATTGGTGTACAAATTAACTTGGGGCATGTGTAAATTGCTTCCTGAGGGCACCTCCCTTGAGCATTCCCTTGCACTTGTTCCCACTCCACATGTGCCAAACCCAGAAATGAGGCAGTGAAGCCATGCTTGAGGGTACTTCTGCCACCAATCCTTAGCTACGTCTCCGGTGTACTTGAGAATAGCAATAAAAGATGTCCTTGGCATGGCTTTATTCACTAAAGTTTATTTGCTCATTTCTAGGTTTGGTGCATACAGACTTGGATTGGCAAGCTCCTTAGGAGTGCTTGGGAGCACTGTAGGCATATTGCACAAGCATGTCAGGTAGGATGCTTTTTTAAAAACATTATTTAGACAACTTTTTCAGCTAAATTCTTACAAATGGTTTTAGGAAGCCATGGTTCCTAAAACCATTCCTTACAATGGTTTAAAGATTGTATATTTTCAAAATTAAATTAACAAAAAAACCTCATAAAATTTTAATGGGAAAAAAATTTCAGATATCAATTTATTATTTTAATTTTCTCCAATAAAGCAAAAGGTGATGAAAATGCTCTAAGTTATAAACCAAAAGGAAAGGAAAAGGCTCCAGAAACTTGGGAAGTCAGGCAGATTCAAAAGGTAAACTATTAATCCCATATTTATTCAATTGTAGGACCTGGTTGTTCTGCCCCCATTTCCCCATCTTAGAATCACATATGGGGCAAGTGGGCAGCAGGCCACAGCTGTGTCTGTGTAGGCTCCAGTCCCTTCCTCTGCACATTGCTTTCTCCCTCCGCCCCATACAGCCTCTGCTTCCCTGCCTGCCCCTTTCCCTCCACCTTTTACTTTTGCTCCAGGAGCACCAAGCACAGCCCCAGCTAGTATAGCAGTGGTGCACAGCTGCTACAGCACCTGGGCTGGGGCTATACTCCATGCTCAGTGCGCCAGGCTAGGATGGGGTTGGAGTCTGCCTTTGTAGAGGAGAGTTGGGGAGCAGAGGCTGGGGGCAGGAGTGGCCTTGAAGCTGCTGGGTATGGGAGTAGGATGTGGGACAGAGGTAACACAGGGGCAGGCACAAGCTGCTTGACTGCCCCACACCACCTGCCTCCCTGCAGTGGTAGGAGGAATGAATAAAAGATGACCCTCCAATAATTAGATTCCATACATGGAAAATGATGACAAATGTATTAATTTTCCATGTACAGAATTTAATAATCAGAGGGCCATCTTTGATTCAGAATCGTTTGCATAAATGCAGTAATAAAACAGTAAGATTTACAGAGGTAGGCAGTGGCATTAGCAATTTAAAGGAGGAAGAGGTCTAAGTCGATGCAGCCTCCTGGTCTGGGCAGTCTTATTTCAGTTTTTCAAGCGTCTTATTTTGGCGTAGCTCAAGTCGGGACATGATTTATGGTAGTGCAAGGGCGATGTTGCAGCCAGGGTGGTCCACAAACCATGCGAGAGGCAAGGATTTTTTGGAGCAATGTCTTTTATTTTCTTGTGCAACTGGGATGAAGTTAGAGGGGCTTTCGAAGGCGAGGTGATCTTCCTCAGCAGCTCGGGACACTGTTACGCCACAAGGCAGCCACCCCGCAAACCCTTTGGGGACATTTAACCCCCGCAATCAAGTTAATTTAAGATAAATGTTTTTGGGAGATGTGGGGTGAAGGTGCCTACAGCCTCCTTGGAAGCTCTTGCTGCCCGAGGGCGGCTCTTGCCACCGCAGGAAAGGGGAGCGGGCCCGGGGAAGGGGATGCTCCTGCCTTGCAGCAGGGGGCGGGCGGGACAACGGCGCTCCCGAGCCGGTCCCGGCGGGGCAAAACTGGGCCCCTCGCGCGCAGTCCGCGGCCGCCAGATGGTTGGCGCGAAGGCGGGGAAAACCTCCTTACGCACTCACGTCATCACGGCGCTGCCGCGCGCCGGCCCGACCTCCAGGACAGCGGGAGGCTGTTCTTGCAGCGCATGCGCAGGCGGGTGGGGCTCGGGCTCGCGCTGAGCGCGGCGGCG
>NW_005842026.1:1398517-1399189 GCF_000455745.1 Alligator sinensis | reverse complement strand
CGGCGGGCGCGGCCGTGCGCTCCCCCCGGGAAAGCTCCTTGGCACGAAACCTCGGCAAACTTGGCGTCCCCGAGGCTGCGCGCGGCGCCTGCCGGGGGCTCCGCCAGGTGGGCTGCGAGGGGACGTGAAGCGGGCAGGGGGAGCCGGGCGGCGACCCTGGCAGCTTCCACCGCCTCGCCTCGCCCTGCCAGTGTCTAACCTTTAGACTTTCTCCGCCCAAGGAAAGCACCCGAGAGAGACGGGGAAACAGCGCTGTGCTATAGGGCTGCCGGCTGGGAAGCTTGAAGCTCGTCCTCAGATTTTGAGACCAGTTATGTGGGGGGGGGCGCGCTGGGGTAGGGGAGGTAGTGCCCCCCCCCGCACCATGAATCCAACCTGGAGCTCCCCCAGCTTGTAAATGAGGCTTTCAGTATCTTCAGTGTTAAGGATTTGCCTAATAAGTGGGAGAAAAACGTTTTAATATCTAGACCAAAATAGGCCTGTAGGTGGGTGTGTGTATTCTTAAATTGAGATTGGCAGGGGTAATTAGTGTTATTTATTTAATTTTCTTCCCTTAAACTGCTGTGATTAGCAGAAATTATTGAAAAAGTATATGCTGCCGGGTGAAATGGTAAAGTGGCTAGCAGCATTTGCTGATGAAATGCACGTCCCTTTTTACTGGGTTGTTTGGAA
>NW_005842026.1:1370794-1398498 GCF_000455745.1 Alligator sinensis | reverse complement strand
TTGAAATGAATTACAATGTTGATACCGGTGTACCTAATAGCATAAATGAATGAGGAGTTCGTAGATGGCATTTTTTTGTTGTTGTGTTGATGTCGCTGTGCACCTTGTAAGGTTCTTTGAAATGAAAACCGTTTGCAGCAGTGACGTTGGTCACCTCCATCCCTGTGTTAGGCCTCCCCACCTTCCCCAAATGAACTTAAAGTAAATAACTAGAACTGGTAGGATTGCAAATGAATGCCCAGGTGCATTTTTTTGTTTAGGGATTGTTTTTTCCTCCTGTTTTCTTGTTTAGGAATGATAATATGTCTCTGTGGTACTAGGCTACAACTTAAATATGCCAATTAATAGAGTAGTATATATAGTACTCTATTAATATTACAGTCTATTTTATATACGTGTGTGTGTGTATATATTATTACAGTCCATATAACGCCTTGTATAATGTTTTAGGATTTATACATTATCACTAGCTTGTTGATATCTTGAGCAAACCTATAGGCATTTTTAAAAGGGTCTTTTAGATCCTTTGATGGGAATGTAAATAGGTTAAGTTGTGCAGTTGTGAATAAGATACAAGTAAATGACTACAAGCAAATGTCATCCTTTAGGTCATAGTGGCCTTCATTATTTTAGTGTTGCTGCAGTACAAGAAACGTAATTAATTCAATTAAATAGGTTATGCTCAAAATAAATTATTTCAAATACTGTTTTTAGTATCAGTAGAGAAACAAGGTGTATTTTCTTTGAGGTTAAGGATAAGCACCCTTTTAAACATGTAGTTATTTTCCCAAGGGTTTTTTTTTTTTTTATGCAAACTTTGTAGACAGGTCTTACTAGGCTAGTCTGTATGTGCTCTCTCTTCTGTGAATTGTTATTGGAGATGAATGCTGGTAAAACGATTCAATTTTTCTCTATTAAAGGGATTAAAAGGATGTTGACCGTTTGTTAAGACTCCCAAAGGTGCTTCCTTAACAAAAGGTAAATCCCTTCTTTAGGGGATGCCTTGCATATAATTTTAAGTACTTTACATCATTATTTTTAGTAGACTAATAGGTAAGATGCTCCTAAAATTATCTATAAGGCATCCTTTGGATGTGATGCTCTGACCTTTACCGAAAGAATATGAATTTGCTTCTGAAGGCCAGGTGTGTACTTGAAAGTGTTGCTGGCATAGCTGTAATGGTCAAGAGCATAAAAAGATCACAGTCTAACATAGGTAGGAAAACTCCTAGTGTAGATGCTTATTCTAGGAAAAAAATCCCTTTGCTGGTATAGTTTTTTTTATTATTTGGAGAGATGGTTTAACTATACTGGCAAAAGAACTCCTTTTGCTAGAATATGCTGCGTTACCACTAGGGGGCTTTGCCAGTACAGCTACAGTAGGTTTTTATATTGACTCAATTGGCTTTCCATTTTGGATGGGCTTTTGGAGTTAAGGAGCATCTTGTGACTTGGTGGATATGAAGGTGTTCTACTGTATATGGGTAGTCACTATAGAAAACCACTGAATAAATAATCCTATTGTGTGTAGTCACATAGCTTTGCTAATTGTAAGAAGAACTGATGTGAGGGGTATTTTTCTTTCCTTTTTACTTGTGTTGCTAATAACTTAATATTAGACCCTTTTTCCAAAGTTTTCTAACCTGAAGTTTGTTACGTGAAAGAGAGCATTCTCCGTTTTTCTCATTTGTTTTTTGGAAGCAGTTGATATATGGTAAATGTCTCGGATACTTTTGATCTTTTTCTGTGCTGTTGTTTGCCCTATTTGCATGGGCCTTCATTAAACTATGGAGAGGAAAGCACTTTTCTAAAAGTGTGACTGCAAACTTTCTGCCCAAACTTAGCAGGAAGATTAGGGGCAGCTGTAGTGCTTAAAACAACTTTCTAATTACCCAGTGTCCCTTTTCAACCTGGAAAAAAAACACTTTAGTTTGTTGCTGTCTTTTGGATATTATTTAGTTTGTACTTGTGAATTGAGACTTGTTTGTTTCTGTTCAGGTTCATGTTGTGATTTTCATGCATTTGCACAATTCTGAAATTTTTGGCAGGTCTCTGCTAGAGAGAATTGTATTTACATTTTTTGTCTTGAATTTTAACAATTTTAGAAATATCTGACCTGATTTAACTTTTTCAAATTTAAATTTTGGTCTTGATCTGAAATTTTCCCATTTATAATACTTAACATTTGCTATTTGGATTGTGTTCTTCATTTGTACGTCTCTAAGCACTTTGCAAAAGTGAATAAGCAGTAATTTTATTTTGAAGTAGTAGAAACTGAGGGAGAGTTGACCTGTGACTTGCCCAAAGTTGCACAAGAAGTCATTGGCTTTATAACATCTCCTTAAATATAAAGGCTAGTTCATCCATGTGGCACCAGGAATATGGGTTACTGAGTTCTGCTTTAGCTTCTGTAGAATCTCTGTCCCTTCAGTTAATGGATTTCAGTCTTGCCTTTGCTGTGCCAAACAATTTCTAATTTAGTTTCCCTTTTTCTTCCCATGATTTATGATTTTTTTTTTGCCCTTCTGGGCCCCCCCCCCCCCTTTTTTTTTTTTTCCCTTCCTTTCCATCATCACTTCCTTTATTACATTCACTTGCTGGTTGAATTCCCCTTGGGAGTCTTCCTTCTAGTAACATTTTTTTGACTCTTCACAAGTAAATCTTGTAGCAACTTGTAAATGAAGGATCTGATCATGCAGTCATTGCGCTGAAAAACTTCTGTTGATCATTATGAATGTGTTCAAGGGGAATTTCTTCTACACCAGGAGTATGCGATCGGGACTTGTCTCTCCCCTAACTTTGTGTTACTTTTCTTATTTGTTTGCTACTATTTTAATGCTCATCTTTTTGCTACTATTTATTTACAGTGATTTTTGTATCTCAGTTGAACAGCATCTTTCGGATATTTGAAAATCTGTAGAAGATCAGTAGTTTTAAGAAGAATTTCAGAGTTCTATAATGCTGATAATTTGCATCTTTGCTTTTTACCAATATGTGTGTCATTTTGTTTCTTAAATTTTCAAGATAATATGAGTTTTGGGATAGTTCCTGACTGTAATTTCAGTTCATAGTTTGCATTACTTTTCATTTACTAAATACAATATTTGACCAAAAACATTGCTTCTGGAAGACATGATTTTATTCATAGTTTCATGTGGTATTTTGTATTTAAGATTGAAAACAATATTTAATCCATATCTAAATACCAGGAGTGAATTAGGGGTCTTCAAACTGGAAGTAAAAGAACATGAAACATTTTGTGAATTCAGTAAGGGACAAAAAGCTTTGGTTTTATGTTTGTCTTCAGTTTTGCCTTGAATAGTTGTATCATCCAGTTTATGAAGTGAAGATAGCGGTAACTTGAACGTATTGTTAAAGATTAATTAGGAAAAATATTTCTTGAAAACTTAAATGCTGTAAATCTAAGAATTCTGGAATTGGAAATGAATGACCACTTGAATAACCTGTTCTTATCCTTTTGTTTTGCGTGGGTACTTATGTATTGTTTAAACTAACATCTAAAGTATCTACTGTGATGATATATAAATAGGGTGACTATATATTCTAGTTTGGCCAGGATAGTCCCAGATTCTTTAGGTAGTACCAGCCAGTTAGTCAAAAGTCCCAGGCCAGAGTCCTGTGGAGAGGCAGTGTGGTATAGTATACCAGGTAGGCAGGCATGGTTGCTGCTGTGTGGGAGCAAGCTGGGTGGACATATGGCATTTTAGGATGACCACATCCTAGTCCCTATATTCCTTGCTCCCACAGAGTAGCAAAAGTGCTTGCTTGCCTGACATACCATGCTGCTGCTCCTCCCCTTCACGCTTTGGCCCAGGACTTTTGACCAACCATCTGGGACCATCCTACTGAATCCAGGACTGTCCTGGTCAAATCGGAACATATGATCACTCTATATATCAACCACCTCTCTGCAGTTTATTTTGGTAATTTGTTAATTTGGTTTATTTTGGGCCTGAGGCTGTTTTAACGTTTGGAAATCCATTTGGTTTCTAGAAACCAAATTCATTTGAATACTAGTAGTTGGGTGAGGATGGTAAAACCAGAGTTGTCCCTTGCTCATTTGAGGTTCATATATTAGACCTTGCTATGGGTGTGAAATAAGGATCTTAAGCATACCAGGGACTAGACCAGGGATGAGCAAAATACGGCCTGTGGGCTGGATCCAGCCCGTCAGGCTCTTCCATCTGGCCCACAGTGCCCCCCAACAAATTGCATCTCACCCAGCCCTTCTGCTCACAAGGGTGGGAGTGAGGCACCCATGTGTACAACCCCACAACATACCCTGTTGGGCCTGGTTCCCAGCCTTGTGAGCAGAAGGGCTCTGCCCAGCCAGCCAGTTCTGGGTGGGGCTCCTTGTGCAACTGGCACCTGCTTGCTTGGGCAGCAGGTAGGGAAGTGGTGGGACTGGTGGTTGTCGGGGTGGGGGGGATGGAGTTGCACCTGGGTGGAAGTGGGAGTGCAGGACAAAGCCTGTGCCCAGAGGGACGAAAGCGTGGAGCTCAGCTGGGCAGGGTGTGGGTGTGAGGGTGGGGGTATAGGGACCCCTCACACACTGCCCCCATGGTCTGCAGCCACTGCTGCCTAGCAGCAGCAGGCAGGGAGGTCAGAACGCTTGTGCCTGGTGTAGGTGCAGCTCTGGCTAGTGCTGAATTCCAGGAGGGAGTGGAGCCTGCCCTATTGCCTGCAGCTCTAGCAGTGGCAGCAGGGAAAGCCCCACACTGGAGCCAGCTGCTTGCCCTGTTTCCTGCCTGCGTAGGTCCCCGCACTCCGCTGTGGGAGACTCCTGGAGTGCGCTCTGTCCCCACCTGCCTGCGCGTACCCCCTACGTCCTTTCTAAGTACACCTGGTTTACATTGTTTAGCTTCTCCAAAAGAGTTCTCTTCCCATTCAATAACTTATTCTTTTTCCTGCCCCACTTTGTTTAAAAAAAAAAAAAAAAAAGACTATAGTATCAAAACTCTTGAGGACAGCTCTTACCACCACACTTATTTCCAGGTGTTAGAGTTTCATGATCATGACTAATAATGCTACTCTTAGCTCTTAACTTCCTAGTTATAATTATACCCCAACACTAAAGCCTGTATAGTTATTTAGTTACCTGTTGTATATTTTTGTTATTAAAAAAAGCTGTACCTTGGACACCTAATTAACAAATGCTAGAGTCTGACAATCTCGCAAATTATTTCTAAATCACTGTCAAGATCCAGATCAGCACAAGCAATTCATAATTTATCTTGGTTTACTGGATGACTATCTTGAATCATTGTTAAAGGGCTTGCTTTTCAGGAAAGACTGAGTATGTGTGCATCCTATGACAGTCAAGACTTGTTCAAGTGTCAAGTGAGGCTTCTAAAATCCTGAGTCATTTTGAAATTTTTGGTCTAATGTCTATTGTGAATGTTTGTTATGTTTGAATATTTTTGTACTGTGCCATAACTTAAGGATGGAGTTCTAACTTGGGTTTTCTGCCTGGCCTCTGAAATAATATATATTTTTTGCATTGAAACTAAAGTAAATCCTTCTGATGAGTAGTTTGAAAGGTTTTTGCACCTTGCCACATACTGGCTTTCTTGTGCCTTTATGATTTTAAAATTACTAATGGATCATAATGTTCCTCTTCAGGTTCCTCAGGGAAGGATTCTTTGAAGGACACCGTTTAAATGTGTGACATCACTGCAGGAAGGTATCAGCAGGATAACCAACTTCTTGCTTTAGAACCTTATTTTTATAAGGGTAAGTTTGGGCTTTTGATCTTAATAATGTTGTTCTAGGAAAAAAAATGAATAGATACTGATCACTACACCTTACTTTTTCAAGTACATGTTGAAATTTGATAGCTTGTCAGACAACGTCCCATGGCAAGACAAAAAGTTCAAGAGAACTCTTTACAATATTATGTTTTCCTTTCGTATACTTAATTCATCAGTCCTTCTATAGGGTTGCAAAAATAGAAACTGTGTGATAGTATGATCCATTAGCAACCCCTAAATCTTGGAAGAAAGTGGACTACAAACCCACAACAGCCACAAAAAAAGAGGGGAAAATGGAAGCCTTTTTGCGTTTATTCATTTTTTTTTACTGATTTCAGTTTCTAATGAGATATCTAATGTAATTCGTCTGTGTTGAGTAATATAATTTATTTCTGTATCAGGGTTATTACTGTTCATACTTATTTAAAAAAACATTTTATTGTATACAGCAAATCCATGCAGTTGGTACACATGAAAATGCCTCCATATAAAATGTAAAGCTGAAAGATTGATTAAAAAAAAAAGCAAGGTGGGAAAAGACCTGTTGTGTAATTTAGGCTATTTTCCTGTCAGCATATTGCGAGTTTTTCACTCAGAATATTTACAGCTAGTGTGATTTAAACTTTCCCCACTGGAAGATTTTTGATTAATTGAGTATCTGTCAGAAACTTTTTCTGCTGATATTCAGAATATATTTTAATTAGTTATTTCATTGTGGTTACAGAACCTTATAATTGCTTTCATTTTCTTCTGTGTTTAATCTCAAAATGTTTACAAACATTTAGGGTAACTTCCTTTTATTTTTCTCGAGCTCGGAACTTTAAAAGTGATGCTATATTTTAAACCCAGCGGTCTCATGATCAAATGTGGGAGAAAGGAGTTGTGGCATACATAAAGAAGAGAGTTGTAGAAATTAAAAAGAATGCATCAAATTGAATTGCACAATTATGTCTGAAAATGTTTACCTTTTAGAATTTTGAGTAACTCTAAATATATGAATAAGAGAAACAAGAATGTTTTTCTGTTTTATTTTTACCTCTCATTTGCCAGCAGTTTGGCCACAGTCAGTTTTACTATTTCTTTTACGTTCAGTTTTTCCTGCCTGTATCATCTTTCACTCAGTCACAGGGGAAATAAAACATGAAAAATTTAAGACTGGATCTGTGTGGCTTTATGGTATGCAGAGCACCTATAATAGTAATACTAATATCAGTTTATATCCCACCCTATCCAGATAGTGATTACTAATTTTTTTAACTGTTTTGAAATTTTGTCTTTTTATGGTAGTAAAGATTTAAAAAAAAAAAAAAAAGACTTTGAACTCTAATTTATAGTCTGTTTGAATTCTTACTGCACCACAGTAAAGAAGTATATAGTGAAAATGCTGACTCAACTTCTCATTGTTGTGCAAATTGTTACTAAATTATGCTTTGTTTTTTAAAAAAACATGACTGCTTTTATTTGTAGTAATAGAAATGGTATTCACAAAGGATTTACTTGTACTAGGTGGTTTTACTGAGAGAATCATTTTAGTTCTGAAGTCCCTGAGTTGTAAAGGGCATAAACCAGCATGAAGGAATTTAACAGTATCCTAAACATTTACTGTTTTAGAATGTGTTCTGAAGACTGCTGGCAAATAGCATCAGACTAATTCAAAAATATTTTTCAGATTCCTGTTCTGTTACGAAGGATTTTGAATTTTTTCACAAATAAGGCCCCAAACTACAAGTGCATATTGGATAACTTTTTATTAATTTGAATAAGCCTATTAACATAGCACTGCTTCATGAGTAGAGATGTTTGTTAGTGCATCATATATGAACTGAGCTGAGTTTACGTTTACTTTCCTTTTGTAACGAAATGTACATTTTGTGTAAAAAATTACACTTTTTAATGACAGCATTATTGCTGGGATAATATTGTATGTGAAAGCTGTTAAATTCTGTATTACTTGGTATCATTAGAAAAATTAGCTTATATAAATCTTTTGTTTCTGAACAGCTTAGTACTTTTTTGGGTAGATGTTATTGAAAAGTTATATTGATAGTATTATTTTTTGTCTGCAACATATGAAATCCCTCAAAAATAATTTTTGAATATTGACATCTTAAGGCCTTGTGGTGTAATGTAACATGCTAACACCTTTAAGTGCCTTAAAGCACATGTTGTCCAAAATTCCACCACTGCAGGGTGTAAACTATGCTATGGCTGGTGGGAGCATCTGGTGGCAGTGGCAGTGGGGGGAGGGAGGGGAAGAGGCAGACAGAGAAGGTTTTTAACTCTATGCTAGCACTAAGCTGGTCAACATTTGTGTGTGGCTTACAGCATAATGTGTAACAAGGCCCTTAGCTACTAATAGTAATAATACCTTTTTTTGGTGTTTTCCTGATTTGAAAAAAAAAAAAAAAGTTTTAATATTTGCATGTTAATTTTACAACTGTTGACTTAATTTTTGGCCGATTTTGGAATATCTATAATGCCAAATTACTTCACTTTTTTTAGTAGAAGAAATGCTCTGGGGATCTCATCCAGATGCACTATTGGTGATGGATTTCCTGAAATGATAGAAATGAAAAGAATAAATTAGGTTTTCTGATGACAGAATTCACATATGAATGCTAGACTATCATAATTTGTAACCCAAGTCGATTTTTTTTTCTTGCCATTTTACTTATTTAGAGAGGCACTTATTTATATTCATTTATATAGGATATACAGAGACCTAATACATATGGAAATATGGCATTTTAGCCCAACCATAGGCATGTAAAGTCTGCTCACAGTGCTATCTAATATATCTCATTTTCTGATAGAAAACTATCAAAATGGATCACAACTACTAGGAGACACTATTTATCAAATGTATTTTGGATTCCCAGGTCCAAATAACCTCATGATCTTTAAATGTAATGGGTAACTACTAACTCATAATATGTTATCTGCCAAAAAGTTGGGTCTTAATGATTGCCTTTGAGTCAGAAATCACTGCAACTTTAAAATAACCATAATGAAGTTTGGGTTTCCATATTATGGTTATTTTCAAAACTTTTATTTTTTTTCTAGAAGAAAGGTGAGTGGTATGAAGTAATACGGTTGCTTGTGATTGTATTACAATAGTAAGAAGTATCATTTCAGAATTCTGTACATTAATTTGTAGAGGTGCACTGATCTATCGGTGTCACATCAAATCAGCACTGATAAAAGGAAAATTACCATTATTGGCTTTTTTTTTTTGGCTAGTGTAGCCGATAATGCCACCAATTAATATGCCTTCTGACCAGGGCCCCTGGACGCAGCATGCATATGTGCAGCTGCACGCATACATGTGGCCAGGGATGCAGCCAGGGAGAACGGAGAGCAGTGCCCTGCAGGTAAGTCTGTGGAGGGGAAGCAGTGTGGGGTGGGGTGTGTGGGGCACGTTGAGGCCCCCATGGTGAGGGAGGGAGTGCGTTAGGGGCTGGGGGTGCTGCCTAGCCAGGGTGGTGAATGGGACCCAGGGCCGGAGCAGGGAGTGAGATGGAGCTCTGCAGATGGCATGCCATGGGGAGGCAGTTCCCTGCTGCTGTGCCCCCCACCCTGGGAGGCATGGGGGGGGGGGGGGATGTCCTCAACGCCCAGATTTGTACATGGGGTGGATGTGGGCTGCCCACTATGGGCCCAGGGCTCTCTGCTCTGCTTTCTTTGCCCCAGGGGCCCTGTGTCAGCCGTGCATCCCCTGCCCGACCAACAGTGCTGGTGGTGGTGAGTTGTGCCTCCTGCTGCTGAGTGGGTTGGGGATGCATGGCCAATGTGGAGCCCCTGGGGCAAAAACAGCAGAGCAGAGAGCCCTGAGCCCCCAGTAAGCAGCCTGTATCTGCCCTCACCCTTCTTGGCTCTGCTCTGTTTAAAAGTGTCTCTGTGCCTAAATGGTGGTGGTGATGCTTGAGCTAAAGCTCATTTGATGAGCTTTAGTTCAAGTGCCCACCAGTACTGGGATGCTTATCCCTTAGACGAGCCGCCTGCGACTCTGCCCTGGGTCCCATTCACTGCCATGGCTAAGCAGCTATTCCTGTAACTGCCCCACTCTCTCTCTCTCTCTCTCTCTCTCACCATGGGGGCCTCGATCTGCCCTCTCCCTTCCCCCCACAACTCTTCTCCTCTACAGACTTACCTGCAGGATGCTGCTTTCCATGCTGCCTGGCTGCATTCCTGTAAATCAGTTATCAGGTCGGTATCGGCCAAGAAAATCTTTATCGGTGCACCCCTAAATATTTGTATTTCTTTGACCTCTTAGATGAATGACTTGTCCTTCTTAAGATAGATTTTTGAAATTTAGTTTGTATTTAATTTTTTATTCTTTCTTTAGGGAGTAGGGAGGTTTTAAGTATGTGTAATGGGCACAAGCTTTTGATTTTTATACTTTTTCTGCTTTTAACCATTTTCTTATTGAAACGTACTTAAGAAATAGCATGCCTATTCCTGCCATGTTTGTAGAATCAAAATTTTGGTAAGCGGAAAGCCCAAACTCGTACGCACACATGAATAACTATTCGTATTAAAAACTGCAGTAGAACTACTCCCATGGCTAGATATGTGTATACAGGATTAAGCCTATAGAGAACAGTTTGTAAAATCCTGATTTAGATGGAGATTTTTTTCTTGTTTCTCAAGTTTCTCTTGCCTTGAGATGCACAAAAGATCAAAAGAAAGAAAACAATAGAACTGAAGATGCGTACACTGATGCTAAATGCACGGTGCCAGCAAATTGGAAAAAAATGCAAATTATTTTTCTCTATTCCAATTAACATTAATGCCTCAGAGTAGTTTAACAGTTATAGCTGAAATGTTTTCAGGCAGGCCGATATTCAGATTGCAACTTAAGCTAATATTAAATTGAAATATCATCCGTCTTCTCTTATAGGAAGATGACCCACCTAATCTTGAATATCTGAGTTTCTCATGGTGATGGGCAGAAGAAAGAAAAACCGAATATTAATCCTGTAACCTGGGATATACAACTTTAATTCATAAAGACTTTTTTCAGAATGAAAGCCACATGCAATTACCTTGATGAATGCAGAAAGATGAGAGGAAAGTTATGATGGCAAAAAACAAAGAGCCTCGTCCCCCATCCTATGCTATTAGTGTTGTTGGACTATCAGGAACTGAAAAAGACAAAGGTAATTGTGGAGTTGGAAAATCGTGTTTGTGCAATAGATTTGTTCGTTCAAAAGCAGATGAATATTACCCTGAGCATACCTCTGTGCTTAGCACAATTGACTTTGGAGGACGAGTTGTTAACAATGATCACTTTTTGTACTGGGGTGACGTAACACAAAGCAGCGAGGATGGAATAGAATGCAAAATTCATGTAATTGAACAGACAGAGTTCATTGATGATCAGACTTTTTTGCCTCATCGGAGTACGAATTTACAACCATACATAAAGCGTGCAGCTGCCTCCAAATTACAGTCGGCAGAAAAATTAATGTACATTTGCACAGATCAGCTTGGCTTGGAGCAAGACTTTGAGCAAAAACAAATGCCTGAAGGGAAACTAAGCATAGATGGGTTTTTATTATGCATTGACGTAAGCCAAGGATGCAATAGGAAGTTTGATGATCAACTTAAATTTGTGAATAATCTCTATATCCAGCTATCAAAATCTAAAAAATCTATAATAATTGCAGCAACAAAATGTGATGAGTGTGTGGATCATTATCTTCGAGAAGTTCAGGCATTTGCTTCTAACAAAAAGAACCTTGTGGTGGTGGAAACATCAGCAAGATTCAATGTCAATGTTGAGACATGTTTTACTGCGTTGGTACAAATGATGGATAAAACTCGTGGTAAACCTAAAATAATTCCATATCTGGATGCCTATAAAACACAGAGACAACTTGTTGTTACGGCAACTGATAAATTTGAAAAACTTGTGCAAACTGTGAGAGACTATCATGCAACTTGGAAAACTGTTAGTAATAAACTGAAGAATCATCCTGATTATGAAGAGTACATAAATTTGGAGGGAACAAAAAAGGCCAAAAACACATTTTCAAAACACATAGAGCAACTTAAACAGGAGCATATTAAAAAACGAAGAGAGGAATATATTAATGCATTACCAAGAACTCTTAACACACTTTTATCCAATCTTGATGAAATTGAACACTTGAACTGGTCAGAAGCCTTGAAGTTAATGGAAAAAAGGCCAGATTTCCAACTGTGTTTTGTGGTGCTAGAAAAAACACCTTGGGATGAAACTGACCATATAGATAAAGTGAATGATAGGAGGATCCCATTTGATCTTCTTAGCACATTAGAAGCTGAAAAAGTTTATCAAAACCATGTACAGCATCTTATATCTGAAAAGAGGAGGGTTGAAATGAAGGAGAAGTTTAAAAAAACTCTTGAGAAAATACAGTTCATTTCACCTGGACAGCCATGGGAAGAAGTTATGTGTTTTGTGATGGAGGATGAAGCATTCAAATACATCACTGATGCAGATAGTAAAGAAGTGTATAGTAGGCATCAGAGGGAGATAGTTGAAAAAGCCAAAGAGGAATTTCAGGAGATGCTTTTTGAACATTCCGAGCTCTTTTATGACTTGGATCTTAATGCTACACCCAGCTCAGACAAAATGAGTGAAATTCATGCAGTTCTAAGTGAAGAGCCTAGATACAAAGCTTTACAGAAGCTTGCACCTGATAGAGAATCTCTTTTGCTTAAACACATTGGATTTGTTTATCATCCAACTAAAGAAACTTGTCTCAGTGGCCAAAATTGTATGGACATTAAAGTAGAACAGTTACTTGCCAATAGTCTTTTGCAGCTGGACCATGGTCGCTCAAATTTGTACCATGATAGTGCCAACATTGATAAAGTTAATCTTTTCATTTTGGGTAAAGATGGCCTTGCACAAGAGTTGGCAAATGAAATTAGGACACAATCCACTGATGATGAATATGCCTTAGATGGAAAAATATATGAACTAGACCTTAGGCCGGTTGATGCAAAGTCACCTTACCTTATAAGTCAGCTATGGACTTCTGCCTTTAAACCACATGGATGTTTCTGTGTGTTTAACTCTATTGAATCACTCAATTTTATTGGAGAATGCATTGGAAAAATTAGGGCTGAAGCATCTCAGATAAGGAGAGACAAGTATATGGCTAATCTTCCATTTACATTAATATTGGCTAATCAGAGAGACAGTGTTAGCAAGAATCTACCTATTCTGAGACACCAGGGTCAACAGTTAGCCAACAAATTGCAGTGTCCTTTTGTAGATGTGCCTGCTGGTACGTATCCCCGTAAATTTAACGAGACTCAAATAAAGCAATCTTTGAGGGGAGTGCTAGAAGCAGTTAAGCACAATTTTGATGTTGTGAGCCCTGTTCCTACCATCAAAGATCTGTCAGAAGCTGACTTGAGAATTGTGATGTGTGCTATGTGTGGAGATCCATTTAGTGTGGATCTTATTCTTTCACCTTTCCTTGACTCTCACTCCTGTAGTGCTGCTCAAGCTGGCCAGAATAACTCTTTAATGCTTGATAAAATCATAGGTGAAAAAAGGAGGCGAATACAGATAACAATATTATCATACCATTCTTCAATTGGTGTAAGAAAGGATGAATTAGTTCATGGATACATACTAGTTTACTCTGCTAAAAGGAAGGCATCCATGGGAATGCTGCGGGCATTTCTTTCAGAAGTACAAGATACTATTCCTGTCCAGCTGGTGGCTGTTACTGATAGCCAGGCAGATTTTTTTGAGAATGAAGCTATTAAGGAGTTAATGACTGAAGGAGAACACATAGCAACAGAGATTTCTGCTAAATTTACTGCTTTATATTCTTTGTCTCAATATCATCGTCAAACTGAAGTTTTCACATTGTTCTTCAGTGATGTACTGGAGAAGAAAAACATGATTGAAAATTCTTACATGTCTGATAGCACCAGGGAATCAACACATGCAAGTGAAGATGTTTTTATGCAGTCCCCCAGGGGAAGTTCTCTTGCTTATAATTACTATCCGGATTCAGAAGATGATACTGAAGCACCACCACCTTACAGTCCAATTGGTGATGATGTGCAGCTGCTCCCAGCACCTAGCGATCGTTCAAAATATCGCTTGGACTTGGAAGGAAATGAGTATCCTGTTCATAGCACACCACTCAATTGCCATGACCATGAGCGCAACCATAAAGTGCCGCCTCCTATAAAACCTAAGCCCCTTGTACCCAAGACAAATGTGAAAAAATTGGACCCAAACCTTCTAAAAACAATTGAGGCAGGCATTGGTAAAAACCCCAAAAAACAACTTTCTCGAGTGCCTGTGGCACCTCCAGAAGATTTAGACCAATCTGATAATTATGCAGAACCTATTGACACTATTTTCAAACACAAAGGCTTCACTGATGACATTTATGCTGTACCTGATGATAGTCAGAATCGTATTATTAAAGTTCGAAACTCATTTGTTACAAACAATGCCCAAGGAGATGAAGAAAACGGGTTTTCTGATAGACTATCTAAGAGTCATGGGGAAAGAAGACCTTCAAAATACAAATATAAATCTAAGACATTGTTTAGCAAAGCCAAATCTTATTATAGGAGAACGCATTCAGATGCCAGTGATGATGAAGCTTTTACCACGTCTAAAACAAAAAGAAAAGGAAGACATCGTGGAAGTGAAGAAGATCCACTTCTTTCACCTGTAGAAACATGGAAAGGTGGAATTGATAACCCAGCTATAACTTCAGATCAAGAATTAGATGAGAAAAAAATGAAGAAGAAAACGCACAAAGTAAAAGAAGATAAGAAGGTAAGTTAATGAGCCTTGATTAAGTAGTCAGTACATGTTTTTTGGAATTTTTTTACTCTCCCAACTTAAAATACATATAATTCAAAGCCTCTTCTTAATGAGGCATTAAAAAGCAGCATTACCTTATTCTTGATCAGTCCTGCTTCCTGTGTATAGTCAAAGAAATGCATACTTTTTGAGGGTTTTTTAATATTTTTAGCACAGCATAAGAGAGTACAAGACCTTATTTTTGTATTTGAGTATCAGTTGCTCACAAAGCTGTATTTCAGTTTGTCTGCAAACATATGGAAGGTGGTGGCATTGCTAATGTGTAGAAGCATAATTCATCTTGAAGTTCCTTTCTCATTTAGTTGGGCATGAAAAGTTAAAGTCAGCTTACTATTCAAGTTACTACAGTTTGCAGGGCTGGCAGTTCAAGGAGGAGGGAGCAGGGACAATTAATTCCATGTACTTAAAAATTGTTTAACTATCATGGAAGTTTGGATGGTAAGCAGAGTACTTTTTTTGGATACTTGTCTGTGACAGCTGTGCTCTGAAATTTAACGTTTTGTTTACAGTATTTGGAAATACACGTCAGTTGCTCTGATTGCAAGGCTGTGTCAAGATGTATTATAGATAGTACATCTTGAGTGTTTGAAGTCTATTTTTGGTCACTACACAGATAAGTCAAAGGTCTGCTAGCCTGATTTCTATACCTGGGAAGTTACTGGAGCAAATCATAGGGAAGTACATTTGAAAACATCTGGAAAATGAAAGGCTGAACATGAGTAGCCAATGTGGATTTGCTGAACGTGGTCTGTTTCTTTTGATAGTAACTTGTTGGGTGGATGAAGGGAATGTAGTGGACATAATTTATTTTAACTTCAGTAGGGCTTTTGACAAAGTCCCACATGACTTATACTCATGGAGAAATGTGGGCTAGACAAAATTTACCAACAGATGGATAGACAACTGGCTTAGTTGCATTAAGCAAAGGACAACTGTAAATGGATCCATGTCAGCATAGGACTCCACTCAAAACCTCCTACCAATGTTCTGTCCTGGATCTAGTGTTGTTCAGTGTGTTTATTCATTATTTGGATGTTGGAATAGTGTTTCCTGAGCAGATTTGCAGACAACACAAAACTGCGAAGGATTGCAGCCACACTGCAGGATAGGAGTAGAATTCAGAAGGATTTTGGTTGGAAAGCTGGGATAGAGCCAACGGGTTTAAGTTCAGTGCTGACAAATGTAAGCTGCTACGCTTGGGGAAGAATAATCAAAAGCACCAATACAGAATAAGTGATAACTAGCTGTATGGCAGTTCTGTAGATAATTATTATGGAGTTTTGGTGGTTCACAGACTCAGTGCACGTCTGCAGTAATGCATTTGCAAAGAAGGCAAATCCAGTTTTGGGCTGCATCAACAGGAGTATTGTGTAGGATGAAGGAGGTGATAATGCTACTCTGCTATGCACTGGTTAGATGGCATCTAGAGTACTGAGTGCAGTTTTGGGCTCTGTTTTAAAAAGGACATGGAAAAGTTTCCAAGGTTCCAAAGATGAGTGACAAATGATGAAAGGGCCTGCAAGGCAAGCCATACTAAGAGAGGTTAAAGGAAATAAACATATTCAGCAAGAAGAAAAGACGGTTAAGAGGGGACAAGATAGCAGTCTAAGTATCTGGAGGGCTGCGAAAAAGAAGGAAAACACCTTTTCTCCCTTGCTCCACAGAGTACGATTCATAGTGGTGGCTTGAATTTGCAGGTTTAGATTAGATGCAAGGAAAAATGTCCACGTTATTAGAATACTAAGGCTGTGGAATAGACTACCTAGGGAAATAGTGTAATCTTCCCTGGGGGGGTGGTTTCGAAAAGAGGCCGGATAAGCATTAGTTGCATGATTTAGGAGTAGCAATGTCTGGACTGTGCTGTGAATGGCATCAGTTGGAAATCCAGGAGACCCCCCACACATACATTGGAAATTGGAGTGGACCATGCTCAGCAACAGGAGAATGAAATAGAGCTGCCCAGTGAGCTTGGTTAATGAAACAAGATTGGAGAGAGACGACAAGATTATAGAGTGTATGATGGGATAATATAGAAAGGAGTTCCGCTCTCTAGTGGTGTGTAGAATTGTGTTTGCAGTTCCCAGGTTGCACTACAGAAATAGGTGTTTGGTTTTTCCGTGTTTCTGGGATTTGATTGTCACATGGAGCCAGAAGTTTTTTTCCTTCCCGTTATTTGCGTTATGGTTTTTTGTTTTTCTTTTTTTTTTTTTTTTGCCTTCATCGGAAGCATTGGGTGTTGGCTACAGCCAAGGCTAGTAATTTTGACTGGGGTGTGTTGAAGCTTTTGCTGGGACTTGAACGCTCTCCCCATCCCTGGAGTTTTCTGGCGAGAGGGTCTTGCTTCCCTGCTCACAAGTTGATTGTCACCTTTGGCAATAGGAGGGAATTTTATCCTGTGGTCATGTTGTCAGACTGAGGGTTTTTGTTTTCCTCTGTAGCAGAGGTTATGTAGTTTTCCTCAGATCTCTCAAGTGTATTTTAACAAACTGCTTCCTGTCTTCGCAGTGGCAGGACATTGGTAGTGTCATCCTTCCCCTCTTTACGTGTAGCATGTTAGGATGTCCTTGATGTTTTTATGCATTCTGCCTGATAATTGTTTATGAATGTTATTTGTCCAGTTTAAGAATAGGTTAGACAAGTACTACTTTAGGATAGTTTAGATGGGGATCTTGACCCAGGGGGTTGGAATTATGACTTCTTGAGGTCCCTTCCATTCCTACTCTTGTCTGACTATATCATCTTAGTAATGTTGCCCTTTGTAGGACCTCAGTTTCCCTTGAATTAAAGTTTATATTGATTGTACCTGAATGACATTTAAAAGAAACTTTATTCAAATAAAGGAGAACATTCAATTTTTTTTAATGGATCTTTCTGAATGATGGTATTCAATATTCAGCCCTAATTTGAATAGTCTATGGATGATTAAAGGGCCAGCAGGCCAGCACAAACAATATCGGTCTTTGTACCCATTAGATACCTGTAAGTTTGCATAATTAGGAAGATATTTATTTTGAAGCTATACTTTTTTTGGAAAACTTAAGTAACTTTTTGAGACTTTTCTCTAGTAAATTTTATTGTTATGGAAAATATGGTATAGTATTGTGTTTGAAGACCTTTCTTATATAATAAATGGCTTAGTCTGCCTGTCTGTAACAGTCTTGGAGTACTCTGATTGGTTAGTGAAACAGCCAATCAGTGTGGAGCACTGCCATGATGGAGGGGGGGAAGGCCAGTTGGCTTCTCCCACCCACCCCACTCTGCTCCATCCCTGCCGTCATGGCTGGGCGGTGGAGGCGGGGTGGGGCAAGGCCAGCAGCCCTGGAGGCAGTGGCGGTGCAGGTTGCTGGCGGAGGGGAACGGCGGGGCAACCCCCACTCCGCTCCTGAGTGGCAGTGGTGGTACTGGGTGGTGAGTGGCGGTGCTCCATCCCTGCCTGTGCATTCCCCGCCCCACAATGGGCAATTGGCTAGTCATATATGAAGCTGAACATGTTGGCTATGATCTGCTCTACTACACCGTTGGGGCAGAGCTGTTCTGAAGTTGGCCTGTACTGTTCTGTCAGGGTCATCTCAGAATAGGAAGTTTGTCTAGTTGCAAGTTTCCAGCCTCTGTACTTGAGGGTCTTACAGTTGCCCCTGGATGTTAGGAATGTAAATGTGACTTCACACTCATTTTGAATATAACATTTAACTTGCTCTTTGTGTGTAGAAGCTAAGGATTATGGCTAATGTTGTGTTTTCTCTAAGCAGTTAGAAAATAAGTGGCAACAGAAGTACAAATAGTTTAATGATATGGAGATGGGCACGTTTGGTTTGTGAACAGTTTGTTTTACATGTATATAATATTCAATAGGAAGCACTGAAAGCAGGATAATAGTATAATGGTTATTAATATTAAAACTAAATAATAGTTGATTAATCGTTGGGGAGGGCTTGGTTTTTTTTGTGGGTTTTTGGGGGGGACGGATTTTGGTTTATATGTGCATTAGTTGTAATGATTTAGTTTTATGTTGAGGTATGAGTAATTCCTGTCTCATAGGGCGAGTCATCCTAGGTTGTAATTAACTTACTGCTTCATTCTTTTTCCTCCCCTTACTTGCAAGTTTGGAAATTTATAAAATGTTAGCTCTTTGTTTTATTTTCAAAACAGTAGTAGGTTGTGACTTAAGTTTAACTCTTCCTTATTTGGAAGAGCTATATGGCACATATGACAAATATTCAAACTTTTCGAGTACTATGCATTAAAATTGTTTTATTTCCATTTCTCTTATTTTTAAGTGTTTTGTTTTTTTTAACCATGAGAAGATAAAGAATTTTTTCATGCAACTTGCATTGCTTGTGACTGCTGTTACTTTCATATGGTTAGAAGGATGCATGATTTTTTTTAAGTACTTGTTCAGATTGATTTGCTGTATGTGGCAAAAGAATTGGGCAGTAGGCTACCTCCCCTAGCAGTTCTTGTTTTTATTGTATTATTGTTATGTTGTTACTACTTTGAGAGAGAGGGGGAGGGCAGCATGTTTCAGATGGTTTCATAGTCCCCAGGTTCTTGTTTATAAATTTATTTTGGCAGATTACATTTGATATCTGTAAACGTCACAGTTCTGTGATGTGACCTTTCTTTCATAAAAGAATGAACATGTTTAGAAGAAAAATAATCATTCATTGCCTGTTGTTCTCTTGCTTTTGCTCTTTCCGTGTCACTCTTTGGTGTCAAAGATTTCTCCTTGATTAGTACCAGCTTTTACAGGCATCATTCTATAGTATGATTGGTAATCCCTTTCACTTGCTCAGGAAGCTCAAATGGGATGGCTGTCTAACTTTCTCCCTTGTTTAAGTAGTTGGTGTTGAAGGACATTCTTTCTTGCTGGCCAGAGGAATCCAGAAGTTTGTATTTACTCAGTCTCCTCTATAGTGAAGAGAACTCTTAGCAAGGGAGACCTGTCAAATCACTAAGGGTTTTTATACTTCAGTCTACAGTGATACAAAAGTATCTTTGCCTGGAGACTATTTTCAAATCTAGATTTTTATATTTAGGGTAGACTAACAGTTTGTTCGAATACAGTATTTACTCGCATACCATATGTGTATCTTCCCCCCTCCACTCCCAACTCAACCCTCCAAAATTGCAGTGTGTTAAGCAGGGAGGCTGATTTTCTTCACCAGAACTTCACTACATTGTGGTATAGAAGGAAAAAGATGCTGCTGCAAGATGGCTGCCTGCTTCTCTGTCTTTGCCAGGAAGCAGAAGGGAGTTTGGTCCATTGTCATCATAGCTGTACTCAAGTTGGCACCAGTTTTTGGCAAGTTGTATTCCATGACAAAAGGTTATAGGGCAGGGGTGGGCAATTATTTTGGGCATAGGGACACTTACTGAGTTTTGGCAAGCCATCGAGGGCCACATGACAGGCAGCCAGGGGCAGATAAATATTAATTTTCTAAATTTTTTTAGGGGCCCCACAGGTCAGATGCAATGACCTGGCAGGCCATATCTGGCCCGCAGGCTGCATTTTGCCCACCCCTGGTATAGGGTGTGTAGTCCTGAGGTAGCACTCAACAAAATTTATATTAATTTCTCTTTTGCCAGTATTGTCCTCTAGCATACATAGATCCTTATCTCCGTGAAGTATTTTAATCTATCAGGGCAAACAGAGGGAAGGTGACGGCTATTTATAGAGTTGAGCTTTTTTTCACTGCCTTTTGCAAAATAGGCTTTCCTTTCCCCTTAATATCCTAGAAGACTTTCCTACTTCTGTTACAGTTTGAATTCTTTTTTGTATTTGATAAAAAATGTATATGTAGTATTCTAGATATTACCAGTGCCTTCAGTGGCAGTAACGCTTTCCTATCTCTACAGGACATGTTTTGTCTGATACATCTGAGGATTGCATTGCCCTTTTCATAGCTGCATCACATTGGCATCTCTGATCAACTAGTGATTCAGTGGCCATTCTGTGATCAACTATTTCACCAAGATCCTTCTATTCCTCATCTGTTTCCAGCTGACAAGCTCCTTTTATAGCAAAAGATTTTATTAATTTTCAATTGCTGCCCTTTGTATTTTTGAATTTCTTTCTATGTGTATAAGGTCAGTCCTCAAGGTCATCCAGCTCTCAGTATGATATCTAAGTCTTCCTTTGTTTATCATACCACCTAACTTTGCAGATATTTATGCAAATACTTCTGCTCTCTTAATTAATTAATTAATGAAAATATTAAACAAGGTGTTTGAAGAGTTCCAATAGAAACTTCTCTTAAATGTGATATTTCCCTGTTCAGGGCTACCTGTTTCACTATAGCCTGTTACTTACCTACTTCATTATTTTTGATCTGTTTCTTTGTTAGTAACTTCCAATGCTGTTTTGTATAAAAAAACCCCCCAAAAAACTACTGAAGTCCAGGTTGATGTACTTGCTTAAAAAAATCAGTTATTTATGCAATTTATATGCTGTCCTTTCCAGCAAAGGCTCAGGGCAGCTTATAGTAAGAGAAATGGAACAAATTAAAAAGGGCAAGTAGAATAAATATAACAAAATAAAGCAGAGACCAGCTAAGCATTTTGACCTACCCTTGGTTGCTAAATGTCTGCCCAAATAGGAAGGTCTTGCTGTGCTTCTAGAAGATGTCTAGGCAAACTGGAGCTTTTAGGATTCAGTTGACCTTGGGGATTATAGTGGGACGTAAGGGAGAAGGTAGTCCCTTGGGTATGTCGGATCCAGATCACATAGGGGCTTTTAAGTCAAAATTAGCACCTTGTACTGTGCTTGGAAACTGATTGTAAGTCGGTGCAGATGGTGCTTCTGGCAACCTGCCCTTGTCAGAAGGTGGGATGGTGCATTGTGCACTAGCTGCAGCTTCTGGATTGTTTTCAAGGGTAACCCTGAGAAAAACACTTTGCGGTAGTTTAACTTTGAGGTTAAGAAGGTGTGGATGATGGTGGCCGCATCAGAGTCTGAAAGAAAAGGTCACAAATGGAGTTGGTGAAAGGCACTCCTAGCTGTGACTACTACCTGAAGACCTAGTTACAGCAGAGGATCCAGGAGCACCCCATTGCTGTGAACCTGAGTGACATTGGGAGGCTTGGTGCCATCAGTGGTATCTGTCCCAGTCCTCTTAAGTCATGTAGTTTGCCCTAGAAAATGTATATGTTTGACTATCATCTCTGTCTTGTTTGGATTCAGCCTTGATGTGTTCACTTGCATCCAGTTCCCACCTGCAGCCAAGCACTGGGAAAGGACTGAGTATGGGGCCCAGGGTCAGAAGAGAAGGAGAGGTGGAGCTGGGTGTCATTGGCATACTGATGGCACCCCATGCCAAACCTATGCACCCTCTTGCCAGTGGCTGTATATACACATTGAACAGGAGTGGAAGATGAGGGGGAGCCCTGGGATGTCCCACAGGAAAGGTGTGGGGATGACAAGCATTCACCTATCGTAACCCTCTGGGACCTCTCTGCTAAGAAAGAGCAGAACCAATTTAGAGCTATCCTGAAAATATCCTCTGTCAGCACCCTCACGGTCAACTGTATCAAATGCTGCTTAAAGACGGAGTATGCAGCACATTGTTAATTTGTTATAGTAGAATAAAACTGTTGTAGCCATGATGGTCCAAAAATTGAGAAGCAACGATTTCTTTGGGTGATTTACTGGATCAACTACATACTTTATCCCAACTCTGTAGTTGGTCCAATAAAAGATATCACCTTAAGAAATCTTTGCGTTTTGCATAGTTGTGGAATTCATTGCCACAGGAGGTGGTGGAGGCACATAATATAGCCAGGTTTAAAAAGGGACAGAATAAATTAATGGATGATAGATCTGTTAATGGCTGTTATGAAAGATGGTTGGAGATGTTTCCTCTGGGGTCTCTAAACCTATAATGGTGGATGCCAAGAAGGAAACTGAACAGGGGATAGGTCACTAGAGCTATCTGGTTTAGTTTTTCCTGATCTATAGCATCCTCTTTTGCCAGTGCTGGAGACTGGGTACAGGGCTAGCTGGACCTTTGATCTGACCCAGTATTGCATTTACTTTCTTATGAGTAAGATCCGCAGGACACAACTTTCCCTGTTGATCTCCAGGCAAGGATCCTTGACTAAAGTCATGAGCACAGTTCAAGTGCTTAAATCCAGGATGAAAGCCAGACAAGTGCAGGAAAGCAGTGACATCTAGATGAGCCTGGAGTTGTTGGGTGACTCAGGTTGTTATTAGTTATCAGGTTAGTTAGCATAGACCTTTGGAAAACTGGCATTGCATTCTATCCTGTTTCCATTAACCTCAAGAGTCTCTATTCTTTCCTTCCAAATTTATTTTAAAGCCTTGCATGCTATTGTGGTCAGACTAATGGGTCTGTAGTTCTCTGGATCACTTCTTTTCCCTTTCTTAATTGCAAGTACTTCACTTGTTCACTAGTCATATAGCAACCACCCATTTACAGATTTAGTAAAAATGCTTGCTACCAGACCTGAAACTTCATGTCTGTTCATTCAGTTCTCAGATGGAAATTAATTATCTGGTCCTCCCAATTTGAGTGCACTAAGCTCTTTTAGTTTTTGCTTCCATTTCCTGCAATAATTCCCATTAGCTATCTACCTGTTTTATTTTTTTTTCCCCTCCATGGTCAGTGTTTCATTGGAACACATTGGTGTTCCCCTCCATGGTCTTTGTTGAAAACTCAGGTAAAACTTATGTTTAACGTATTGACTTTACCTAGAAATATAACAGCACTATTAACATTTTTAGAGATGTGGCTGAAAACTTTGTTTCATTTTGAGTATTTTCCATAAATGTCAAGCTGAACTTAATCAACTTTCTGATGTATCATACTACTTTTGAACTTTTTGGAGTGGGCAGCAACGAGGAATTTTCTTGCAGTTACTTCACCTGGGGCAACATTGTGATGCTTGACAGTGGAACTAGGGAACTGTTTCAGGTGCATTAAATGCCACTCCCAACACACTTGTGCCTAGCCAGGGTGGAGCAAAAGAGGGTACAGTTTGCTGGAATAAATGGGAACAGCAAGAAATGGGAGCTTGTATTGGGAACAAAAACTGTATGCATTTGGACAGGAGCCTGATGACTAGAGGGAAAGGGCAGGAATAGCAACTGTGGTAGAGAAATAGGCACATACTGGAAGGGCTGAGGCAGAAGGCTCTATAACCTTAAGAAATGAGTACATGGACTTGAACCCAGTATTTTTTAAATCTCTCTGTGGTTTTCCAAACAGCTGTGAAATCCATTAGTAAAATGTCTTCGCTTTCATCACCGTTGTTGGCAATGTGGAAAGAGGAGTCTTTTACTTCTACCAGTTACTCAGTTAATTGAAGCAGTTTCCAGTGGTGATGTTGATGTACAAGAAATCACAGTGGCTCCACATGAATGTCTCTTTTGGGCTTTTCAGTATGTGTATTTTTGAAAAATAAAATGAAATACAAAATGACTACCATTTCTTAAGGTTGGAGAGTCAAACATTAAGTGAAAGCCTGACTTGACAGCCTATTTATTTCCTACTGCAGAGGCTAAGTCAGTATTTCTCTGAACACTGAATAAATACTATTTACTATTTAGTTTATTTTGGATCTCTTTATCCAATTAAATTACTAAATGTTATATTTACTTTTATGAAATTAATGTGCACTAAAAAATTACCCTTTTAAATGCTCTTGGTTTTTTTCAGTGAACATTGTTGAAGGAAGTAGTTGCAGCATTTAGGTTTCCTTTTTCTGCCTTGCAAGGCATATTGATAATTTTTTTTTTTTGTAGTCCTTTGTTTGGCTATTAGAGGGAGTAGATATCCTAAATAAAACTTGTGAGGTGGGGAGATGGTCTTATCCTAAAAATCATACTTTCCTAATATTCTGCTAATATACTTCTATTTTTAAAAATATGCATCTTTAATCTGCAGGATTTAAATGGATGGACTCTTCAAGTGTTAGTCTGTAATATGTGTTTGAAAGTTGGAATCGGCTTAAAATGGATGTACTTCTATTTTTGTTGCGAAGTGTTTTCATTTACTTGACCTAGGCTTCAAGTCAAACCCTTAGTCACTGAGATCTTGTAAAAACTGTGGGAAATCATCAGGTCAAAAATAATTTAGGAAATGGTGACATGACATATATTTTAAAATACTTACCAGTGTGCTAAGATTAGAAGAGCTACGAACTGATCTAACCTGACAGCTGGGTATTGAATCAGAATCTCTCAATACAGTTATGGTATAAGAAGATCCAGTATTTTTGCTTTATGTTTACCATATGTTTTGTTTTACTCAGCTTGGATAATAAAACTGTACTGTCAGTCAAACCATCAACAACTGTTACTTTTTTAATAATATAGGCTTATTAAATCAGATAAAACTTGAAAGCTGTAAACATTAGAAGTAAGAATGTAAGTACCTTACTGGGTCAGATCAGTGGTCCATCTAGCCCAGCATTCTGTCTTCGGCAGTAGCAGGTGTGGATGCTACAGAGGGAGAGCACTAAACCAGATATCTCTAGAGTGATCTGTTCCATGTTAAATACCTTCTCTGGCATCCACTATTTATTGACTTAGAGATGCTGGAGGAAACATCTCCAACTGATCGTATTCGAACAGTTTAGAAAACCAACCATTTTTACCTTGATGGTGACTTGCAGATTCACGTTTTTCATTTTTCCCCCTTTGTATAAAGCAAATTCTGAAGTCTCTTTTATGTTAAGGATATTTTCCTTGTTATATATGTTGTAGTAGGGATGCAGTGTTGTTGTACCTGTGATGGTCCAGGAAATGTATGCTAGGGAAGGATTTTTGTGATATCTTTTATTGGACCAACTATATGGTTGAATGCTTTTGAAAAAGCTTTTCTGCATCAAGTGCCCTTTTAGATCACCTCCTCAGGCATGCCCCTGCCTCTGCCCAGCAGTGTAACATAGGGAGGGGTGGGTGAGAGTGAGAGGGTACCAGCTTCAGATGCCAGCTTAGGGGGGTGTGCCAGAATGATGCCACCCCACCTGGCTTTGCTATGGTAGAAACAACCCCACACTGCCTGGCTAGTGGAGCCAGGCTAGAGCAGGGGAGGTGGGTTCAGAGCCACCAGGGGCAAGTAAGACTATCTTCTCCTCATTAGGCTTGTTAGCTTGTTTGTCAGGTTGCTGTAGGCCTCTAATTTTGAAATGGACAGGACCTACTGAGTTTCATGGCTACTTACAGCTACAGTCAGTGTTGCACTGGGAACAGCTAGAATAGTGATGCCCAACCTTCCAGCTCTGCAGGCTGGATGAGTGGTGTGGGGCTGGTCTCTGGGTGGATCTGGTCAGTGACCCAGTGCTTTGGCCTCTTGCACATGCACAATGGCATTATTTAGCATGCAGAGCCATGTCATCCGGCCCATGGGGCTCCACATGGGTCTGAACATTTGGCAGCAGGGGAGCTGCAATTAATTCTGCCACTACTTTAGTGCTGCCAAGTTTTCTGATACCTGGTGAGACTCCTGGAGTAGATGAAATGGCTTCTTGGTGCATATTTGGCCAGCGGCCTGGAGGTTGAACACCAGTGAGCTAGAAGGATTGACTTTCCACTGGCAAATGAATGTGCTTAAACTTTTGCCTGTAGTTTTGGCTGCAGAATTCTGGTTCTTGTTGCCCAGCAAATGTTCTACTGAGCTGTCAGCCTGTTGCAGGCACCCTTGGCTACTCTGTTCACTCTAGCCAACTGGGACTTTCTGGGTAGGGCGTGATATAAACCTAAATAAAGCCAATCTTTTCAAAAGAAGGTGAGGGGAGTCTGAAGGTACGATATTTTAATATCTTTGGTGAGCTCCCTGATGGAGATATGAATTTCCCTTGATTCCTTAGAAATCAAGGAGTCCAAGGTTGAGAAGGGTAAGCCTATTTGTTTGGTTTTTTTGTGTTCGTTTTTTTTGTTAGCATTATACTTTCTGGTCAGTCACAGTACTGTCGGTTGCTGACTTTATGGAAGAGCAGCACCCTTCCTCCCCTTACCTACAGTGCGTGTCTGTGTGTCTGACAAATCTCCATTTTAAGACCTAGTTTGTTAATAGACATTGGCATGTAAAAACTTTTTTATTGGACTATAGAAAGCAGGGTGGCATTGATTTAAATCACTGGTTAGGAAGCCTTGATTTAATCATTGTTTTATACAAAAAGTGCATTCTTGTTGTTTGATAGCCTTTATTCATTTAACTCCTTGAAAATGTACTTTTAGAGAAAGGTAAGGGCTTGACTGTGTGTATACAAACTTGCAAAAAGACAAGAGGGCTGATAGATGGGTAATTAGGTCTGTTATCTGTCATCTCCATATACAGCTATTAACAAAGATGTTATCTCTGGAGGCAACAAATTCTCCCTATGCCTGGAGAAGGGCATTTGTGCTCAAAAGCTTGCAAAGAAGAATTTTTCTAACTGTTTAGTTGGTCTAATATAAAATACCACATCTACCCAAAGAACCTCTCTGCCTAAGATCTTTGGAGACACAAATCCACAGTTTGAGAACTGAAACTAAACATCACAGAAATGGGAGATGCTATAACATTTAGTAACTTAATGGGATGTTCTAGACTGAGGACTGAGTCCCATTGGGTAGAGTGATTTTCTTTAATCTTCACTAATTTATAGAGGAGCCTCTGGGAATCCCATAAGATCGGGCCCCTAATATAGCTTATGGCCTATTATGACCTATTTATAAAATTTCTAAAAAGGTTATAGGAATATATTGTATATAAACAGAAGTTATAATCCCTATTGCAGAGTGGTGTCCCTATTGCAGAGTGGCGGAAGGGGCGAGGTGGGAGGGAAGGGCCATGGAGGGGCAAGTTGAGGCCCCCGTGGTGAGGAAGAGAGTGGGGCTTGGGTAGGGGCAGGTGCTGTACAGACGGGGCAGGCGTGGGATGGAGCTGTGAGTGCCTTGTCTGGCGAGTGGCTCCCACTGCTGTGTGCAGCCTGGGAGGTCATGAGGGAAGTATGCCCCTGGATCTGTTTGTGAGGGTGAGTTACCACTGTGGGCTGGGGCTGGCGCTGGGCTCTTCCCAGTGGGGCGGGGGTTGGGCCAGGCTGTGCTCGTGGTGGGTGGCAGCAGTGCTGGGAGC
>NW_005842026.1:1368069-1370674 GCF_000455745.1 Alligator sinensis | reverse complement strand
GAGGTATGTGCAGCAGTGGGAGCCACCCCTCACGCCCCTCAGATGAGCTGCTCATGGCTCTGTCCTGTGCCCCTTCCCTCACAACAGACTTGCCAGCTGAACCCGACTGCTCTCCATGCTGCCGGGCTGTGCTCTTGGCTGTCTGTATGCTGCGCTGCGGCTGCACATGTGCACAATGGCATTTATCGGCAACATTATTGGCCATATCAGCCAAAAAAAAGCCGATTGCTGGTACTGTCAATTTTCCTTTTATCGGTGCCAATCCGATATGGGACCCATGTATTGGTGCACCTCTATTATTCCATGATGATATTTTTGAGCTTTAGCATATCTTAAATTAAAATTATCTTTATATAAACTTATTTTTCTAAAAAAGCATCTTGACAAAAAAAATTAAAAATATGATTAAATAAAAAAATCTTTTAAATTACAGAAGATCTGATTGTTGATTTTTAACCATCCTGATAGAAAGCCATTGGTCAGCAGTTTCTTCCCTCAGGTCTACATGTTACAAAAATAAAGATGAGAGAAATAGTTCTGGGACTGTGCCTCAAGCCTGGTCCCTTTCTTTTCCCATAGGGTTTAGAAAAAGGTGCATCCATTACAGTCTGAGGTAAATTTTTTGTCTTACTGAGCCTTTAGGTCCCAATATTAGTGCTTTGCATTGTGGCTGATCTCTTATTTACTATGTCCGTGAGTGTAGGAGTTAATAAATTGCAGCCTGACTTTGGATTTTGGTCCTTTGAATCTTGATTTGGAACTGTACTTTGCTTCCAATGTTTGAACCTGGAGTACAAGAAGCAGAACAAGGATGACAGAAAAGAAGCATTGGGCTTAAGTTGCAGCAAGGGAAGTTTAGGTTGGATAGGAGAAACTTTCTCACTAGGAGGGTGGTGAAGCACTGGAATGGGTTACCTAGAGAGGTGGTGGAATCTCTATCCTTGGAGGTTTTTAAGCCCAGCTCAACAAGGTCTTGGCTGGAATGATGTAGTCGGGGATGGTCCTGCTTTGAGAAGGGGTCCGGACTAGATGACCTCTTGAGGTCCCTTCCAACCATAATTTTCCATGATTCTATGAACCTTTGGTTCAGCTTTCCACACCTTGCTTATTGGCATTACATTTTAGATGTCTTTCCCCTGATCTTTAATAATGGGATATCATTTTTGTATGGTCAGTACTTTGTCTTCTATACTGTAACCATAGGTATTTGTCCATGCCTTCTGTTTAATTTTGCCCTCACTTTCTGTTCTTGAGACCTTGTAGCAATCTTCATATATGGTTGAAGTCATACATTGCTTTGGGATCAGTCTCAAGTTTCTGAAGTCTAATGTGTTATATCCTCTTCAGGAATCCCCAAATGGAAGATACATTTAACTGTCCCATACTGCTCACATTGTTTTTAGCTTGTATTAAGTAAGAATATTACAAGGCATCTTTATTTTCTGCGTGTTTTAAGCTCATTCTGAGCCTTGTTTTCATGGACATTGTATGGCAAGTACTAACCTAGCAGACATTAAAGTTATACTATCAGTGGCATGTGACTTTCTGGACATGGTTGTCGTCACTGGTGATCCCTCATGATTGAGGATGATCACTCCAGTGGGTCAAGTAAAGGGTTACAGATGAATCTGGTGGTGGTTTAGAAGGCTAATCCTAGACAGATTCTGGCAGATAACACAGGTGGTGACTAAAGGGAGGGTTGGACCACAGATTTATTGGTCTTGTTTCAATAATGATGACTTATTATTATGAAGGTGTTCTCTCTGTAAAAACTTGGATTCTTTGCTTTGATTTAAAGGTTCTGTCCATGAGACTAGCCTGAATTACAGTAGTAGTATGTCAGCAGAACTATGATTATGGTAAGCAATTTGTAAATTACTTTTTCGAAAAGTTGGATATCAAATTCATAAGTTGGCTTTGTAGTTGTTTCAAGGTATTCCAAATTGCACTCGAACTATTAGAAATATTGACTGAGAGTTGTCTTTTATGTTGAAACAACATGTACCTTTGCTTTTAGTTTTAGTTCAATATTTTTCATTATATAACTTGAAAATAAAATGCTAGATTTGTATTTCATGGTGCTACTTTAATTTCTGCAATCATATCTTACAAGTGAAATAAAAAATTGAATGTGTGGCAGCAAAAATCCCAATAATACTGTATTTTTAACGTCTTGCCAGCAGGATTATTTTAATCAGTTTTTAGTAGCTGAAAACACAGCCTGTGGTATGACTTATTTTTTGTAACTTGGCAAGAAAAAATTACTAATTTAGATGTGGAAGGCCCTTGATAATGGTAATTGTAAAAGAGCACAGAAGTGGAATTTGTTTATTTTTCTTATTAGTTTTAGGTGCAAACTTTTTTGGCCAAAATTACAAGTTTATTGTTGAAGCTATTTATTAATAAAAACACTAATTCATCTAGTTGTTAATTATACTTTGACTGCTGTCTAGTCAGCAAGAATGCGTTGCTTGGAAAATTTTAGTGCTTACAACTTGTAGCAAAGTTAAAAAAAAAAAAAAATAATTGCAGTGTCATTCAATTTTTAGCACCTTGTTTATCACAAGTAGTAAAAATATTTACTTGCCTTTTTGCTTTTGATGCA
>NW_005842026.1:1354565-1368038 GCF_000455745.1 Alligator sinensis | reverse complement strand
TTTCCCTTCTCCTTTTGTATGTACATAATTGGCCCACATACTGTTGCAAGTCTGTGCTGTGGCGAGAGCTTGTTTCATGAAAATGTCTCTATATATGGTATTTCATGTAAACATTTAATTAGCTTAAAGAAGAGAAGGAAAAGCTTCATAGCAACTCTTTTTTTTTTTTTTTTTTTTTTTTTTTTTTAAAAGCCTATTTGTTAAATCTCTGGGCTTGCATATTTTTCCATTACTTTTTGCCTTTTGATCACTTTATTGGTATTGTGCAGATGTGACTGACTATAGTACAAATACTTACACGCTTTTTTAACTTTTTTATATTTAAAATAGTTTGCTTTTTTTAATTGTGGATTTACTGTTGAGGAAAAACCACACAGTGTAGATACAGTCTATACTGAAAGACTGCAATGAGAGTTTTATCATATTGCTTTGTGTGCTACTGAAGTAACTATAATATCTTTTGTTGTAGCAGAAAAAGAAACCTAAGACATTCAATCCTCCAACCCGTAGAAACTGGGAAAGTAATTACTTTGGGATGCCCCTACAGGATCTGGTTACATCCGAGAAGCCCATACCTCTGTTCGTTGAAAAATGCGTGCAATTCATTGAAGATACAGGTAGGAGCGAAGTATTGTTGAAAGAAATATTTTATTCTTTTCCTCCTATTCCCTGTATGTGTCTCCTTTGCTTCACATATTGGTTTTATAATTTTACCTGGCAAATACATGCTTGTAAATAATATTTTTAAGTATCTACTGTACAATGAAGTACAGTTCAAGATTAGTGTCTGTTTAAAATATAATTTGATTTAATTGATATGCATGCATATAGAGGAAAAGGTTTTTTTGTTTTAAATATGGCTATTATAGCTTTAATCATATGAGATAAAGTACACTTTTAATGTTAAAAGAACTTTAATATAATAGTATGGTGAGCTGGGTTCTCCCACTACTGCTGACATATTTTGCCTAAATAATATAGAGATTTCCCTTGATTTATGCTGTACATGCATTCCTGGAGAATGGTGCACAAATCGAATTTGCATAAAGTGAACCCACTTTACAATGTAATAAATAGGGATAGGTTCCTATGGTGGCGAGGGAGGGAGTGAGGCTGGGTCTGGGGAAGGGGCAGGTGGAGGGGTGCTACTCCTGGGGCTGCACAAGGCAGCAAAGCAGAGGAAACAGAGTGGCACTCACCCCAGCTGCAGTGGCCCCCGGAGCAGCTAGAGCCAGCTGCCTGCATCTACTCACCTGTCCCCACTCAGGCTGTGCCATGTCCTGGTGCAGGCAGCTGGTGTTGGCTGCTCCTGGGGCCGCTGCAGCCGGGGCTGGGGCGAGTGCTGCGCCTCGTGCTGCCCGGGGCTCTACTTGTCTGCACTCACCCCAGCGTGTGCTGAAGCAGATGCGGGAGCAGTCGACACCAGCTACCTGCACCACGGTATGGCGCAGCCCAGGAGCAGGGGGACAGGTGCAGGCCAGTGGCTGCAGGCTGCTGGCGCCAGCTGCTCCTGGGGCTGCTGCAGCCAGGGCAGGGGTGAGTGGGGCCACAGCTGCCCCCCCCAGCCCCCCGGGCGCCTTACCTGCTTGGGCAGGGGTAGCCATCTATGCTGATCGCATAAGTGCGAATTTACTTTGCATATAATGAATTATGGGTCTATATATGCTCATTGCATAAGAGCGAATTCGCATCTAAAGAACCTGCATTAATTGAGGGGAAACCTGTATTAAAAAATTACAAAACCCACTTTCTCTGAATGGAGAAAATAGATTTGATTTTCTTTTAAGTGCTGTGGTACTTTCTCTACCAAACTCAAATTTCTTTCAGTTGTCACCAAAATAAAATATATTGGGCACGTCTACGTGTTGCCCTATGGCGATGTAGTGATACTCTGTCACTGTATGGCATGCTATGGCAACGTACACATGATTGCCACCTATGTCGCAGTAGTGGCGTGCACTCCTGGTATAGTGGGTTGCTATGGCGATGTGGTGGCCAAATCCAACCATGTGCCATGCATGTGACATAGTAACCACCTGTACTGTGCCATGCTTTAGTACCTCCAAAAGGAAGTAGTAAAGCACAGTGCTGTAGCAACGTTGCCATACAGTGACATGTAGGTGTGCCCACTGTCTCCTATGATTCTTAGCATTTTGCATGTAAAAAAATTGTTTTTGTCCGCTACTTTTAAAGAGAGAATAAATTGATTGCATATTTACAGTTTACCATTTGGGGGACTACTGCTGTATTTTCTGATATATAAGATACTTCCTCCCAAAAAAGGAGTTCTGAAAATAATGCCCAGCACATTACCATGCTACTGTTGGGAGCTACTGGGAAAAACAGGCATAAGGGGGCTGTGGACACCAACCTCCCCTTCTGCTGTGCTTCTCTTCATGTATCTTGGACTGGCCCTTGGGGAATTGTCATTTTTATTAGTTTGCCCTTCTGTGCTGTATCCTCTGCTTTTTTTTCTTCCTTGTGGCTGGGAGAAGGCCACTGCTGGAAGAGTTGGGACTCTTATGCCATCCCTATCCTAGTATTCTGTGCTTACTTGCTGCCTTTCCTACCTCATGGATGCTATTTTCTTTATCAGTTGCCATGAAGGTACACGTGCAGGAGCTCCCAGGTGCTCTCTAGGGGCCCTTTGTGTTGCCATGTTGGTTATGGAACTTTTACGCAGTTCTGTCTTTTGGAGGGATTGGGGGCAGAGTACACTTTTATGTGCAGATGCATCCTAGACACTGGAAAACACAGTATCTAATTTTGTGAAAAATGATTTGAAACATGCTGTTATGCATGTGGACTCATATTAATATAACCTAGCATGTGTTTGTAATCTGTTGTACTTTTTATGCTAGTGGAAATACCTTTAAGGTGGTGGCAGTGGTATGTTTGAATTTATGTAATCCTTGCAATAGTCCTTTGATCAGAATAGTTGTAAGGTGGCAGCATATCTACTGTTAGTGAAGATTTTTTTTTTTTTTAGCAGCACTTCTATTGGTGTTCAGTTTATATGCTATAAAAATGTTTCCAAGAATATTACAGGTGATATGAATGTAATAGTCTTCTGCATGAAAGTGCTCAATCTGTTGTAGACTGCATGCTTGCGTTGTTAGTATGTAAGATGAAATAATCAGGCATTGAACTGTTTTTATTCTTTGCCTTTGAACTGTTTCTTTCATTGCTTCCTTATCTGAGAGCAAGATACTTTTTTAAACCAGAAAATAGGAATGAGATACTTCACAGAATAATTTATTTAATACTGGCTTATATATATTGTTATGGTATGCAGCATGAAGTTTATATACTATTATATCATTTTATATTACATATGCCATAATATATACTGTCTATTCTAATATATAATTATATACAATGTAAAATATTATGTTTACATACATACATACATACATACATACATACATACATACATATTAATGCCACTGTCATACCATGACAATATTTGTAAGCACTATAAACTTTGGTGTTTGAAATGTTGCACCAGTCAGACTGTTATAGAAATCTGAATAAAAAAAGTTGCATTAAAATGACTTTTATAAACATCTCTTAAAATCTTTGATAAACATTTTGCATAACAAATTAGTCTTTGAAAAGTCTACCTTTAATCCGTGGATGATATTGCTTTCCAAATGTACTTATATCAGTGTTGGCCAACCCACTGGTATTCATGCCACAAGTGGCATGCACAGCTGGTATTTTTGGCATGTATTTCTCAGGTGCTGTGATACAGGATGCCCCAGCAGTGGGAGTTGGGGCAGCATGCTAGAAGTGGGTAGGAATTGGGATCAGTGCTCACTTGAGGGTTTGAGTCCAGCTGCACCTGCTTTCATAGCTCTTGCAGATTCAGTTTTGCCATATGCCAGTGGCGATGGAATTTGATGGCACTAGGCAACTCTGTGCTTGATGATTAGAGTGGCACTATTTTATACTGTGAGCATTTGCAAAAAGGGGTGGCCACTGCTTTCCTAAATAACAGCTTAAACACAGTTAATTATGTGAGCATTTTCAGTACTGCAAGAGAACAACTGTTTAAAAATAAATACCGTATTTACTCAAATCTAAGATGAACCCCCCCCCCCCCATTGGATTTTATACAGTGTATACAGAGATTTTTATTATTTTCCAGGTCTAGAATCTTAGGTATTCGATAGTTGTCTTAAATTCATTCCTCCGCTCCCCACACTGCTCCAGCAGGGAAAGCAGTATCTGGGCGGGGGATGGGGGGGTCAGGTTGCCTCTTTGCCTTGTGTCCTCCCAGGCCTCACAGTCTCTGCGTGTTCCCCGCACTGTTCTCCCCAGTCTCTGACTCTGACTCCTCAGTCTCAGCTTCTTGCCCTTCCACTCCCCCATCACTTCCATCTCTTCATACGTCTCTGCTTATTGTCAGGTGCTTCCCTGGCTCTTTTCCCTCTCAGAGTGCAGCATATGGAAATGCAGCCCCTGTTAGCCTTGCAGCAGTGTTAGTGGCTGGACAGACAATGCACATTGTCAGCGCTGCTGATTAGTTAGGCGGAGGACAGAGTTTCCCTGTGCTTTGTGCGCTGGAGGAAATCTGATCTGGAACTAAGCTGTGCCCAACAGTAAGTGTTGGGGGAGGAAGCAGAGACGGGGAGAAGCTGCACAGGACAAGTAGAAGCGGGGCAAGAGGCTGCTGTAGATTTAACTCTGGCCCTGGCCTCGGTTCAGGGCAGGGGTCAGAGCTGTAGCAGCCACCTTGTCCTCTTGCTTTGTATGCAAATTTCTGACAAGGGACCTTTTCCCCCTGTGTGGGCTGGGAGCGACCCGGGCCCTTTTCCGTGCTGCACACGGGCTGTGGCCAGCAGCCCGGGCACGCTGGATCGGAGAGGGAGGGCGACGAGCTGGAATTAGGCACAGACGCTTAATGGTAGATTTAAAGATTGTTTACTTACACCAGAGATGGTAGTGGTGTAGGCTGGAAAACTTGCTTGAGTTGCGGTTACAGACACAGACAGCACGGACGGTCGCGTGGAGTTTGCTAGGCTCCACGGAACAGAGCTCCGGATGCTCTGGGTGAGCGCCACCAAAATCGGACTCGTAGATACGTCTTATAAATTCTTTCCGCTCGAAGACGGGAAGAGGTGGGCGATGGATCAGGTCGCCAAGCTCCTCTGAATCTCACACAGGGTCTCTATTACCCTGCCGTGTATCCAGAGTCTCCACGAGATGGATGTGGAGTTCTCTTCGGCTTGGGCGGAAACTGCTCAAGCCTCTTATACGGCTAACAGGCCAATCATTAGCCGCCACGTGGGAATAATTTAGAACTAGCCAATAGCGGGGAACGAACTTGCATACGGGTGGCGGGAACTCTTTTGCACCGTGCATTTCTCTTGCAACTTGAGCAATGCACCCTGCAAAAGAGGCTGCAAAGAGGCGGGAAACTCATCCCTGCACCAGGGTTCTCCTCCGCAATAGGAAACTCTCCCGTGCAATGAAGTTGCAACCTGGCAGGGATAATTCTGGTGCCGAAGCACACACAAAATCATGCCTTTGGGGTATGATACCCCCATGCCGAGTGGGACAAAAATCTAGCCTTAGATTCAAGTAAATATGGTAAACGCTACTCAGGAACATCCTAAAACGTGGAAATTGTACAATTTAAATTGGTTCAAAGTACACCTAATTAAAAATCCAATTTCGGGTGAGGTTGGAGGGAGAGCTTTGGTATTCTAGAAGTGGTAATTCCTTCGTTTTTTGGTATCATCAGGTAGCTAGATAAGGATTTACTCTCCCCTCCTTTGCTGCAGTCTTGGAACCTGTCCTGTGTTTTAGAAGAAATCAGATGCTGCAGTCAGATGTTTCAGTTTTTTCAAGCCTATGGCTTTTCTTAAAGATGAGAGATGCACATGTTTTTTTTAGGTGTTGTACTGATTCTAATGGGCCATATGGTTGGGCATGGAAAATCACAATTGATGTTTGATGATAGGACATGGCCTCTCAGAAGTGTTATGGCCTCTTACGGAAGAGCTAAAACCTCCCACCGTGGTTGGACCTGGAGTGTCAAGCTTCATAAAAATGTCGTCTTAGCAATTGTGACTGCTCTCTGTGTGCTTTCAAGCTGATGGAGAACTTGATTCTGTTGAGAAAAATGTCACAGGGGCTTCTGTTTGGGAATATGCCAAGCAGTTTCCTTCAGAGGTCTTGGAGGCATTATTAGAAGCAAGGCTGTCTCTCAAGTCTAAGGCATTTATATAGGGTTCAGTGCAAGAAAAAAACTTAATCCTAGACCAGAAACTTTTTGTGTAGTCCTTCCAGCTCAATCAGATACTGATGAGCAGTTTGGAGACCTAAGGAAAAAGCCTTATGTCAAGATTTTTACCAGAGGCTGTGCTTAAGTTTTAGCTGTCAAAATGATGCATCTGTTTTTGGTAGACTTTCTATAGAGACTATAAACTTGTATCTTTGATGAATGAGTCATAGGAAGAGAGAGAGAAAACATTGTTCCTGAAGGACTAGTAAGACTGCAGGTTAGAGTTCAGTTACTGCAGAAGTCAGTTTAGTAATTAGATCCCAACCCACAAAGGTATTTAGGTGCTTAATTTTTCTCAGTTCAGTGGAAATTGGATCTAAGCTTAAATCCATTGTTTCTAGTTCCATTATATCCTTCCACATGAAAGCTCTATGTGGTTACAGGAAGTCTCTCAAGAGACTTTCCTTGATAGTATTTGTGCTGGAAAGGCCTGGAAAGATATTCCGTTGGCCTCCAAACTTCCACACGAAGCAGCATTTTGATTTGATAAATTTGCCTCTTGTGCTGTCCAGGAACACTTAAATTTCAGTGTGTCTTATGGCTCTGTTTTGGATTCCAAACTTAAGTTCTGTCTTACAGTCTCACCCCTTTTAAATGGAAACTTCTGGGTTGTGGAATATCTTGGACCAAATGCCGCTTTTTTTTCTTCATCAAAAAGAGTCGGTGGCCATGTCTATTTGAGATGCTGACAGCGCAGTAGAAACTAGCTGCTGTGTGATCAATGTCACCTAAAAGCTGTTTGGCAACTCTACTGTGCTGTAACTCTGGTTACTTCTAGTATAAACAAGTACTAAATGACTATGTAGTAATGACTGTGCAGTTGGCATCTCATGTAGACGTAGCCGATATCCATCTTTCCAACATTCAGTTCTTCTTTTGTTACTTTCCTAAGACATTGTAGAGAATCTACAACCCCAAACTACAAGGGACAGGAACAAAATGCTTTCAAACATTCCTTTTGAAATTAGGACCCGTTGGCCTGCTCTATGTCTCTGATCCTTGGGTCAGACTGCTGCTTTTCCTTCGTCAGTGGTTTTCTGTTGTAGAGGGACAACTCTTTTGTTTTCCCTTTAAGCAATTTTGTGGTGTGATGCTTAGTCACTTCCCACAAGGACCAGTGGAGTACCTTCTGGTCTTTCTGCTCATCTGCAACCTAGGATAAAAGTTAAGATTTGCAGTCCAAAAGAGAAGAGATGTGATTAGTGGCACTTTGATTTAAATGACTTGGATCATCATGATGCATGTATTTCAAAATAAGTGTTTACTGAAGTCATCAAACCATCAATTCTGATAATAGTTCTTAAACTAGACGTTCCTTCTCCCATCTTGGTTTATTGAGATCAAGTGGTTCTCTCTTTGTCCATATACAAAAAATGCAAGTGAATCACCTCTTGAACTCTTTCATTTCATTGGTCCTACTTTATGAAAATGCTTTATCCAAGATCAACCCATGAATCTGTTCTGTCAGGAAAAAAAGACGCCCAAAGGTGTGGTTCCAAAGGTGTGGTTCCAAAGGTGTGAAGAGTACTTCTCCTTTTAAGCTTCTGACATTCTTATTTTTCTTTATAAAGACACTCTCACGAACATCCAATTAGGACAGTGTTTCTTGTTCTCATTATATTATATTCAGTTGAATACACACTTAATCTGTTATTACTCAGTAGATTTTTGTACTGACAATATCTGATGACACCTCAGAGTTTGTCTGGGGGGAAGAATTCTCTCTGTTCAGCAGCAAAGCTCCATATTCTAAGAGAGCTCCTGCTCAGTAAGAACATAGCATCCCCACCTGCTTAACAACAAACACAGTCAGTTAGGTTAACCATTTTCTGTACCAGCTCTCCTTAAAAAAAATTGGGTTCAAGTTTACTGTCATGTTGTTCAGAATCCCAGCCATCTGTAGACTGTTTCTACTTCCAGGACAGTTTCATAACAGCTAAATTTCACTGAAACAACCGAACACCTGATTAATATGGAAAAACTTGTAACTGCAAGAGACAGACTTCTCTCATGCAAGAAATAAATATGGTATTTTTTTTAATTATCTTTTTCTTTTCTTTTGGTATTCAATTTTACTGTCTAAACTTTGCTTTCAAACTTATCAGTTCCATAGAGGAAAACAAAGTTTTTAGCCTCTTAACTAATGAAGAGAGTCTGGGGCTTTAACTTTCTCCTGTTTTGGTTAGTAGCAGTGGTTAGAGAGAGAGCCTTGTATGATAAGGTGGAATTAATATTTGGGCTTCTGTCAGAAAAGTCTGTAGTGAAGTACAAAATATAACTGAGAGCTAGATTTGAGAAGGAAAGGTAACTGGTATGAATGTCACTGCATTAGTAAAGAAAAAGATTAGCACCTAATGGTTTTTTCTTGTAAATGGGTCAAAATGTTATACTAAATAATCCAACACAGTATAAAATTGTCACCTGCAGTTTGTTTTAATAATTAGGTCATTCTTAAAGTGAAGGCTTTTTAAAGTTCATTACATAATTAAGGTACTTGAAACCTGATAATGAATATAAGACATGGATGGTTACCCTAAACTGTTTAGAAGCTTAGACATTGTGCCATGTTATAGGAAGATGTTCAATCAGACTTTAAAACAAGAGTTTGTTTTTAGTTTGTGAAAGAACAACCGTTTTTAAAAAACCTCTTGCCATAATGATTGCTATATTTTTGTTTGCTTGTTTTGCTGTTTGCTTTGAGTCTTATGGCTCACTAAATTATACAATCCAAATGCTTCAAACTCTCAGGTAAGTAAATTGGTGGACTTATAGATTTTGCCAAACTTTTACTTTGAATATAGTTTTTTTCAGAAAACAGTTAATTGATTACACAGTCTTTGGCTGAAATTAAATCACGTGTAATTTTAAAATAAGTAGCCTGTTAACCATTGACAGTTTACTTTGGGAATATTATCAGAGCAAACTAGTGGCATACCAAGGTTTAAGCTTGTCTGTGCCTTCATGGGGGTACGTGCATATAACTTAAACTGTTAGTGCTTATTTGTTAGTGCATACTGGAGTATATCACATTCATCTTTAAAATGTATATAATTTGTGAATAAAATTGTGACTTCCTAAGTCTGAGGCAGTATACTGTTACAATTATTACTTTAGGAAGCTTTCTAATCTCTAAAGGATGGGGAACAGTGGGTTTAAGAGCATTTCCTAAATCTGCTAGGTCAGGATTTAATTTTTAACATTATTGGTGTTCCCGTTGTTTTAAACTAGTGTGTTGTTTTAGAACTTGGAATTCCTATTTTTTTTGTTTTGTTTTTTTCACACAAATCATAATCACTCCACTTGTTGAATAACCAAAGAGTTATAATGGTAACGGTTAAAAAATACCTCTGCTAATCCCTCTTTAGAAATATGTGATTTTATTTAAGCCAGGAACACTATGTAATTAGATTTTTATTACCTCAATGTCATGTAGTTAAACATAGTCACCATGACTGACACACAATGCACAGTTTAGTATCAGAATCTCTTTAGAGCCCTTATGATAAATTTAAAAGACGCTAATTTCAAATAGTTATTTAATGGTAGTGTGTATTACCTTGAAAATTATGACATGTATGTGATGGAAGGCATTCTTTTAAACTTCTATAATGCGTGGCATGGAGCATGTGCTGGGGAAGGGGCCAGGGCTGTGTTGCCACAACAGATGGGCCCCTCATGGTTCCCTTACCACCCACACCTTGCAGGCCATCCATTGATGTAGGCATACCTCTTTGATAGCTACCTTAATTGTAAAGGTAGTGCAATATTTGAGAGAGAGAGAATTGGTGCAATTCAGTGATGCCCAATGTTTTCACCCCACAGGCCAAATGAATGGAGTGGGGCTGGTCCGTGGGCCTGATAGAGCCAGGATTTGGCTCACACTGTCCCCTCCCTGGCCTTCAGTGTATGGAGTGAGCCCTGGGGTCTGGCACCACCCTGGGGGCCTAGAACCAACCACTCTCAGCCCCCAGTGCTACCCCTGCCTGGCCCTGAGCACTGGGATTGGGTGTCTGATGAAGGGAGCAGGACCTAGGGCTTCCCAAAGGTCTGGAAATTTGGTGTTGGGGGAGTGGTGTCACAGCTGTCCTGGCACCAAATTTCTGAACTTGTGGGCAGCCCTGCAGGCTGGATGATACTGGTTGAGCACCTTTGGTGTAATTAATGAAAATAATTATAACATTTAGGAATAAGAACATTTATTTCAGGTTTTAAGGTCATCTCTGGTAGAGATCAGGATAAAAAGTTAGTGTTGGGTATGCTTAAGGCCTTTCATCTTCTGAAGCAGAGAGTTCTGGCTTTTCTCAGAGATCAGATGGGACTACAGGTTTGATGCATTATGGTAGTTTGTTTCTATATTCTCAGCACATTATTTTGAAAATCTATATACAGTTCCTAGTCATGATTGATGAATAATTATGTAGTGTTTGTCCAGCTCAATATTCTGTAAAATATAATGTATTTTGAAAAAAATATTTTTTTCCTTCTCCCCACAAGGACTGTGTACTGAAGGTATCTACCGTGTTAGTGGGAATAAAACGGATCAAGACAACATTCAGAAGCAGTTTGATCAAGGTAATGATGGATCTCAGTATTAGGAAGGAAAATATCATCTTGAATTTATTACCCAATAGATGTTGCAGTACAGGTAAATTGTACTGAAAAAATGAATTCTTTCCTTCAGTGTTTGCATGTAATTTTAGAAAGTTATGGTTGATTAAAAGGAAAATGAGACACTGCTACCTTTGATAAAAGGGCATTACTATAAATGCTTAGAATTAATTACTATGAAAGTATTAATATTAGCTAATTAATTTGAGTGGAGGCATTTGACAAGACCTTAAACGTTCTCTTTAGGTGAAATAATAGTATTATTTAAATAAAGCAGGGAAAATGGATCCCCTTCGAGTCTGCATTTTAGGGTGTCTTGGGTAACTAGGATCTGTTTCTGGAAGTAGACATTTGGTGTGTAGGTATGTAGTTCCCTTCAGAAAATTTTCAGGTTGTCTAGATTCCCGTCTCCCTTCTCCCGTTTTTGCCAGAGCTATACTAGCCAACATGTTAGACCTTCATGCAAATATCTCTTCTCCTTTTGAGCAACTAAGCATCTTTTAATACAATTATTTACTTAAGGTTTGCTAGGGGTCTTAAGGTTATTTCTGTCGAGCAATAGGTAATATTGAGGTACAAAAACTGACTCCATGTGTCCAGCTGGAGAGCAAGGGCAGCTGGAAACCTGTTGTCATTCTACCTTCGCCTCCTTCTCCCCCCACCCCCCCCAAAAGTAGCACAGCTAATGAGACCCCTTGAGTGAAGGAGCTGTTCTCCCAACCTTTGGTCAGAGCAGGAGCAGGCATGCCAGAGCTTGAATTCTTCTAGTGTGCCTTATGAGCATGTGCTCTACCCTTTCTCTCCAAGACGTGTTTAAGTAAAACATGTCATGCTGAGTGTTCGTTTACACTGTGCCTGCAAAGGAAAAGGTGATAAATGGCTTCTTAAAGGGGCAGCCTTGAAGCCTGTTTGGGGAAGGAGAGGAGGGGTTGAGGTCATGCCATCACCTAAGTGCAGCAGAGTTCGGTCACAATCATGGAATCCTGTTGCAGGAAGGAGGGGAGGCCAGTCCATCCTGGGATGCATGTCAGTGCTGTAACATGCCATAGGTTGAGATTAAAGCCTGATATGAATAAGCTGCAAGGACATGCTACATTCTTTAACCCATTAATTGCACTTCAACTGTATTGTCTGTGAGGGGCCTAAAGAGCATACAAGTATACCTGCTGAATCTCTGTGGTGTCATAATATAGTTACCCCTCTGGTAAAGTGTCTGACTGGGATGAACAGAGGTGATGATGGGAGAGGAACTCAAACTACCCTAGTGGAGGAGGTGCACTGGACCAGGAGATCATGAATTCTAGCCCCGTTTTGTTCCCAAACTTGTATTAAGTTTTGTGAACCACACATTTTTATTGAGCTGTGCCTTGGAGAAGTAAGTGTCCAAGTTTTTCCCTTTAGCAGATTCAGCAGTTGGTTTTCAGCTCTGCTATAGTAGAACAAAGTATCATCCCTTTAGCGGTACTGCTTCTCAAATAAATGAGGCCAAAGATGCATGCTTAGTTTACTGTCTATAAAATGAAATTATTCATGAATAATTACCTGTGCAAACCACCCTGCAATATCCAAATGAAAGTCAGTATCTTTAGACTGTTCTATTATAACTTGTGGAGTAGGACCCACAGAAATATAGGTTCTTTTCTAGTTACGATACAGACTTCTGAAAACTATCTGAAATGATTTGATTATCAGCACTTAAGAAGTGATAGGTTATGGAAGTTATGGAGAAAAAGTTCCGAGGGGAACGGAATTCCATTTTCAAAAGAAATTCAGGGTCTTCAGTTCCTGACTTGTTTTTGAAAAATTACTTCTGTTTTCCACTTCCTCTTCTTCCTCAAAATGATGGGTATTTTAAAGCAAAGCTTGAACTAAAGTAAAGGGTATAGTTAACAGTGTATGCAGAAACTAGCATCTGAAAACATAACTGGTATGCTGCTTAGTTTTTCATTATATTCTTCTGAACCAAACACACACCCCTATTTCAAAAGCTGGTCTTTCCCATCTTGTGCAGTTCCATTTCTCTCAGGAAACTGTAAAGAACTTGTTGTCATCTTTCATGTACAGTTACAAAAAAATATTTTTCTCGTCTCTGTATGACATTTCTAAATATCTTATATTTCCTGAAGCCAAATGTACAAAATATTGAGAGGAAGCTGTGTGTGTGCATTTCTCTTCAAGTTCACATGTACTTTTGTTAAAGAAAGTTCACATGTACTGTTATTCCAAAGAAGATATAATCATGAAGACTGTGTAAAGTAGTGCTTGTAAAAAAACAGAGAAAATCTCTAAAGATATCTGACCACCCAAGCACCAGAATCAAAACACCTGCTCTGGCCATATCTTGACTTAACAAAAGGTGTTTTTTAAAGTGTGCTAATTCAGTGTTGTAGTGGAGAAATGTTTTAAACTCTCTTTGTTAGCACTTGGGATGGGCAACTTGTCATACTTTTTCAAGGCATTCCTCAAGTGTTTGTGTCCTCTGGTTTTTTTGTTTTTTTTTATTTTGTTTTTTTCATTTTAAATAGCATGTTTCTTCAAGCCTCTAATGGGAAATAAAATAACCCTCCTTCCCC
>NW_005842026.1:1345544-1354534 GCF_000455745.1 Alligator sinensis | reverse complement strand
CCCCCCGGGGGGGGGGGGAGGAGGGGGAGTTAACAGGCCTTTTAACATTTTAAGCTCTGCTGCTAATTTTTGAGCTAATTGAGATAATTCTTTCCTACCAGTTAGTCATAATTTGGTTTTAAACTAGCCATTTTGGTTTGTCTACGCTACAGTCAAAAGTCACTTGTAGAGACATTCTCAATTGTTTTTCTTGCACTGCTTTCCCAAAATGTTTCTTTTCCTTATCAGATATAGTATGATAGATAGTGGTCACCCTCTAATGTGCTGCTATCACAAATTAAATGTCTTAAGAACTTGGCTTTGCCTTCAGCCTTCTCAAATTGTACAAAAATTAGTTTTAGAATTTTCCCATTTCTAATGGTCTAGCTGCGGGTTGCCGGGGCAGCTAAGGGGAGCCAGCTGCCTGTAGGAGGCAGGGCCCGGCCCTTATAAAGCCCAAGGGCTGAGACCAGGCGGGCAGTATATTCACATGGATACTCTCTAGTGTTGTTTCAGGAGAAATGGGTTTAGCTTAGGAAATAGAATATGTATTGCCATAAATTGTGGGATATTACTTGCAATAATTTGAAATACTGCAGTACTTTCAATAAGTCGGATATTAGTAGCTCCCTATAGACCTGCTGAGTTTCCTTATTTTTATATTTTGTTTTCTTTAGAATTTTTGTAATTTTCTAATTTTAGTGCCATTAAACTATGGACACTTGTCACAGCAGCAACCATTTTAGTTGCCTTGTACTTAATACATACAGTTAATTTGACTAGTAAGGATGTATTTTTTTTAAATAGTTTTCATTGTAGACTGCATGCCATCTTTGGAGTTTTTTCTCACGAAACCTAATTGAAGTTGAGAACATAGGAGGATTTTAAAAACATTAGCTATTTACATTGATAAAGAGGATCTGCATGAATGCATTAAATAGGATTTTAGCCTTTTTTTCTTCTTTAAAGGTATAAAAGTTATCAGCTTTCATGGCAAAAATCCACCTGTTAACTGATAGTGTTGGCAAAAATTTTCGCTCTTGGCCGTTTTTTCCTTTGGGAAAGCATTTAAAGCATCTAGCCTATTCTTCTACTACACTTATCACTTCAGTTATCCAAGAGCCTTCCAATAATGCATTAAGCAATGTGAGTAACACCTGCGATCAACTGCTCAAGGGGAATGTGTAGTGGTGTGTGTTTTTAAAGGTTTTGGTTTGCATTTAAAAAAAATTGTATTTGGAATGAAAGTGGGTGAGGTTTGTGATGATCTCTTAGTTCCTGTGGGAGTTCATTTCACAGTCTTGGACAGGTCTCCAAGAAAGCTTTCTCCTGCACAAATGAGCTTTATCCTTTCTGTAGAGAGCTGTACTGTGCCCGAGGAATGGCATTGTCAAACACAAGCTCCATCCTACAGCATTAGACGATCTTTAAATTGGGTCCAAGCCAGTGTGCACTTCAGTGTTACTGAATCCAAATACATTTTAAAGATATAAGAAGTCCATGTAGAGAACAGCAGGTGGGTTGATGCATTTGCAGCACCTCTTGCTATAGTGTTCTGTATTAGTTGATGTCTTCCAGATGCTGAAAGGTTCATGTCCATATGTTTCATTATTGCGGTCCCCCGATAGGTGATAAAGAAATAACTAGGGCCATGTCACTGCCTGCCAGTATGGAACAGAATCATTTAAGAACCTGAGATGGTAGAAAGTGTTATTTGTAGAAGCTGCTGTTTAATGCCTGGCTTCAGCATCAGTCAAAAATTTAAGATCCCTATTGTCTGTCTCTCAGGAACAGGATATTGGATTGGATGCACAGTGGTCTGATCTGATACAGTAATTTCTGTGCACCTAGCAGACATTTCTTAGCTGTAATTTCCTTATGAGCTGCTACCTTGTTTCTAGCTGAAGTATTTCATTCTGGGGTAAAATATTATCATTAATCATTACTAGAAGTTCATTTTTTTTCTTATTAAAAAGTATGACTAATGATTGTTGTTTTAGCGCAATACATTTGGAATGTTTCCAGTACAACCTGCAGCCTTTAACAAAATAAGTAAAGTACTTTGAAGCAAATAGTGTATTGTGGTGATCATCTAGATTTCCATGACACGTATTATTTTTCCTTATTTACATTCTTCAATCTTTGTTAATCCAATAATTCAGAAGTAGGTTTATTTAAAAAAGAAATGATCCACTCGGACCTTGATGGTACAATTGAATCTGTAGCAATAGTAAAATTCATCATATATCATGGAGATGAAATTTCCTTTTATTTTCCTGCTACGCGATATATTTTGTTCTGTGTAGCAGGTCTGAAAATAGTAATGTCCTTCAAAAACATGAGTACCAAATGTGAAGAGAATTCCAGATGATACTTTTTTCTTTAAACATGTAAGATCACTGTAGAACTTTGAAATGGTTGGATGCAGCATCTAGACCCTGTGGCATTTCCAATTTTAGCCTTGTTTTAAAATCTTTCATGGTCTTGATTTCTGTTTGAAATCTCAAGGTCTACAATAGTTTCACTTTAAAAAATACAAGTCTTGATATTTTATAAAGGCAGAGTAGACTGTGATCCTCCATGGCTGTTTCCATTTTTTTTTTCTTACCCTTACTTAAAGTGCCTCAGCACAGGAATTCTGCAATGGTGTATACAAAAAATTAAACTCTGTTCCCCTTAACTATGTAGATTATCATTGGTTAATCAGTGTGCAACAGGGGGCACATGCGGGGCCAGGTCTCATGCCAGCCCACCCACCTGTTCCTATAGGAGAATCTGCCCAGTCTCGGTTGCCGTGAATTTGCTGTTCCCATAACCTGGTGGAAAATGCAGGAGACTACCCATTACATGCCCCGATGACAGGAGGCACTATCTGCGGCTCCAAACCTCTCCTGCACTGCAGCCAATGCCTTGTAGATGGCATCCATGATGACATTATGCTTCCAGCTAGAGCTGGGCCAAGCTTAGCCCTCACTGTCAGGCCTCTTTCATGTGCACATTCACACCGCCCTCCTCTCACTAGGGCCTCTTGCACTCCACCCCCTCTCATAGGGTCTCTTTCGCATTGAACAGCTTGTTCCGTCCTGCTCCTTGTTGAAGCGGCCCCCATAGGCTTTATCTGGATCATACCTTGGGTGGCAGACGTACAGTCTCTTGGGCCTCTCCAATGACCCTCACCTGGGTAGTGGCCAGCCAAGTTGCTGACCTGGGCCAAGCTTGCCCTGGCCCCTCCCGGGGTAGCTTTACATAAAAATATACAAACACACACTGGGCTTCTGGCCCCACATTCTGGGCTCCCAGTCCTCTGTTCCCCTTTCTGGGGCTCCACGCTTCTCTCAACTTGCTTTCCAGGGCGTTGGCCCATGTGATGCCTTTCAGGCTGTCCCACACCCCTACTCAGCACACCCCCTTGGGCTGTCCTTAAAGCTGACCTTCAGCCTTACTCAACCGTCTTTCTGGCCATCACTACTACCCCCTCTTTGGGGTTACACATCCATTCCCTCCTTTGGGCTCGGGTTTCCCTCTCTTGTGGAGGCTCAGGTGGCCGCAGCTGTGCCTGGCCCCTTGTACCCACAGTGGTGTGGGGGCTAAGGGCTAAGGTGCCCCGACCCGCCTTTCACCGGCATTCACTGGCCTGGCATTTCCTGGGGGCCTCCCACATGACTAGGAGCCCCACCAGGCCATCCATCCCTGGCAAAGTGCAGTTTTAGGTCACGCCCAGGACCAGGAGCCTCCAAACCATCCCCATAAGTTCCTGCCCTTACCTCCAATATGTTTCATACAGCCTTTTAGCCAGATGATATTTCTGCCTGGCTGCCAGCAGCAAACTGTTGTGTTTTATATAGGCAGCCAGTGTTTTTAAATGGCTGCTGCAATCAAGCACCTTCTGGCTGCTTGACTCATCCCTTCAAGTGGCAGGCACTGCAAGTGCACTGCCACACAGTGAATTAAATGGAAAGGCTAAATAGACAATTACCATATTTAACAAGATCTGAAACAACTTTGAATTTAAGATGGCCACACCAAATAACTGGATTCTATACGTGCAAAATGTATAAATGTTATAATTTTTCCATGTATAGAATCTAATTAGTGGAAGGTTGTCTTTAATTTTTACCCCCTATTGCTTGGCAGAAAAAGCAGTGGGGGGGAGGGGCCAGATACCCTCTCATTGATCCTGCACCCCTTACTGTCCCTGCCTGCCCCCCTGTTCTTGTGCCTGCCCCCATACTCCCTGTTCTCCACTGGGTTAGGGTTGGAGGAATTGGAGCTTGAGTAGAAGGGAAGGAGTTAGGGCAGGTTGTGGTGTCTCCCCTGTTTCTTCTCCCTCTGCCCCCCCATCCCAAGTCTCTCTCATGGTCCCCTGGCTGTATGCCCTCTCTCCTACTAAATTAGTCATCTCAGCCCAGGACAGGTGGTAGGTCATCTCCAGTTTCAGCCATGACCCTGAAGTTGGAACTGAGCAACCACCTGCCCTAAGCCAGTATTCAAATCCAAGATGATCCCCCGCCCCATCCTCCCTGCTGATCAGAGGCAGGGAAAAAACTTGTCTTGGATTTAAGTAGATATGGTAATCATGTTTGTTAACTGTCATGTTGCTGTGGTGTGCATTTAGTTGAGTTTGTATCTTAGGGCTGCATTAATAGAAGTATTACATGTATGAATCAAAAGGTGATACTACCACACTACTTGGTGCTGGTTAGGCTTCTTCTGGAGTACTGCACCCAGTTGTCGACTCTGCATAATTAGGAGGATGTAAAGAAACTAGAAAAGGTCTAGATGCGAGTGATGGAGATGATAAAGAGGTTGGAAAGTAAGTCATACATGGAAAGGCTGAAGCACCTTAGATATATTTCATTTGGAAAAAGATAAAGGAGAGACATGATAAGCTTTCAAGTATTTGAAAGGCTACCATAAAAATGGAGGGACATAGTTCTCCCATATCACAGAGAGCAGTGGATTGTAAAATGTAGCAAAACAGGTTTTGATTAAACTGAGAGTATTTCTAACTGCAAGAACAGTAGGAGGATGGAACAATTTAGGGAAGTTGTAGAATCTTCCTGATTGGAGGTTTCCAAGAAGAGAGTGTTACAACTACAGCAAATTCTGCATTTCATAGAATCATAGAAAATAGGGTTGGAAGGGACCTCAGGAGATCATCTAGTCCATCCCCCGGCTCAAAGCAGGACCATCTCCAACTAAATCATTCCAGCCAGGGCTTTGTCGAGTTGGGCTTTTAAAAACCTTGAAGAATGGCGAGTCCACAATCTTTCTAGGTAACTTGTTGCAGTGCTTCACCACCCTCCTAGTGAGAGAGTTTTTTCCTCATATCCAACCTAAACTTTCCATTTGTTTTGGGGGGTTAATTGAATGGAGTTTTGAATTTCTTTACAGCTCTATGACTGGATTTGTTGTGACTGCAGGTATATGTTTATCCAATAGTTGCTCATTTCTTTCAGTTACTATTTTAATAACATTTTGGTGGCATTTCCCCTTTTAATATTTGTAATGTTTCATTTTGTTTTTTATAGAAAGTTATATGCAGTAGCTGCTGTCAATCTTGCTTACACTACTGATAAATTGTTTTTTCATTTGGTCTTGCAGATCATAATATTAACCTAGAATCTATGGAAGTGACAGTAAATGCTGTGGCAGGGGCTCTTAAAGCCTTCTTTGCAGATCTTCCAGATCCTTTAATTCCTTACTCTCTACATCAAGAATTGGTCGAAGCATCAAGTAAGTAATAAATCACCTTGTTTTTGATTAAGTTGTACTGCTGCTATAGGATTTAAGTTTTATTGTATGTTGAAATAATAGCTGTTGTGAAACAGGACCTTTTAGAATAAATCATCTTAATACAGTTTACTGTCATTCTTTATAATGAATACTGTATTACATAAAGAAATTTATTCAATAAACTTTGCAGGAGAAATTGAGATTTATTGTTTCCCTTGTTTGAATATCTCATCTAATATAAAGTATCTTGATTATACCAACCTTTTACTAATACTGCAAATGAAAGAAGCCCATTTAAATTGGTACAAAAGTTTAGTAATGGGAGAACACTAATGAAATAAAGATGTTTTTGAATGCAGAATTTACAAGAGATATGGTACATTGTTCTATTTATGATACTTTTTGAAAGCTCTCTTATATTAAAAAAATAGCTTTAACAATATTATCATGTATCTATCTTTAATATGTTTCATTACATTTCAGTTGTAAAGCATATCAATTGTGAATTTTATCCATTTAAAACTTTCCTTTCTTTGAGTTAGATCAGCTCAGGGAATTGAATTTGCAGTAAACTTTCATAAAGCCAGAGTTGCATATTTTTGCCGGGTGGAGCTCTGACATAAATTGCTCCTATGTTTTCTTAACCAAAACATGAAGCTAGAACCATGATAATCTGTGCCCTTAATATAAAAGGCCAGCTGGATGTTTGTGATTTATATACTTATAGGTGAAGCTGTTTGCTGTCTTCTCAGTCAGTGGTTTTAGTGGGCTTGCTTGGTACATTTTCCTCAGACAAATGTGGTTTTTTTTTTTAATTTTAACTTAGGTTATCAAGGATTTTGAAAAAAGATATTTCTTTATATAATTGCCCGTTTTAGAAAGGAGTCTGGATTAAAATTTATTGTTGGACATTGCCAACATTATTATTTTAAATTTCAATTGAGAATATATTTAGTTGATATAGTACCCCAAAGCTTCAAATTTGTTTATTAAAATACTGTTTTTATTAATGTATTTCTAAAAACAATGTGCCAAATCGAACTGTATTTTCATAAATGTTCTGCAGCCTGCTGTTTATTTTAACTTTTAAAATATGTTTGCCAGTATCTCAGCAGTAGCAATAGTTATCTGTAACAGAATTTCAGAGGAAGATTTATAAAAGAGTATATGCTCTGCCAGTTTACTCATTCAGGTTTGAAGCTTTTCCGTGCTAAATGGAAACACTTTGTTGATGATATATTGCTTAAGGTTAGGTAAGAATTGGGCTGTCTGTTCCTCAGAGACTGTCTTTCTAGTCAGAAGTATAGGGGCTAAAAATGTAGTTATACATGCTGGAATTTATTGAAAGGAAGGTTTTTTTTGGGGGGGGGCGGGTGAGAAAATGATCCTTAATACTATATAATAGACAGGGAAACCTAATTTTTTTCTACATATATTAAGAAATATTTGAATGGATATAACTTGGAACCCCTTCTGGCTTTATTTCTGGAGCAGAGTCCTCTCTCCTTTTCTTTCAAATCTCTGTAGATTTGACAAACACTGCAGTTCTTTTCTTCTCGACAAACCTTGAATTCCCCTTTTTTCCCCCATCTCATGTCAGCTCTCTTCTAGATGCATGGTAAATATTCCTTCCTCTCTATATAGTAAAACATGTCTAAGCTGGAATTTCCCCAGATAGGAAAAAGTTCTTTTTTTATAGGGAGAGCAGAGGCATTTGCTTCCCCTGTTCCCTGACTGTCATGTTGGGTCATGGGTGGTCAGGTCTGGAGTCACTCAGATTGAGGTGCCCACCAGGGTCAAGAGGAGCAAGCTGAATGCACCAGAGACTAAGCCAGAGGGAAAAATCAAACTGGTCTGGGATCAGGTTGAGCCCTGTTGCCCAGATATTTTGTCTCTGTATAGCAGTCTATATGGGAAAAGTGGAGAGTCAGGTGACCTTTTGACGCCAGAGGGGCCAGTCAGGAGTTGGCAGAGGGTCAGGCCTTGCTGGAAGCTTCAGGCTAGCCTTGCCCTGTCTGGGAGGTCAGCTGTGGGGTGACAGGTCTGGATAAATGGCTGTGTTGGCCAGGGCAAGGCCTGACACTGACAGCCTACTCAGTAGTGAGCCCCCAGGAACTCTGCTCCCTGCCTGATCCTGCCAATAAGCTGCTTGGTGTTACTGGGCAAGGGGAGTCTGTCATGGTCAGAGGGCCAGCAGAGCTCCAACTCTGCTAGTTGTGCTGCTGCTCCAGCATGATGTTCTGGCTGCAGGTCCAGGCCCTGCAGAGATTTCTAGAGTTTGGAGTCTTGCCTGTTTTCTGAAGGTCCAGATGAGAAGCCTGGCCCCTGCAGCTATAGCACTGGCAAGAGCCAGTGCTCTGGCTGAAGGGCTCCTGGGAATAGCCTTGGTTCTTGCAGGGTAAAAGACAGCAAATAGAACTACCCCCTGCCTTGCAGAACACCCACGAACAGTTCTGGTCCTTACAGGCAAAGGGCCAGCTCTGCTTGCTGTCCTGCAGGATGGATGCCTGTGAACAGCTTCAGTTGTCAAATATAAGACAACCCCCTAATAATTAGGTTGTATATATAGAACATTTTGTTATAATTTTCCAGGTTTAGAATCTAATTATTGGAGGTTTGCTTTCAAATTGTCCCTCTCCCTCTGTTACAGCATGAAAAATAACTTTGGGGTGGTCAGGTGGCCCCCTTGTCCTCTGCCCCACCCCCAACTCTTTCTCATCTCCCCACATCTCCCTCCTTACTATTAGATCCTCCTCTCCCTGAGCACATGGAAATAAGGAGTGAATTTGAAAAAAGTGACCATGAAATAATTTACTTGTAATAATTTGCATATAGTATAGGGATGTGAAAGGTCAAATGATTAATAATTTAACCCATAAGCCCAGTGATAACTGGGTAGCTCACTGGTTATTGTTTAGCATGGGGCAGGATGCAATCTGACAGGGAAGGGGTGGAAGAGAAGCCATCCAGTGTCCCAGCAGAAACTGGAAGGTGGCTGGGCAGGTGGCAGGAAGAGAGGAGGGGAGGGCACGGGGGAAGGCAGAAGGGGACTAGTACCTGTAGTGGTTAAAGAGAAAAACAGCAGGCAGCCTAACAACTCATCAGTTAAGCAATTAATCTGCTTGTTCACAGGTGTTCTCTCCCTCCCAGCACAGGGCTTCATGTGGGCTGTGTTGTTTAGCAGGGCTTGCCACTGCCACCTCCCCCCGCTTCACTGCTGTGTGCAGATCTGGGGGGCATGTGCCCCCGATGCCTACCCTGGGGGTGTGCACAGC
>NW_005842026.1:1341560-1345513 GCF_000455745.1 Alligator sinensis | reverse complement strand
CTTCCTAGTTCCACTCCCTCACCATGGGGGCCTTGATATGCCCCCTCTCACACCCTTTCCCTCCTGTATGCCTCTTCCCCTGCAACAGGCTTTACCAGCAGGACACTGCTTTCTTAAGCTGCCAGGCTTACATATTGGCATTTGGATTGGTATCGGCCGATATGGTTCATTGTTAATCGGCCATTGGTATCGGCCCAACGTTTATCAGTGTACCCCTAACGATAAACTGATACAATTAGAGGAGGGGAAACATATATTTTTTTCCAATATTTTAATGCCTAATATAGTACCCATAGACTTGGTTCATCTAGAATTGGTGAATTTGAAATTGCTGCAAGTTTTAGCAGAACTACTCCATAGATGCACTTGTAAGCAACACTTTTGTACCTATATATAGTACAAACTATGCATTATATTAATTCAAAGCCAAAATGCTCATGACTTACCATATAGTTCATTGGGTTGGGCCCTAGCAGTCTACAGGATTTCAAGCCATGGTGACTGCAGGTCAGCACTTCTTGGTATGTGTATGCAGTCTAGATTTCCCGCTTCCACCCAAGGATTCATGTGCTAATTAGACATCCTTCCTCCTCCCCCCCCCCAACTGGAACCAGGTGTTCTTGTCACAAGTCCTGGGATCCTCCAGGAATTTATATGCAGGTGAAGCACAGGGCACTCTTATCCACCTCGACCTCCACCTATGGGAGGCCATATGCAACAGGCTGAGAGAGGGGACAACAGAGGGTTTCTTGGTGAACTGTTTGGGGCCCTGTTTAGTGATGCTTGTCAGACATATTTAAAGATGGTGAACAAATGGGAGTAATTGGAAATGGGAAAGAAAGGCACAGCTCAGCTGTTTGAGTGAAGAGGAAGTCGAAATGTATCAATTATAGTGGCTCCCTATGACTTGAAAAAGAGTCTGTACTGAGGGAGACCAAACCTATATCTTACTCAAACGGACTGCACTAACCTGTCCTTGGTCCCTATCAGTATGTTTACCCATTATGGGCCGTGTGTTTTATAGTTGTGGTCAGTGTTGGCTGCATTTAATCATTTCATAGTTGGGTTCTATTACTGAGCATGTGCGGTTTTTGACAGCAGTTTAATAATAGGCCATGTAATTAATGAGGGTTCCTTGTATGCAAATATGATGGGGGGGGGGGAGGGAGAACCTTGTCATATTCAAGTAAATATGGTAATTCCCAGTAAGGCATGTTGGTACTGTAGAATTATCTGGTTTGGGCAGGTTTCTTCTTTTTTTTTTTTTTTTTTTTTCAGGTGTTATTTTCAGACAGGTTTCACTATGACTAGTATTTGTCTGTTTTCTGCCTATCAGTGCTGAAAATCCTCTGAACGTACTTCGGTGGGTTTTCAAGGAAGTATATAATAGCATTCTAGTTTGTTCCATTTCTGTGAACTACTATTTCCTCACTGTTTTAAGAAAGTATGAACAAGTATTTTATCTAACCAGATTTCTTCTAAAGAATGAAGAGGAAGCTTAAGATCTTCTGCTGCATATGCAACTCAGAAATGATAAAACTGCCAATCCTTTTGATGTGTTGGGGGCCACAGAATGTTTCCCAAACAGTAGTCGAGGATGTATCACTTGCATGCATTCCTGGAGAAACTAGGCACATACTCTTCTGTCACTTTCTTTCACTGATACTACTAAAATGCTTGTTAAAACCATAAGCTTTTTTAAGATTGGTGGGTTTTTTTCTTTGCTTGCCAGCATTTCTATGCAGCATTTCTATGCTGCTGGGTCACCTTCAAATCACAATCTGATCTTCAGGTAATTTTTGCAGCTGTTCTTTGCAAAGATTTGGATAAAGCCACAACCGTTGGAAACCCAGCAAAACTAGCTGTAATATTATCTTCTATTAGGTATTATCTGTTAATTTACTTGATAGACCAGGGATTGGCAACCTACAACCTGCAGGCCACATCTGGACCATGGAGCCACTTGATCCAGCCTGTGGATTTGGGACTTTGGCAGCATTTAGTGGAGTGGGGCTTCAGCAGCAGTCCCTTTCAGCAGCAGTACCTTTTCCCTGTCACAGTGAGGAAAATCTCTGGCTGCAGGTGCTCTCCCTGTACTACTGCAGGTGAAAAATGGCAGCAGTGACTTGGTCTTAAAGTCTGCATGACTGCCCACCTATGATCCTAACTGTGTCAGTCAGGCCCATAGCCTTAGAAAGTTACTGTCTGCCCTGTTATACTGTTTTCTGTACTTTATCTTAATATAGGTTATTTTGCTTATTTCTTCTGGCTTCTAATTTTCATTTTTTTTATGTGGTGTTCTTAAAATATGGTTGTTTTTTGTTTTTTTTTTTTTGAGGGAGGGAAGGTAATGTTGGACTAGTAACAGGCTTAGGACATTTTTAGTTTATGAGAACAGCCCCCCAAATGTTTGGAAAACTTCACTCAAGTCCTACTGAACAGTAAGACCCTGCTGCAATGAGTTTTTGATCATTTTAGAAGTGAAAAATGAGCTATTCAGTGACTTCTTCCACTGTAGACACAAATACTACTACTGAAATGCACAAAGCTATAAGCTGACACAGATCACATTAATTTCCTGTGATGGGGAAGTAAAAATATAATGGTGGTTACATGAAGAATGTATAAAATACTGTGTCTCACTTGAATATTTCTTTGCAGTATAGGTACTTTATATCCCTTAATATCTTAGGAGCCCTTGAATACTACACATAAGAATTAGAAACGCTTCATGTAAAACATTCTTTTAATTATTCTGTGAGAATTTTATTATTTATATCTACAGAGATCCTGGATAAGACGGAAAGACTTCATGAGTTAAAAGAAATCGTGAAGAAATTCCATCCTGTGAACTATGATGTCTTCAAATATGTAATAACTCATCTTAACAGGTTTGGTATTTTTTCTGATAAAATTTTACTAATGATTACAAGTTAAACTCTGATTAAACTGAAACTTGTGAGTGGTCTGTTACTTGTATGCTATTACATATGTGGAACAGGTATCTAGACTGAGACTAAAAATGTAGGTGAATTAATTATAAACACAAAAATGAGCTAAGGGGACATGTAATTTTGTCCCCTTTAAATAGTTTTGTCCTCTTTAAAATAAAATGCTCTGATTTAGTAGAATATGGGAACTTCACACCCATGACTGGATGTAAAAAATTAGGTTATATATGGCATATTTCTCTAGTTGCACACAATAATTAGATTCAGGGATTGCATCATTAAAATGCAGCACAAATCCATACAGTGAGTTAACTAACATTAAAAACGTGTAAAAAAATATTTAATATTTTTGCATCTTCCATCTTATTTCATAGCAACTGTAAATACAATTTAATAAAAAAATGCTTGAAAATATATATTTCAGTTCTAGTGTATATCTTAAATTTGCACCTTAAATCTCATCTCCAGCATTGAAAGTTTAATACTTTTAAAGTTATTCCATTATTTTAGCAAAACACAGAAGTGATTTTAATCTTGGATTAGCAGTTGCACACTGAATCTGTGCGTGTGTGTGCGCGTATGTGTGCGCATATATGTGCGTGTGTGTATATGTGCGTGCATGCGAGTGTGTATATGTGCGTGTGTGCGTGCGTGTCTGCGTGTGTGCGTGCGTGTGTATACATGTGTGTGTATGGGGGCTGCGCGCGCGCACGCGTGTATGGGGGCTGCGCGCGCGCACGCGTGTATGGGGGCTGCGCGCGCGCGCGTGTATACATTGTCTGTCTGCCTGTCTGTCTGTGTGCGTGTGTATAGGTGTGTCTGTGCGTGTATGTGTATACATTGTGTGCGTGTATGTGTATACATTGTCTGTGTCTGTCTGTGTGTCTGTCGGTGTGCGCGTGTGTGTGCGTGCGTGTGCGTGTATGTGTATACATTGTCTGTGTCTGTGTGTCTGTGTGTCTGTGTCTGTGTGTCTGTGTCTGTGTGTCTGTGTGTCTGTGT
>NW_005842026.1:1322007-1325436 GCF_000455745.1 Alligator sinensis | reverse complement strand
ATGTGTGTATGTGTTTATATATATATGTGTGTATGCATGTGTGTATGTGTGTATGCATGTGTGTGTATGTTTGTGTATATACGTGTGTATGTGTGTATGCATGTGTGTGTATGTATGTTTGTGTATATACGTGTGTATGTGTGTATGCATATGTGTATGTGTCTGTGTATGTGTCTGTGTGTGTATGTCTGTATATGTGTCTGTGTGTATGTGTGTCTATATGTGTGTCTGTGTCTGTCTGTGTATATGTCTGTGTCTGTCTGTCTGTGTGTCTCTGTGTGTATGTCTATATATATGCGTGTATGTGTGTCTGTGTGTGTCTGTCTGTGTGTGTGTCTGTGTATATGTCTGTGTCTGTCTGTCTGTGTGTCTCTGTGTGTATGTCTATATATATGCGTGTATGTGTGTCTGTGTATGTCTGTTTGTGTGTGTGTCTGTGTATATGTCTGTGTCTGTCTGTCTGTGTGTCTCTGTGTGTATGTCTATATATATGCGTGTATGTGTGTCTGTGTGTGTCTGTCTGTGTGTGTGTCTGTGTATATGTCTGTGTCTGTCTGTCTGTGTGTCTCTGTGTGTATGTCTATATATATGCGTGTATGTGTGTCTGTGTGTGTCTGTCTGTGTGTGTGTCTGTGTATATGTCTGTGTCTGTCTGTCTGTGTGTCTCTGTGTGTATGTCTATATATATGCGTGTATGTGTGTCTGTGTGTGTCTGTCTGTGTGTGTGTCTGTGTATATGTCTGTGTCTGTCTGTCTGTGTGTCTCTGTGTGTATGTCTATATATATGCGTGTATGTGTGTCTGTGTGTGTCTGTCTGTGTGTGTGTCTGTGTATATGTCTGTGTCTGTCTGTCTGTGTGTCTCTGTGTGTATGTCTATATATATGCGTGTATGTGTGTCTGTGTGTGTCTGTCTGTGTGTGTGTCTGTGTATATGTCTGTGTCTGTCTGTCTGTGTGTCTCTGTGTGTATGTCTATATATATGCGTGTATGTGTGTCTTGTGTGTATGTCTGTATATATGTGTGTGTCTGTCTGTGTATGTCTATATATGTGTGTCTGTATATGTGTCTGTGTGTATGTCTGTATATATGTGTGTCTGTCTATGTGTGTATGTCTATATATGTGTGTCTGTGTATATGTGTGTCTGTGTGTCTGTGTATATGTGTGTCTGTGTGTCTGTGTGTCTGTGTATGTCTGTATATATGTGTGTCTGTGTATGTCTGTATATGTGTGTCTGTGTATGTCTGTATATGTGTGTCTGTGTATGTCTGTATATGTGTGTCTGTGTATGTCTGTATATGTGTGTCTGTGTATGTCTGTATATGTGTGTCTGTGTATGTCTGTATATGTGTGTCTGTGTATGTCTGTATATGTGTGTCTGTGTATGTCTGTATATGTGTGTCTGTGTATGTCTGTATATGTGTGTCTGTGTATGTCTGTATATGTGTGTCTGTGTATGTCTGTATATGTGTGTCTGTGTGTCTGTGTATGTCTGTATATATGTGTGTCTGTATATATGTGTGTACACGTGTGTCTGTATATGTGTGTATATATGTGTCTGTGTGTCTGTGTGTGTCTGTATATATGTGTGTACGTGTGTGTCTGTGTATGTCTGTATATGTCTGTCTGTATGTCTGTATATATGTGTGTCTGTATATATGTGTGTACGTGTGTCTGTATATGTGTGTGTACGTGTGTGTCTGTATGTGTGTGTGTGTACGTGTGTCTGTATATATGTGTGTACGTGTGTGTCTGTATATGTGTGTGTGTTTACATGTGTTTATGTATGTATGTGTGTATGTGTGTATATGTATGTGTGTGTATGTGAGTGAGTGAGTGTGTGTTTACGTGTGTGTATGTGTATATGTGTGTATGTGAGTGAGTGTGTGTATGTTTACGTGTGTGTATGTGTGTATGTGAGTGAGTGTATGTTTACGTGTGTGTATGTGTGTGAGGGAGTGTGTGTATGTTTGTGTGTATGTGTGTATGTGAGTGAGTGTATGTTTACGTGTGTGTATGTGTGTGAGGGAGTGTGTGTATGTTTGTGTGTATGTGTGGATGTGAGTGTGGGTATGTTTACATGTGTGTATGTGTATATATGTGTGTGTGTATGTTTACGTGTGTATGTGTATATGTGTGTATGTGAGTGAGTGTATGTTTACGTGTGTGTATGTGTGTGAGGGAGTGTGTGTATGTTTGTGTGTATGTGTGGATGTGAGTGTGGGTATGTTTACATGTGTGTATGTGTATATATGTGTGTGTGTATGTTTACGTGTGTATGTGTATATGTGTGTGTGTATGTTTACGTGTGTATGTGTATATGTGTGTGTGTATGTTTACATGTGTGTATGTGTATATATGTGTGTGTGTATGTTTACATGTGTGTATGTGTATATATGTGTGTGTGTATGTTTACATGTGTGTATGTGTATATATGTGTGTGTGTATGTTTACATGTGTGTATGTGTATATATGTGTGTGTGTATGTTTACATGTGTGTATGTGTATATATGTGTGTGTGTATGTTTACGTATGTGTGTGTGTATGTTTACGTGTGTGTGTATGTTTACATGTGTGTATGTGTATGTTTACATGTGTGTATGTGTATATATGTGTGTGTGTATGTTTACGTGTGTGTGTATGTTTACGTGTGTGCATGTGTATATATGAGTGTGTGTGTATATATGTGCATGTATGTGTGTGTGCATGTAGGCGTGTGTGCGTGTGTGCGTGCGTGTGTGTGTGTATATGTCTGTGTGTATAAATATGTGTCTGTGTGTGTCTGTGTCTATATGTGTGTGTATGTGTATGTATGTGTGTTTATATGTGTGTATGTCTGTGTGTGTTTATGTGTGTATGTCTGTGTTTGTGTGTCTGTGTGTCTCTGTCTGTGTGTGTATGTCTGTGTGTCTGTGTATATGTGTGTGTGTGTGTGTATGTCTGTATGTGTGTGTGTGTGTGTATGTCTGTATGTGTGTGTGTGTGTGTCTGTGTATGTGTGTGTCTATATATGTGTGTATATGTGTGTGTATGTCTGTGTATATATGTGTGTCTGTGTGTATGTGTGTATATATGTGTATGTGTATGTGTGTATATGTGTGTACATGTGTATGTCTGTACATGTGTATGTCTGTGTGTGTGTACATGTGTGTCTGTGTGTGTACGTGTATGTTCATATATATATGTGTGTATGTGTTTATATATATGTGTGTGTATGTGTGTATGCATGTGTGTATGTGTTTATATATATATGTGTGTATGTGTTTATATATATGTGTGTGTATGTGTGTATGCGTGTGTGTATGTGTTTATATATATGTGTGTGTATGTGTTTATATATATGTGTGTGTATGTGTGTATGCGTGTGTGTATGTGTTTATATATATGTGTGTGTATGTGTTTATATATATGTGTGTGTATGTGTGTATAT
>NW_005842026.1:1314399-1316899 GCF_000455745.1 Alligator sinensis | reverse complement strand
GTGTCTGTCTGTGCGTGTGTATATGTGTATGTCTGTGTGTGTGTGAATGTGTGTATGTCTGTGCGTGTGTATATGTGTATGTCTGTATGTGTGTGTATGTGTGTGAATGTGTCTGAGTGTCTGTGTGTGAATGTGTGTCTGTGTGAATGTGTGTGAATGTGTGTCTGTGTGTGAATGTCTGTGTGTGTGAATGTGTGTGTGTCTGTGTCTGTGTGTGAATGTGTGTCTGTGTGAATGTGTGTGTATGTGTGTTTGTGTGTATATGTCTGCGTGTGTGTTTGTGTGTATATGTCTGTTTGTGTGCATGTGTGTTTATATATGTCTGTATGTGTGTGTATGTATGTCTGTGTGTATGTGTGTCTGTTTGTGTGTGTATGTGTCTGTGCGTGCGTGTGTCTGGTTGTGTGCGTGTGCGTGCGTATGTCTGTGTGTGTATGTGTTTGTCTGTGTGTATGTCTGTGTGTGTGTCTGTGTCTGTGTGCGTATGTGTCTGTGTGTATGTGTGTGAATGTCTGTGTGTGTGAATGTGTGTCTGTTTGTGTATGTGTGTGTCTGTGTGTGTGTGTGAATGTGTGTATGTCTGTGTGTGTGTGAATGTGTGTCTGTGATTGTGTGTGAATGTGTGTGTATGTCTGTGTGAATGTATGTCTGTGTGTCTGTGTGAATGTGTTTGTGTGTCTGTATGTCTGTGTGTATGTCTGTGTCTGTGAGTATGTGTGTGTGTCTGTGTCTGTGTGAGTGTGTGTGTCTATGTGTGTCTGTCTGTCTGTGTGTGTCTGTGTGTGTCTGTCTGTCTGTGTGTCTGTCTGTGTGTGTGTGTATGTGTTTGTATGTGTGTCTGTGTGTGTCTGTCTGTCTGTATGTGTGTGAGTATGTCTGTCTGTGTGTGTATGTCTGTGTGTGTGTATGTGTGTGTGAGTATGTCTGTCTGTGTGTGTATGTCTGTGTGTGTGTATGTGTGTGTATGTCTGTCTGTGTGTGTCTATGTGTGTATGTGTGTATGTGTGTGAGTATGTCTATGTGTGTGAGTGTCTGTCTGTGTGTATATGTGTGTGTATGTCAATGTGTGTGTTTGTGTGTATGTCTTTGTGTGTGTATGTGTGTGAGTATGTCTTTGTGTGTGTGTGAGTATGTCTATGTGTGTCTGTGTGTGTGTGAGTATGTCTATGTGTGTCTGTGTGTGTGTGAGTATGTCTATGTGTGTCTGTGTGTGTGTGAGTATGTCTATGTGTGTCTGTGTATGTGTGAGTATGTCTGTGTGTGTGTGTGAGTATGTCTGTGTGTGTCTGTGTATGTGTGTGAGTATGTCTGTGTGTGTGTGTGTGAGTATGTCTGTGTGTGTCTGTGTGTGTGTGTGAGTATGTCTGTGTGTGTCTGTGTGTGTGTGTGAGTATGTCTGTGTGTGTCTGTGTGTGTGTGTGAGTATGTCTGTGTGTGTCTGTGTGTGTGTGTGAGTATGTCTGTGTGTGTCTGTGTGTGTGTGTGAGTATGTCTGTGTGTGTCTGTGTGTGTGTGTGAGTATGTCTGTGTGTGTCTGTGTGTGTGTGTGAGTATGTCTGTGTGTGTCTGTGTGTGTGTGTGAGTATGTCTGTGTGTGTCTGTGTGTGTGTGTGTGTGTGTGTGTGAGTATGTCTGTGTGTGTCTGTGTGAGTATGTCTGTGTGTGTCTGTGTGTGTGTGTGTGAGTATGTCTGTGTGTGTCTGTGTGTGTGTCTGTGTGAGTATGTCTGTGTCTGTGTGTATGTGTGAGAGTATGTCTGTGTGTGTGTGTGTATATGTGTGTGTGTGTATATGTGTGTGTATGTCTGTGTGTGTGTATATGTGTCTGTGTATATGTGTATGTGTGTGTGTATGTGTGTATGTCTGTGTGTATGTCTGTGTGTGTGTGTGTATATGTGTGTCTGTGTGTATGTGTGTGTGTCTGTGTATATGTGTGTCTGTGTGTATGTGTGTGTGTATGTGTGTCTGTGTGTACGTGTGTATATGTGTGTGTATGTCTATGTGTGTGTATATGTCTGTGTGTCTGTGTGTATGTGTGTATGTCTATGTTTTTGTGTGTGTATGTTTGTATATGTGTGTGTATGTCTGTGTGTGTGTGAATGTCTGTCTGTGTGTGTCTGTGTGTGTGAATGTCTGTCTGTGTGTCTATGTCTGTCTGTGTGTATGTCTGTGTGTGTGTATGTCTGTGTGTGAGTATGTCTGTGTGTCTGTTTGTGTATGTGTGTGTGTCTGTGTGTCTGTGTGTTTGTATATGTGTCTGTGTGTGTGTATATGTGTGTTTGTGTGTGTATATGTGTGTGTTTGTGTGTCTGTGTGTGTTTGCGTTTGTCTGTGTTTGTCTGTGTGTTTGTGTGTGTATATATGTCTGTGTCTGTGTGTATATGTGTGTCTGTGTATGCTTGCGTGTCTGTGCGCGCGTGCGTGTGTGTGTGTGAGTGTGTCTGTGTGTGTGTATATGTGTGTTTGTGTGTGTGTATATGTGTGTGTTTGTGTGTCTGTGT
>NW_005842026.1:1261519-1313924 GCF_000455745.1 Alligator sinensis | reverse complement strand
TGTGTGTGTGTGTGTGTGTGTCTGTGTGTGTGTCTGTGTGTGTATGTGTGTGTGTGTCTGTGTGTGTCTGTGTCTGTGTGTGTGTATGGCTGTGTGTGTATATGTGTGTCTGTGTGTGTGTATGGCTGTGTGTGTATATGTGTGTCTGTGTGTGTGTATGGCTGTGTGTGTATGTCTGTGTGTGTGTATGGCTGTGTGTGTATATGTGTGTGAATGTGTCTGTGTGTGTGTTTGTGTGTGTGTGTATGTCTGTGTGTTTGTGTGTGTGTGTATGTCTGTGTGTTTGTGTGTGTGTGAGTATGTCTGTGTGTGTGTATGTCTGTGTGTGTGTGTGAGTATGTCTGTGTGTGTATGTCTGTGTATGTCTATGTGTGTGTTAGTATGTCTGTGTGTGTGTCTATGCCTGTGTGTGTGTGTGTGTGTGTGTGTATATGTGCAAGTAGGTAATATTTGGTGATGGACTAAGTTTAGTTATTCAGCCTTTGCAGGTTTCTGGCCTGAAGCGCATTGAATTTGAATTTAGTGCCATTGTAAAAATTAGAAATAACTGCATTGAATTCCTACATGTGCAAGTTAGTTGCGAGTATTTACTACTTTATCCAGTGTTTTTAAAAAATCTTAGCAATATGACCCCTTTACATGGGCAAGTAAAGGCACAATGAATTCTGGCATGAGATCCACGTAGTCACACTTTCTTTGCTGTGCTACATGTGCATGGCAAGTAGCGTGATTGTGGAATCCAGCATAAAATTGTATTGCACCTTATTGCTGATACAAGGGGAGCCTGGGATGGCCATCTAAGGCTCCCCCTGCACCAGCAAATAGCAAGCTCCTGCAGCTGACAGAACTCTCAGCCTCATTCTTGTGGTACATAGTCAGGGCTGAGTCCCATCCAAGACTTGGACCCTGCACCTGTGGGGTGCCCCTGTGGCTGGGGGATTGAAGCAGCTGGGTCTCCCAGCTGTGGGGTATGATGCACCCCCTCCTTCACAGCTGGGAGATAGTAGTAGCTGTGGTCTCCTAGTTGTGGGGACATGGGCTACATGTGCAAGTTAAAGCTGGATAGAAACCAGCTCTAAAGTTATTATACATTTTTGAGCAATAACTGTATAACCTGTTGAACCTTTTAAAAATACGGTAATTATTTGGCATATGTAGTCAGTCTAAATTTAATTGTTCAATTAACTAGATAATTGCACTGCGGATGTTGTGTGTAGAAGGGGCTATATTTAAATTTAGGTTTTTTCACTTGAAGTTTTCTCATTTGCTTAATAAACTTTCCCTGATATTTTGGTTGCTAAGTACTATTAGGTTATTAATTATTTAGCTGATTTTGTATATAAAACTTACCACAATATTTTAAATAGCACAACATAATGGTATGATACACATCTTTATATGTATGTACAGAAAATGACAAGGTTAAACATTCAACCATACTAGCATTTCTGAATTTGGGTTGGTTAAACGTAGTATTACATTCTAATGGGTATTAATGTAGTTGTGTACTACTTGATCTGATTGGGAAAGCATTGTACAATGAAGTGCATTGAAGGTTTGGTTTAGCTAACCATGTGATTTGTATTTTTTAAGTGAGATGTGTTGTGTTCAAATGATCCAAATCAGCTTCTGTGAATTGTCAGTTGAATCCAAATGATCTTCATTAAAACACCTTTTTCAGATTCTGAACTGAGGAAAAGGCAAAAATAACTTTTTAAGTATAGAATAGCCTTTCTTAGCACAAGGAAAGATCTCTACTTTTAAGTGGATATCAAGATTTCTAGTTGTGAAAGTTTGGAATTGGATCAAGATGCACTATGCAAAGCCAAGATCTATTAAAAAAGTGTTATTTTAGAGGCAGCCTTGGAAGAAAGGAATCTTACTTTCTCAAATATGCGAAAGCTACTGTTTCCTCACCCCCTGTACAGCTGCAAAAAAGTGCCTCAATTCCACAAGAATAAAGCAGCAGCCAAGAGAATGTGTCAAAAGGTGCCAATGCACAGCACAGTAAACAGCTGTTACAGTACATGAGCTGTTCAGTCATTGAGTGTATTGTAGGCCAGACGTAACTTTCAAGGATTGATTTGAAAAAGAATAATGTTGAATCTTGGAGGGTTTTTTTTAAAATGGAGAGCTCTTTCTCCTTGCATACCTTCGTAGAATATAGGACGAAAGAGCAATAAGCACTGACATTACTGACGGATTAGAGGCTGGCATCAGTGGTTTTATAATTTGTGAGATGATAGGTAGGATAGGACATGAAGGGCCTTAAAACTGAACAGTGTGTGTAACTACTGTAGTGGAGAAAGTGGAGCTTTTAGATTAGAAGAATGTGATAAGGTTTAAGTAGTGAACCAGGAATTGTCACTTCTGCAGCATTTTAAATGTGTACAAAAGTTAACTTTTGTCAGGGCAGTAACGAAGATGTTGAGGTACAGAAGAGGTAAGTAGAAGGCCTGGATGAGAATTTTTAGTAGTGTGGAAAGAGGAGAGGTAGATTATAGAGAATCTGTGCAGAAAGACTTGGCAGTTCTTCAGTTTGGCTTAGAGGGCCTAGTTGAATACAAAGCACAAGTCTTACAATTTAAATGATAACTGATAAAGGAGGCAGGGAGAGCTTGCGAGAAATATCAAGGACTTTGTTTTTGGATGTAATGAATTTAAGCTGATGAATGAACATCTGTGAGTGGATGTCAGAAGGGCAGGCTGAAATGTAGTTTGCACAGAAGAAAAACAGACCCTGAAAGGAAATATTCATTTAATCTGGGTGTTGTCAACTTTGAAATGTTTGAAAAAGAAATTGCACAGAGATACAACTCTATGAAGAGAGACAGGGACCAGTGATGAAGCCTGCTACAACGTTCTCTGCCTTGAGTAAGCCGAGAAGAATCTTCCCAAACAAACGCTGAAGAGACGAGTAACAAAATAGGACTAACCAGGAGGGACAGAGTCATAAAATCTGTGAGCAGATACAATCTTAAAAAGAGCATGATCAACAGTGTCAAAAAGGATGGGGTGTAGTAGTGTAACTAGGGGTGAGAGAGAGTGACAGGGGTTGTCTTTGTAGGGGCAGGGGGATGTCTGCCACGCAGTGATGGATATTCCTGCAGTAACATCTGTTTGCACTATTGCATTTGGTACCACTGCAGGTGGCACCATCCCATACATTGCATCTGCCCTGAGGGCAGAGATGTTGTGCTCTGCCTCCCTTGGAGTACCACAAAGAAGACGTAGCAAAATTGTTGTTGGTCACTTTTTAGTGAGACCAGTTTGGTGAGAATACAGAAAGCAGGACTTAGGTTTGAGAGGATTAGGTATGAAGCTCAAGGAAAAGAACTTGAGTTAACAGTTGAAGACTGTGTTGAACTTTTTTGGAAAGAAAAGGGGTAAAAATCTATGATGGCTTTAATGACCGAAGGTTTGATTTATGTTAAATTACTAAGTGGTCATCTTTAAGATGCTTACTTTGTTCCTAGCCTGTTTATAGTTAAGCGTTTAATTATTCAGTTGGTAACAAACTGACTTATTAGTTTACTTCTTGAGTATGCTTTAGGAAACAATTATATATAGAAGAGACTTCTGGAGAAAAAACTCCTTTGAAGCCATTAAGCAAAATGCAATCTGACACCTGTGTGCTTTTGAAGTTTTTAAACATAAGAAGTTTCATTCCTTCAGAAAGAGGTGCATGATTCAAACTCAGGAAAAAGCATTTGGTATCTTTGGACATTAATATATCCAGAATGGATTGTATTAAAATATAGCAAATATAATCTCATGCGAATATTTATCCTTTATCCTGCATTTGAGAGCATTTTTACGTGACAATCTTAATACTTTGTTTATTTCTTTTCTAATGATTATTACAATTGTCTATTAGATTTATTAACTGACTATTTCTATCATATAACATTCTTTATAATTCTTTCTTGGCAAATATTAATGTTTGGTTAAAACCAATAATAGATAAAACTCCAAATTTTAAGATAAAACATCTAAAATGCTTATTATTTGTCATTCTGAAGAGAAAAACAAATTGTTGGGAGGCAACCAGTCATAAGTGATATTTTTTCCACTCCAAAGGTCATGGTTGCTTATTTAGAGATTGTAATTGCCAAAATATTGAAATTCTTAATTATTTAACTTAGAAGATTGGTATTGTGTTTTCATCTGATTACATATCTAAGTAAGGGGAAAAATAGACATTACCAAATGAAGTGGATCAGCTGTGTTGGCATGTGTGCTAACACAGCGTATCCACTTCATTGGACGTAACATGTTTCCCATTGATCCTGCAAGACAATAGGCAAGTGTATTCTGCTTGTAGAGATGTGCCTGGAAATCTCTGGGCGGCATCTCTTTTAAGTAGAGAAAGCTGGACCAGGCTTCTGGGATCTCCTACTTGGGGTCCCCTGTTTGGGATTCCTAGTCTGGGATTTCCTAGGCACATGCTGATGTTTTGGTGCAGTCCCAGCACTGAGGCCACCAATCAGCTATTTGGTGGTCTCAGGGCTGAAGCTGCTCTGCAGTGTTGGTGCATACCTGGGGAAGAATCTCAAATGGGGGAACCCAGGCAGGTGCTCCTGTGGCTTCAGGGGCCTGATCTTGCACACTCCAGGAATGGGAAGTCCTAGGGCATGCAGGATCCCCTAAAGCCCTGGGATATGCCTGCCCCAGATGACCAGAGGGCACAGGCAGTTCTCATCTCCAGCCTTAAAGCAGAGAGGCATCATCTACAAAATAGTACAAATTATACCACCTATGTTATGGCTGCAAAATTTGGTCATTTGTGGTGGGGCATAGATGTCTGTTTGCTTAGTCTTTATGCAACCATAACAAATTTTGCCAATATAGGGCAACATCTGTTTACACCCTAAGAACATGGAATAGAAAATATTAGAATCCCAAATAGGAAGATACATAAAACACATTATCAGTTAATGGTGTACTGTTTCAATATATGACAGTGGATCAGTTTCCACACAGATTTGTCAGAAACTTTTAAACTGAAGAATCAGAAGTGCAAACAGAAGCTGCTTAATTGCAGTTTTACAGCTTAGGGCCTTGTTATGTGTTATTTTTAGGTGGCTCCTGGAGCCATCTGCATCGTTCGCATACTAACACGTGAAGCTAGTCACTTGACCCCAGTTGTCCTCCTGCCTAGAGCAGTGGGGCTGGACCCGATGATCCGCAAAGTCCCTTCCAGCCCCAAACAATCTATGGATTACTCTTTAGGCAGCTTTAAAGTTATGCCACTTGAGCCTAGGTTTATCTTTGATCTGTGTTACCTAGCTTGTGTTGCACTAACATGTAGCCTAATGTGGCAGCCACTTCAGGCTATATATTAGTGTAAACATCCCACCCACCTCCCTCCTCTGTTGGCCTGGATTGGGCTTAATACTACCCCCACTCTCCCCAACACCCCAGATCCCTGCTTATTGGCTCCCTGCCTGTTACTTGTGCCCTGACAGTGTCCCAGTTGAGCAGGCAGGGAAGAGTTAACCCACCTGCCTGGCTCCTGCTGTTACTGCTGCTGCTGCTGTCTGGGCCAGGTTCAGCCTGGAGAAGAGCAACAGTCAGGTGTGTGTGGGGAAATGGCTCCCTGAGCACAGGCAGCTATAAATAAGCAGTGGGGGTGGGGTAAGGAGCCCTAGGGGGTGGGAGGAACGAAGGGAGCCTTAGGGGCCAGGGGGAAGCCTGGAATGGGGAGGAGAGATTTTTACCTTTCAGTCTTTCAGGCCCCTGCTGGTCTAAACATGTGACTGCTCCAAACTCAAGCTAGCACTAACACTGATCAACATTTGAGCAGCTCATAGTGTAACGTATAACAAGGCCCTTTAGAGAACAAAGGACTCTTTCCTGATAATTTATTAGACCTAGATTACAAGCTTTCTCATGTTAAAGAACAATTTTTTGTTGAATATGAAGCCAGTTGTTTACTGGTAAAATGTCACTGTCCTAATATCCTAATAACTACAGTTGAAGACGAAGCTTTAAACAAATTTTAAATTTAAATAAAGTTAGCTTGCCTTCTGGAACTTCCTGAAGAGTAAGTCTAAAAGTTTGGCCCGTTGCTGAAGAAGAAACTACAGAGCTAAAGGCAAAGCTTGCCCATGAGTTTTATAGATTTTGAGGCCAGAAAGTTATTAGAAGGAGCCAGTCTGCCCTACTTGTGTAGCAAAGACTGCAGAATTTCACTCAGTGATTCTTGTATAAAGCCCACTAACTTTTTGTTAAGCTTACAATGCATCTTTAGAAAAGCTTCAAACGACATAGAATCCTAGGCATATTTAAACAGGATGTGTTTTCTCCTACTCTGTTATTTCTCCCAAATAATCTATTCATCTAAAAGTGACCAGAAAGTATTTATAAATTTAACCTGAAACTTATGAATTTCTGGATTTGCATCTCTTGTAACAGAGCTAAGAATCGAGGCATGTGTTTTAATGGATATTTTAAAAAAATAAATAAATATAGATAAAGGACAGTTTTCATGTATAAACTTATTAAAATAATCTAAATCAAATCTGTTTGTTGTATATAATATTCAGTTGCTCTTCTTGAATGGTTTCTGAAAAAAATATTCTCATTTCAGGGTTAGCCAGCAAAATAAAACCAATCTTATGACTGCTGACAATTTATCAATTTGTTTCTGGCCAACTCTGATGAGGCCTGATTTTGAAAACAGAGAGTTTCTGTCTACCACCAAGATTCATCAGTCGGTAATAGAGACCTTCATTCAACAGTGCCAGTTCTTCTTTTACAATGGAGATATTGTAGAAACACCTAACTCAGTGACATGTCAGCCACCACCTTCCAACCCAGTTCAGATGGTGGAACCAATGGTGCCTCTTCAGTTACCACCACCATTGCAACCTCAGCTGATACAACCACAATTACCAGCAGATCCTCTTGGTATTATATAAATAGAAGATGATTGCAGGCAGCCTGGCATTGAACAGAAAAGAAAAGCTATAGACATGCATGTTTCAGGATACAATAATGTACTTCATATTTATGAAAAATTATTCGCATCTAAACTGAAGGGACATTTTTGTTATAACCCATACTGTGTTTTTCATTCATACACACTGCAGATCAAAACAATGTGATAAGCATGACTGGAGAGGTTTAGTTTTTACAAACAAAAATAGCTATAAAGTACAAAGCTGCTGCTGCATGAAACCTTATTGCAAATCACTATATCATTCCTGTGACAGTTTGTCACGTATATTGTGAATAAAACTTTTCTATAGAAATTTAATGATTTAAAAATCACACGTACGAAACAGTGCTTACAGCCTGCTTTATGGCTGTTTTTGTTATTTAATGTGCTATTTTTGGTAATTTTATTAGTGTGGCGGGCCGGTAGGGGGAGCTCCTGTGTTGAGCCTCCCACCTCACTATGCTCGTCCACCTTCTGGACTCCACATGACGCCCCAGGGGTGCCTAAGCCCTGGCAGACCCCCTTTCGAGCCCCACCGCAGAGTCTGGGGGTAACATGCAGCCACCACCCCGAGAGGGGACCTTCTAGATTCTGTGTCCTCGGGGAAACACAGGCCTGATAGTCCTACGGGTACTGGACCCAATACAAGCACTTGGGGCTCCTCCCCAAGTCAGGGGCCAAAAAGGATAGTCTCCCTTAGTCTTCAGACCTAAGGGGCCTCCTAGGCATAATTAAACCCACCTCTCAATAAGTCTCCTACACCAGTCACAAAGGAGAACTTTATTGGTTACAAAGGGTAGGGTTAGAATAGGGTAAGAGGTAGAGCACTATTAAGCGATTACCATTGAGCAAAACAGTCTGGCTGAGGTAGCCGTTTGATACGCAAATGCATCACTGTGAGCTGACTAACTCTCTAGAAAAACTTACAAGCATCATCCAGAAGATGGTAGAGATCTGGCTCAGATTTCCAGAGAGAGTACGTTTCAGTTGGATCAGACTCTCTCCCTGTGTCCTGATGTTTGGGCCATGCTGGTAAAATGGCTTCTCTCCTCCTCCTCCTTGGACCAGGCCCTTATATAGCCTTTCCGACCTCAGCAGCCCAGTCCAATAGAAGCCAGCAGTGTTGGCAACTAGCCAACCAATTTAAAAAGCATCACTGGTTACCTGGGCAGATAAGCAGGGGCTTTTCCCTCCCCCCACTCAGGTGACTAGAGGGACCACACCCTCGGCACCAGGCTTTGTCATGTAGGCAGGGAGGAAAATCCCCCCTCCCTTAGGAATTCGACCCCAGTGTCCCAAGCTGACCAGGACAGATTTCTGGAGAGAGACACAGACGGTGGCATTTCTGCCACAATTCACATTCAGGCATTCTGTGTAGACAGCAAAAGCCCAGTGATAGTTTTATTTTGTAACCTCCCAGCTACTTATCGGATGGTATGATTGGGATGGTTTTGAAAGAATGCAAAATGTACTGTTCAAAATATTATAATCCTGCACCTTCCATATTTACTTGTAAGTAAACCTGTGGAAAATTCTTTGAGGGGTGGGTAAACTTGCTTATTTTTTCTTACAGCACAATACCAAGGACATGCTTGTTGTAAAAGTAAGTTTCAAATATTGTACAAAAATTTGATGTTACCTACTTATTTCCCTATGTTTCATTACTAAACTAAACATTTTGTAATAAGGTTAATTCTGTAAACAGCTGCATGTTTAAAAGATCATCGCTGGTCTTGTAAACTTAATCTAAAATATTTTAGATATTTTATTTTTTCCCACTTGGGAATACATGTAGTATGTAGGAAATAGTTCATGGCATTTTCATATAAGTTTATATAACTTTTCATACATAAACATGAACTTTGTTGTAGTAAAATTCTCTAAACCAAACAATGTTTTAATCTAGGACTTCAATTTAATCTAGTCTTTAAATCTATTTTTATGTGGCCCTTTAAAGATATACAAAATGCATTGCTAATACATAGCAATAAATACTTTGGGTACTGATAATTAACCTTTGGAATTTGTATATATAAAAATCACATAAGCTTGTATTCATGTTTCTTTTCCTCAGTATATTGTACTAAAAATTCAAAATGATTTTGTTTTTGCACCACTTTTAATTCTTTCTTTTACATTGGTACCAATTTTGCTGTAAAAGAATGCTGCTTAAATTAAAAAAAATATTTTGGTTAAACAGTTTGTTATTGGTTAAAAAATAGAGTACAAATCATAGCAGAGGGGAGGCCATAGTTAAACAGTATTTGTGAGATTTTTCTTAACAGTTTTTTTCATGCTCAAAGTATAGCTTTTTTGGTCTAAAAAGCAAAAACAAAAAAAAAAACCAAAACCCCCCAACATTTGGATTCACTAAGCTGCTAGGACTTGTTTTGTGTAGTTTTTTTTTTTTTTTTTTTTTAAAAAGGCTTTATGATGGTCACTGTTGTCATCTTCATTCATAATGAAAGTTTAAGATCATCTTCTGTGTATGATAGTAAATAGATGATTTTGAGAGTTAAGACTCTTAAGAGTTTGATTTGCTCCATTTTCTTAAAATAAAAATTGCCTTTCCCAATTGTTATGTCCTAGGTATTGTACTTCTAATTATGACTTGGGTTATCATTCTAGGTAATATGATACCATAAACCAGGCTGCTGTTGAAGTACGTGTATATTATAAATTATCTTGATATTTGTGTTATATTCTTGCAAGTAATTATCTTTTCTAAGAAAACAAAAACAAATAAACAAATAACCCCTATTCCTATTGCAAAGCACACAGGAATTGATAAAGTACAATAAAGTCTGTCCTGTAAATTGTAGTATTCTTAACTTGTTCTACATTACATCTGTTGTCAATATAGCTTTTATTTATAGCTCCCAGTCTAACAATGGCATGTTTAGCAATTAAGAAAACTTCAAGAGTTTTATAAACTATTTCTAGGTTGCTAAAGAATTTATTTTTCTACTATATATGGTATGGACAAAGCATCAAACTGTACAGGAAACAAGTCTGACTATTTCTAATAGAAGTAGGCTTAAAAATATTTTTTTCCATTATATCCATATTTAAATTCTGTCTGGTACAACTGTATTCAGGTTTGCTGCTGTAAACCTTATTTTTAAACTTTTTGCAAAGTATAAGTTCTGTTTGCCATAATGTTAAGCTAAACTTTAATTTCAGAATTATCCTTTTTATTTAGTTTTCCACAATCAATTTCAAATTGAATCATATTTTAGATAAATTATGTGCAGTATCACCTACTTTTTGTCTATAGTACTACAAATCTTTTTCTGCAATGAGGTTTTGCTGTTGGATTTGGCTTGGTTGGATTGTGTCGACAGCACTTACTAAAAGATTAATTAAAAAAAAAAAAAGACTTGGCATATGACATGCTGTTGGCCTTTTCAAAGTTCCTGTGAAGTCTTTAGTTAATAAAATATTACAGGTATGTGTGGGAATGTTTGTGTATATGTATATACACATACATATAGTAAAAGTAAGTAAACACACTAAAAATAATAGCATTGCTACTTAATAAAACTTTGTAATAAAGCTTTCTATATTGTTATCTTTAGTACTGCTATAAAACAATCCTGCATATTTGGGCTAATGAAGTTAAGTTTAAAAGAGAATCCAAACCATAAGAACATATTTTTACACTTAAGCATTTTACAGTAATAACTGTATCTTGATTTAAAAAAAATGAAAATGTATTATTTTGACTTTACCATCTCACAATGACACTTTATCTTGAAGTAGTATTTAATGTATTTTGTTATAGTCAGATTTGCTACTAAGATATTCTTTCTTTGAATATTTTTAAAACCCCCCACAAAATAAGTTTTGAGTGGTGTTTTGTTAAGTAATGTTTTACAGATTATTTTCAGTTTCATTACACATACAACCTTATGGGTTTTTAACAAATATAGTGTAAATAAGTGACAGATGTCTGATCTCAGTGAAGAGGAACATGTTTACTGTGTATGTTTTCTTCATTATTTGAATACCGGTTGCTAGAAATTTCCATAGACTGGTTTATTTTTAAGGTACTGGAATTTAGCCTCTAATATCTCTGGTAAAAAAAAAAATATATATATATATATATAAAAAATACTAATTGGAGATTTTAGAAAAGAATTGACCTTAGCTTCCCTGCTGAGTTCAGTTTTTCTACGGTAATTGTGATGCTATTTGTCAACTGAAAAAAATATATATATAATTTTTAAAAAGTCAAAATTCTCTGTTTTTTGTTTATAATTAATGTAATCCTGTGTTGCACCACCAACGGAAAACTGCAGTGAAATAAATATCAGTGAAGCTTAATCTGTATAAAGAATGCAATGAATAAAATACTAAGATGCTTACTGTGTATAATATTCAGTTTAGTTGCCCATTAAACTTCTAAAGGCAATATCACCCCATTATCTTGTTCAAGTAAATGCTATGGTGAAACTAAGCAGTGATTCATTACAAACTGGTTATGCCTAGTGTTTCAGAATTCATTGCGTTTTCTTTGATCTTTTGCATTTCTTTTAAACTGCTAACATTTGAAAAGCCGTGTCTAGTATGTTGACTACTTTAAGAATAAAAGCACAACAAAGGTCACTTCCCTTTATATTGATACTTGCAATATTTAAAACTTGCCTTTAGTGCCATATTTGTCCCCCAATCCATGTGTGTACATACCGTGAGGAAGAACAGGCTCACTGAAAATGACAATGTACTGGCTGTTTATTAGAAGTTCTGTGTCTCATCTCAATCTACTTTTTTGGTTAAGGTGCTCAGCAAAAAAAGATTAGAATTATGAAAACACATGGAAATATCAGCCCCTGTCCACTACACCAAATGTTTGAGAACAAAGAATTGTATTATTTCTGTTCTTTCATGGAAATTTAATTTTGAAATAAGTTATGTATATTGTGATGTGTATGATGTTAATATAACATTATACACATGTTCAACTTTTATTAAAATTTTTATCACTTTTGTTTATTTTAAATTTTTTAATAAATCTTTGAGAATGAAGCTGATGGATAAAACTTCTGGCAAAGCATTCAAACTATATTATTCTGTCCTGCTGGCCAGAAATGTCACTGGTTACATCAGCGTCTGACGGTGAGCTTTCAAAACAGCTTCACGACTTGTCTTAATCTCAGGGGCTATGAACAAACATAACTTTTCTAACCATTTCAAAGGAGGATGGGGATTCACTGTTTTGGGGAGTTTACTTCAGGTGTTGCACTGTCATTGTTATGTCTGAGTTCTGAAGCCAGACAAGTTAACTAAATCCCTAAAACTTTAACCTTGAATTAAACAGGGCTAAAGTGACAACTGTTGTGCTACGTTTGTACTGCCTGAACATTCAGGTGTCACAGTTGCATGATAAGAGCTTGTATCAATATAAAATGTTAACATTAAAATTATGTCTGTACCTGAAGATGATGATGATAGTCAATTCATGATAGAGTTGTTAATATCTGTATTCTTATCACCCTCCTGAAAGAATGATGCAAGTAAGATTCTGGGTGTTTTCAGCCTTGGGTGGAGACTGCAATAATCTTAAGCAGTCTAATGATTGTCATTGCAACCATGTAATGCTAGGCTATCCAGAAGAAGGATCTTGTACATGAATATTGTGATCACCATGTACTAAAGTATGTTTAATGTCAGTGTCAATCTAAAGAATGACCATGTCAGTTCACATTTTGCATTGGTGGAGACCTATATATTGCTACCATGTCTTATCCTTTATTCTATTGCTGTTATACAGATTGGGATATCTTATGCACGTGAGTAGCAGTGTACACTCGTGCCGTGTCTGTCCTGCAACTCCAATTGGTTTTGATAAAGCAGCAGTATGAATGGTGGGGTGGGGGGGCTACAATCTCATTTACTTCCCTTATGCTGCTCCTGGCTGCAAGATTGGACCCTGTAATGTCTATGTTCCTTGCTCCAGCTAACTTCAAAAAAAAAAAAAAAAAAAAAAAAAGTTTATAATTGGGCTTTTCCACAGGTTTTGTTTTTGGGGTGTTTGGCGGGGGGGGTGTTTTTGTTTTTGTTTCGTTTTCCACTATTACCCAAGTTTCTGTTTATGCTAAAGTTGCAGCCAACACTAGTCTGAAAAACTGGTTCTGAGACCCAGACTTCCAAAAGTCTTGAGCTTGAGAGATGCACTGAAGCCAGAATAAATGGCCATCACAAGGACCATGTTACTATAAATGCTGACAAGTTACTATGCTATTTTGGCACAGCTGCTTTGATGTCACTGGGTTCAGTGACAATGACCATAGCTTTGCATTGCACTTTAGTAAAGCTGAAGTATCTTTTGGAGATTCAAAATCCTTTCCCTGGCAGCACCTTTTAAAATGCTGGAAGGAAGTGTTGCTATATTACTCTGTGCCAGATGACACAGTACAGTAGACACATCAACACACCTGCTAAGAGGGCCAACCTTTCTCTTTCTGAAAGTATAATAGAACATTTTCCTTTCAGTGTGCTAGTTATTTCTTTGGGTGCCATAATAAGAACTAGACAGATGGCAGTAAGAGCCTATCAAAGGACCTAGCTGATCATTGGAGCGCAAACGTGGAGGTCAGAAGTCCATACGTTTCCACAGGTATTTCCTCTATAGTACCTAGATCACCTTTGGCCACAGTCATCGGGCGGGGGCGGGGGCGGGGGAACAAATCCATATGCAGCTTGTCCCTTCTACTGTATCCAGACTAAGATCTTGCTCATCAAGAGGTTTTGTTTGCTTCCTCTTTAAATGAAAAATACTGCAGAGATGAGCACTCCTCTGAGGCACTAGGATCTTTGAACAGTGTGTCCTGTTCAGATGAAGTATATCTCAGTGGATGAGCTTGAAGATCTTCTAGGCCTACTGGATCACATGACAGATGCATTAGACATCCTATTGGAAGTTGTCTAAGAGAAACTTGCATGTCCTACAGCCTTTGGGACATTTTGTGTTAGTGTTTGTTTCAGGCACATTAAAGAGGCAAGTACCAGGTTCTTGATGCTGGTTTTGAGTATTCATACCAGCCATCCCTCATCTGATTATCTTGTCCAAACCACCCAAAGCCCAAAACATTAAGACCAACTAAAGACAAGGCCCTGAGAAAAGCACCTGGGAAGACTTGGATGTTTTAAGGAGGAAAGTTTATTTCTTAGCAAGCAAAACTTCAGAAAAATATAATGAATTATCCAATGCTACTTGCCAAACATTTCTTGCTGTGGGAAGGGCCCTAAAGAACAGAAAAAATGATTTTTCAGAATCATAGTGATCTGAAAGAAAGAGATGATACTAGATGGGAGCATACATTAAGATGTTGAAATGATTCCTTGGAGTCAGCATGTAGGATAGTGTGAGAAATGATGACAGCAGCATGAAAAATCACCCAAAAGGTATTAGAAGCTGTAGTGGGATGGTCTGGTCATATAATGAATCAGGACAGAGAGCACATGGTAAATGAGATGACACTGAATATCTTTAGGCTAAAAGGATAAGACTGAGATTCAAAGACATTGGGAAAGATATGAGGATCCAAGGATGCATAAGATTACAACTGTGCGGGCTGGGAGCGACCCGAGCCCTTTTCGCGCTGCACACGGGCTGTGGCCAGCAGCCCAGGCACACCGGGGCGGAGAGGGAAGGCCTTCGAGCTGGAATTAGGCACGGACGCGTAGCGGTAGTATAAAAGATTATTTACTTACACCGAGATGGCAGTGGTGTAGGCTAGAAAGCTTGATTAAGTTGCAGTTACAGACAGACAACACAGACGGACTCGTGGAGGTTGCTAGGCTCCACGGTGCAGAGCTCTGGATGCTCTGGGTGAACGAGCCACCAAAATAGGAATCGTAAATACGTCTTATAAAAGTTGCGTTCGAAGACGGGAAGAGGTGGGCGGTGGATCAGGCCGCCACGCTCCTCTGGATCTCTCACAGGGTTTCTATTACCCTGCCGTGTACCCGGAGTCCCCACGAGATGGATGTGGAGTCCTTTTCGGCTTGGGCGGAAGCTGCTCAAGCCTCTTATACAGCTAACAGGCCAATCGTTAGCCGCCACGTGTGAATAATTTAGCACTAGCCAATCACGGGGAGCAAATTTGCATACCGGTGGCGGGAACTCTTTTGCACCGTGCATTCCTCTTGCAACATGAGCAATGCACTCTGCAAAAGAAGCTGCAGAAAAGGCGGGAAACTGGTCCCTGGTTTCCTCTGCTACAGGAAGCTCTCCCGTGCAATGCTCTGCAACTTGACGGGGATAATTCTAGTGCCGAAGCACACACACACAATCATGCCTTTTGGGTCATGACAACAACAAACGAATTATCTGAGCAGCTTCAAGGTAGGAACCACAACCATTTAAAAGAAATGGAGTTATTTGAGAGATGCCATCCACATTCATACCTTGCTGTTTCTTTCTTTTTTCTTCTTCAGAATGAAGTATGCCCTAGGCCTCTGTGGTTGAGAACATATAACATCCATTAAAACCCCTCTGTTGTGATGCTAGACAGGGTGGGGGTTACTGCTCAGGTAAAAGTCTGATAAAAGGTAAGAGGTGTGACTCATCCATATTTAGAATGGATGTGGACCATATGTTTTGAACAAACAACTTCACTGTTAAGTAACTTCTCTGCCCTGAGTTGTCAACTGCTTCTGGGCCTACAGGGCCTGGGACTTGACCCCAACTGAAGTACTGTATCCAGTTCTGGGCACCTCACTTCAAAAAAAGTGTGGAGAATCTCGAAAGGGTCCAAAGAAGGGCCACAAGAATGACTAAGGGCCTGGAGGACATACATTATGAGGCAAGGCTAAGGTATCTGGGACTGTTCAGCCTTGGGAAGAGAAAACAGAAGGGGGACTTGGTGGCCATCTATAAGTATGTAAGGGGTTTTGGGAGCTTGGAGAAAAACTTCCCTAGGGTGCGTCAGGGGAGGACAAGGAGCAGTGGCTGTAAACTGTTACAGGTTGGTTTCAAGTCGGATGTAAGGAAGAACTTCTTTATGGTAAGGCTGATCAGAAACTGGAATAGACTTCCCAAGAAGATAGTGCAATCCTGAATCTTGGAAGTCTTCAAGAGGAGACTGGGCAGACCCCTACCTTGCTGGAATTATTTGCTCTCAGCTGTATTCCTGCCCAGATCAGGGTGGTTGGACTCAAACTCTCGAGGTCTCTTCCAGCTCTATGATTCTATGACTTCTTAGACCTAATGAAAAAAGCGATCTTGATGCTAACAATACCAATAGAAAAGGTGCAGAACAAGACTGCATAAGTTCCTGGACATCTTGCCTGCTTCTGCGATAGGTTGACTGGTCCTTACAATAAACAAAGGCATGTTAAACCTCCAAAACTTTTTGTGGCAATCCCTGTAGTCACTGGTCCCCACTTCAAATCAGATTGACGGGCTCCCATTATCTTAAGATAGGCATCCAGGGTGGGGAAAGGCACTTTATAAATTTCCTGGGACAGCTGACAGGCCAAATGGTAGAATATACTGTCATTAAAGGTTCTCAACTATAAATTACAGATATGTATGAAAATTGATGACTTGAAGATAATTATCAGTGAAAAGCAAGCAAAGTATTATACAGAGACCTTAAATGGTTCTGCAGCCATCCAGTACTAAGCTTTTTGGCAGTAGCAACAACAATGGAAAGATCTCACCAGGGTAGTAAAAATTTACAGCTAAGAATCAGAGTCCCAACAGTGGACCTTTTGTATTAAAGAAGGTCCTAAACTGTGCTGGCTAATATGACTTGAAGCCTAAGTGGGGTGCTGTTAAGTTTGTTGATAAATTGCTGAAGGAGTTGATGGAAGACTTTAAGCCTGCTGTAGTGGAGGGTTAGCTGGTAACAAAAATACAGTTGCAGGTGGCCCTAAATGCAGCAGGCAGTATCTAACTGGCAGTGTTCTTGGTGATCAAATGATCTTGCTCTCTTACACTGTGGTACCTAAGAGCAAATGACCACTGAGGCCTTACCTTTTGATAAGTACAATCTGTTTAGCAAGAAACAAGAGATGATCCCTTGTACTCTCAAAGATTCTGGGGGCATTCCTTACATTTCTTAGAAGGATATGCACTGGCTCCCAAAGGTAAATATTACAAGCTACAGCCTTGCCAGCAGTAGGCTGCTTAATACCAATAAAAGTATGAAGGTCCATTTGAGGAAATGGGTGCGTTTCCTAGTAGGAAATCCTAAAAAAAAAAAAAAAAATGGAAAGAATCATCGAAGCACATTTGTGAAGGCCCAGCAGGTGAAACGGTGCTGAAAGGAAACCAGCACGGGTTTGTCACAAGTAGATCCTGCCTGACCAACCTTATAGCCTTTAAGACTAAGTCACATGCTCCCTTGACACAGGAGCTGAGGCTGATGTTATTTACCTGAATTTTTGGAAGGCCTTTGACACAGTTTTGCATCCTATTATAGGGAAGCTAACAGGCTGTGGAGTGGGTGCCTACACAGTCAGGTGGGCGGCCAACTGACTTGGGGACCATACCCAGAGAGTGGTGGTGGCCAGATCATTCTCAGCCTGGAAGGAGGTGGGCAGTGGGGTCCCGCAGATTCGGTCCTTGGACTGGTGTTATTTAATATCTTCATCAGCGATTTGGATGAGGGTGTGGAGAGCACCCTCTCCAAGTTCACAGATGATACCAAGTTATGGGGCAAAGTTAATACACCGGGGAGCAGATACAGGATGACCTGGACAGGTGAGATCAATGGGCGGAACAAAATAGGATGCAATTTAACAAAGATAAATGTAAGGTACTCCACATAGGAAGGAGGAATCCCCAGCACACCTACAGGTTGGGGGATAACCTCAGCAGCTCAAAGGCTGAGAGAGATCTTGGAATCCAAGATGAACATGACCCAGCAGTGTAACGAGGCCATCAACAAAGCACCTTGTGTATTAGCATATGTACGACCAACAGATTGAGGGTGGTGATGCTCCTCCTCTATGCGGCACTGGTTAGGCCATAGTTGGAGTGCTGTGTCCAGTTTTGGGTGCCACACTTCAAGAGGGACACGGAGAATCTGGAGAGGGTTCAGAGGAGGGCCACTCGCACGATTAGTGGTCTGTGAAAGATGCTACGAGGGGAGGTTGAGAGATCTGGATCTCTTCAGCCTTTACAAAAGATGACTGAGGGGGTGACCTTGTAGCCACCTATAAGTTTGCCTATAAGTTTACCAAGGGAGGACAGCAGGGAATTGGGGATGTGCTGTTTACCAGAGTGCCCCAGGGAGTAACTAGGAGTAGTGGGTGCAAACTAGTGGAAAGTAAATTTAGGTTAGACATTAAGAAGAAATTTTTTACAGTAATGGCCAGAGTCTGGAATGGGCTTCCAAGAGAGGTGGTGCTATCAACTAACTTGGAGGTCTTCAAGAGGAGGCTTGACAGTCACCTGGTCTTGGTCCTCTTTCCTGCCAGGGGCAGGAGGTGGGACACGATGATCCACTGGGTCCCTTCCGACTCTATAATCTATGAATCCTTCTCCACTGTAATCTGTCTTGTCTGATACCTGCATTTAGAAGGCAGCACACAATATCTCATTTTCTAGGCATTCAGTAGAATATCAAACATAAGTAGATCTACTATCTTTTAAGGTTAACTGTTCCAGCTTAGAAAAATAAAATGTGATGCAAGCAATGTGCATTCTATGGGAACTTAAATGGGACTTTAACATAAAGTTTGCTGAGAAATTGTTACCAAGTGCTTGGAGCTTTGATAAGAGTTAAATACCTCAGACTTGCCCAAATACACTGGAGGTAATATTGGTGGGCTGGAGAAAGCTAAGAGTACTTGGTAGAACTAGCATTATGATCCAATTTTAAAAAAATCAGAAGATATTGGCACATCCTAGAATTGGGGCACTCTTAGTGTTTGGTCTGCTCCTGGTCGTCCAAATACTGGTTGTTGCCAGGAGTGCTGCTTGTCTTTTTGTTCTTGACAAGAGTTGTGCCACCTTTCTCCCCCAGTGCGGAGCTTAACACAACTATATATATATCTTTTCTATCTCGGGATTAAATTTCTGTAATGCTCTTTGGACTACTCGGTCACTCTTTCAGAATGTTGTAGACCACTTACAAGGAGTTGCACCTAGGGAACAATAGATCTATGATCCATCATTTTTCTTGGATTCCAGGACATTGTTGGTTGAAATTCAAGACATCTTTTTCAAACTCCAGACTCCTAAATGGTTATGGAATCCTCTGATTCCTTGTTCCTAATTCCCTGGATCCTGTTCATTAACTTCCTGGCTTCATCCTTATATACCTGGTTTATGCTTGCTAACCTCTCTGTTCTAGATTTGCAACCTTTCACACACATCCAAAAGCTATGTCTCCCGCTTGATTTCTGCACTGTGAGAAACATCCTTCCCTGAATAGTCAGGTGTTATGAGTCTCTTCTTTTAAAATGTAAATTTCTTGCCAGTTGGAAGATTCTAGTTCATATGCCTCAGCCCATCCACAAGCATCTGTTTGCCTGGCTATTTAACACATTCACTGGGTGCTAATTTTTAGTGATCACTTCTCTTTAGCCTTTGAACCTCTCTTGAATGTGAAAGGAACTCTCACATTGTTTAGGGAGCAGTGCAGTTCAGAATCATGTTATTGTTCAGTTCTGGCCTTAATAGGTAATACATATTATATGAAATGCCACGATGCATATAAATGTAAAGAAAGTATGGCTGAATACAGCTTGATGTTCCCTATACATAGAGACTACATATGCCCTATCAATAAAGGTGAAGAAAACATGACATCCCACAAACAGTTCAAAATACTGTGGGGTTTGGGACAGCTGTATTTTAGATCACTGCCTTATTACAGCTGGCTTTTAACTTCTAGCTTTAGTTTTTGATGATTGCCTATGTCCTGGGCTACAGCTTCCTGTTTTTGACCCCGACCCCGGTAGTGACTTCCTGCTCCTGATTGCCCTGGCACATGACTCTACCTTGGTGATTTGCCCACATTTGGGTCCCTAGACCTCAGTGCCCCATTCAGCCTACTTCTGACTCCCTCTGGACCTGGTCTGTTCTTGACATTGTCTGCTCCTGATCCCTTAGGTTGTAACCCTTTAAGATCAAGCCCCAATTGCCCACATCCTGGTTGTACCCCTGATGGTATGGTTGAAGTGTTTGATTCTTTCAAGTTTTTACAATAGCTGAGCAGAAGTGGAATGCAACCTATTCTGCTTATTCAGACTCTCTGGCCTACTGAAAAGGTGGGAACTAAGAGCATTCTTCTGTTAATAGTCAATATTTACCAGTTAAAGTATTTGCTGTTAAGTGCCATCTGAGGATACTGTTTCTTAGGATATACTGGCCAGGTCCAGACTAGCAGGAGCGTGCACTTGCAGTGGCACAAATTGCCTCAGTGTGCACCCCTGCACGTGCACTTCATTGAGGGACAGATTGTCTTGCAACAGGCAACCTGCCCTTGCCCAGCTCCTGCTGGCTTTTCAGCCTGGGAGACCTGGAGGCTGGGGCCAGCACCTGTTCTGGCCCTAGCAATCTTACCTTGTTTCTTGGTGGCATGCTGGAGCAGCAGGGGCACAAGTTAGGCATCCCGGAGGCCTGGCAGATTGTCACTCTGGGCAGCCTGGCCTCTGTGATGGTGCATGCTTCGTTGTGCATGCGTTGAGCCGCTTCTGTTGCTGGACAGTTTTTTTTCTTGCTGAGTACAGCCAAAAATACAATCTGAGAACATAATTTTTATTGAAGCTTTTAATATATTATGATATGTTTTACATTTGGGTAAACATGCTTGTCATTAAAATAAGCAACTAAAATATGCAGATTTGTGAGGTAGCCATCTGTAAGAACATTTTAATCAATTATTATTATGATGATGATGATGATGATAGCGGATAGTATTTGCTTCAGATTCAGCCGATTTAGGGGACAGTGATTCGATTCGCTGATTCAAATCACTGTCCCAAATCAGTTTGGCCAAATCTGATTGGGAAATTTGTCTGCTGCCGAATCTCTGAATTACAAAGGCCCATCTCCCACCCGCTCTCCCAGCCCAGGCATTGGCCCCAGCTCCCAGCACTTGTTAAAAAAAAAAAGCTCTGACTCAGCGGGTGCCACTGGCAGGGGGGGGCAATCCCTGCTGCCCCCCACTTCCCCACGCTGTATAGGGGGCTCTGCACGAGCCCCCTGACTCCTCCCATCGCTTCCCCAGCCCCTCCACCATGGCTGCCCTGCCCACCATGGCTCTGGCCCTTTAAGGAAAAAAGAAAGAAACCTGCACTCACTGCTCCTGCCGGTGGGGAGTGATTCCTGCTCCCTGGCTCTGCATGAGGGGCTCTTCCATGAGCCCCCTGAAGCCCTGAGGCTGCTGCAGGAGCAGTGAGTCCCAGCGGGTTTTTTTCTTAAAGGGTCCAAGCTGCAATGGGTGGAGCTGCCATGGGGGTGCATTGGGGTGCTCATGCAGAGCCCTGCATGCAGCGTGGGACAGTGGGGAGCAGTAGGGATTGCCCCCCGTGTCCGGCAGCACCTGGTGAGTGGGGCTTTTCTTTAAAACAGCAGGAGCTGGGGCAGGTAGGGAAACAATGGGGGGGCAGGGGGAGCAGGCAGGGGATGGCTGGCAGGGGTCCCTCCATGGCCCCTCCCCCCTCCCTGCTGCTGCAACCACTGGGGACTGCCCAAATCATCAAAGCTCTCTGAATCTTTTCCAAAGATTCAAAGAGCTTTGAATCGATTCGGACCTTTTATTGGTCCCCTGATTCAATTTGGATTCAAAGATTTGGCCACTGAATCGGGCCAAATCTTCTCCGAAATAAATCACCACCCAAAGCTTTGCACAGCTCTAATATTTTATTCTAAAGTGCATTATTGATATTTTAAAGTATGCTTGAATTTGTTGCTTGAATACCTTGTTTCTGCTTTTCAGTTCTCATCCAGTTGTGGGCACTAACCCAAAGTATTGCATAACTAGATGATCACTTAAGATTGATTCCAGCTCTAATTTTTTCTACTGGTTCTTGTAGACTTTAGCTAATTATGATAGCTTGCAATTCTAGTGATTCAAAATTCCCAAGAAGCTTGCACTTTACACTATTGTGTCTAAGTTTGCTTCCCATTTAGTGACCAAATGAAGTATCATATTTTCTTGAATATAAGATGACCCTGAACATAAGACGACACCTCCCCGCCCCCCAATAACTGCATTCTTTGTATGGAATATCTATAAATTTGTTACAGGGGTGTAGGTTGTAGCCGTGTTGGTCTAAGGATATAGGCAGACAAGGTTCTTTGGGTGAATCATATCTTTTATTAGACCAACTTAAATAGTTGGAAAACAATTATTAAGCAAGCTTTTGGGTTCAAAAACCCTTCATCAGGCTAAGGAAGTTTCAGCAGTTGGTGTGTGCTCTTCCTGGATGGAATGAAAAGTGAAAAAGCCAGAGGCTGGGCTGGTATGCATACAAGACAGGTAGTCGGTGAAAATGTAGATTGAGGAGTCAATGGGTGAGAGAGAGGCTGGGTGGGGAGGGGGGGAAGAGAGAAGGGGGATGTATCTCTCCACTTTCATCCCCCTTCTCTCTCTTCCCCCCCCCCCCCCCCCACGCCCTTTGTTCCCCCATTGACCCTCCGCCCCCTTATGGTTAGACCCTGCACGCTCTGAGGACATAGAAATGAGGGGCAAAGTTGAAAGCACTGGCTGAAATAAACATGCCTATAGTAAATTGCATAGACTTAGTTCATGCAGCATCGATGCATTTTACCTTTTCTGAAACTGCTGCAAGTTTTAGTATGGATAATCTTTAGACTGACTTCTAAGCAGCACTTTTCTACCTACTTATGTAGAGTATAAACTATGCATGATATTAGTCCAGAGCCAAAAGGCTTATGACTTACTATCACGGTTCATTGGGCTGGGCCCCAGCAGAGTCAACAGCATTTCAAGCCCATAGCTCAGCACTGCTCCGTATGTATGTGTACTCCAGATACCCTTCCCCACAAAAGAGCTATGCTTGACTGGAACTGCGTGTTCTTGTCATGAATCCTGGGATCTTTCAAAAAATGGATATGCAGATGAGGCACAGGGCAACCTCATGAAGGGTAAGGGTAATCATGTGACAGGCTGAGAAGGGGGGTGATATGGATTTGGTGAACTGTTTGGGGCTCCATTTGGTGATATCTGCCAGACACTGAGGGGTGGTGAAGAAACAGGAATCATTGGAAACAGGAAAGAAAGGTGCAGCTCATCTGTGGGAGTGAAGAGGAAGTTGAAATGCATGCAATGTAGTGACTCACCATGACTTGAAAGAGTCAGCATTGATGGGGCTGCGTGCAGTGGACATTACCATGTAGTTTATTCAGATGGGCTGTACAAACCTCTTGTGATAAGTTCCCATCAGCACGTTTGCACGTTATGAGCCATGTTTTGTAGTCAGTGCTACATATGATCAGTGTTAGCTATATTTAGTCAACTTCATAGTTGGTTTCCAGTACTGAGCACATACTGCTTTTGGCAGCAGTTTAATGATAGATAATATACAGGAAACCCTTGTGGGTTTGGCATTCACAGTTTCAAATATTTGCAAATGCTGAACCCACATTTTAAATACACTCTATACACTTCCAGAAGCTCTGCGCTTGCTGCCGCCGTGCCCCCCTGCTCCCATCCCCCAGCTGCTGGAGCAATGCATTCATGAACGTGAATGCAGTGCGTTATTCGCAGATTTCACCATTCGCGGGGGATATGAGAATGTATCTCCTATGAATGGCAAGGGTCACCTGTATTTAACATTTTTTCCTTGTGTGTGAATGTAAAACAAGGAGCCTTTTCCACCCATGCTGATTGGAGAAAAATGTTATATTTAAGTAAATACTATATAATCTTTTTTATTGGAGCTATACAGAAGAGATAATACTGCCTTCTCAATGGTCTGGGCATTAAATGATAGCTACTGGTATGTTGTATTTTTTTTACCTTAATGAAGGGACATTTTTTAGCTGAAGTTGACATTCTGCTCCTGCTGTAATAACTGGTAAATATATTAATACACAAAATAATACCTGCTTTGTTGGGTAAAGCTTGTCAATTTGTAACATGCCAGACATAAAAGCAATGCTTAGCACATTTAAAGGCATACACACTACAGTGTTCCTTCTGGAGGCACATAAAATAACACTGGAACAACAAGCAGGGATCGTACATAATGTACAACTTTAGTCTTGCCAAAGGAAAGGAGTCAGATTTTTTGTACCTAGTCCCCCAAACTCCCCCAATCACAGGGAGACAAGAATAAAATGTTCAAAAAGGTTATTGTTTACCAAAATGAAGAGTAGCACCTGATTTAACCCATGTTGTCTATTATCTAACCAGTTTTAAAAAGTCATTTATAATAAAGGGGCTTTTTTGTTAATCAGCAAAATAATTATATAAATTCAGGTAGCTTGCAAACTCTCCCGATATATATATTTGACTTCTTACACTCATTTTTATTCTAATGGTTTCCAGAAATCATAATGAGCTATTTGGAACACAACCTAATAGAGTTTGAATGTCCTGAGAAGATTCACTCTTTTTAGAGATTATGGGTTGCAAATCTAGGCCAGATACTATGTTTTAATTAAAAAGAATTACATTCCTTAATTTAGAAGCAAAATAGAACTTAACCTTAAATGACATTTCTGCTTTGTGTTTCTAGTTTTCTAGTCAAACTATAGTTACAGAAAAAAGAATAATATTTTCTATTCAGTTATGTTCTCTACCTGACACTTGAAAATAATTTTGATTGATGGGGTCTTGTAAATATTTAGAGTTTTTATAAAACAGTTTCTTCTACATTTCATCCTGTTTTGTTTCCTACCTGCTGGACTTTCATGCACGTAGCATAAAAGTATTTTTAATACTCAAACATTGCTCAAAAATAAAGCCATCTATTTGGTAAAATACTTATGCTAACTCAAAACTTCTTGCTGAAGGTGGTCACAAGTTCCCATGTCTCTTTCCACTTGATGTGCATGGAGGGGGAGAGAGTACTTGTTAAAACTTAAATGATAACTCTTCTTCAAGTATTCAACATGCAAGGTGTTAAATTCCTTATCACATGCCAGTTCAAGACCTGGGTCTGTCCAGGCTGGGCCCAACAATCAGCTGACTGTTAGACCTGGTGGTTTCAGGGGCTTCTCCCTTGGGAGTTGAAACCCTGTGAATGGCAGTGGTGGTGGGGGATCAGAGGCTCATCATCAGGGATTGTAAGGGCTTCTCCCAGTGGGGACTTTAAACCATGATACCCACCAGGAGCCTCATATCCTGCAATCATGCCAAAAGTTGCTGGGTGTGGGGTTTAAAGTCCCCAGTGAGGAATGCCCTTCAGCTCCCCACAGCCATAGCCTCTGATCCCCTGGTCCTTTGTTATATATTGCGAGAGGACCATTGAGCAGGATTTGTATGGCATATACCTAAAGATGAACTTTGTCCCAGAGAGCTTATGATATACAGAAGAGAAAACAGCCAACAGGACAGTGGTACACTAATGGTAAGTGCTATAAACAGTACTATTTGCAACTCTTACCAGAAACCAGGGGATATGAAATGTTGGGTACCTGTTTTGAGAATTCCAGTATTCTCTTGTATGCACATTTTAATATATACTGTATTTACTCAAATCAAAGTAATATTCATGCCACAATTAGTATTTGAATTTTTACCTTGGATACCTTGCAAATTTCATAGTTCAGTTTTAATATGCAAGGAATGTGTTTCTTGAAAGACCCTTAGGATTCCCTTTGTTAAGGTAACATATCTGATACCTTTTCCTCTTAGCATTTCTCCTGTGGAATTGAGGCACTTTTCTGCCATTGTAAAAGTGGGGGAAATGGTGGCCTTTTCATATTTGAGTAAGTTTCCTGAAAAATAAGCTGGTCAATAGGACAGTAGAAAAATACTTCCATAGCTACCAAATTGGGACTGTTGCTAAAAGACATATTCAGCTTTTGTGATTAGAATCTGTGAATTTTAATAAATATTCAATAACATTACAATAACTTGAGAAATGGTGTCTTGTCAAATATTTCCCTTTGTTGTTTCTTCAAGAAAATAGAAGTATGATATTTTCATATTCAATAAAAAATGTAGGCCTTCAGAATTTTGATGTTCATGTCTTCTTCCTTATAAAATGAAATAACGTAACACGGGCCCTGTGAAAGGAGCCGCAGCCTCCGGCTCTTGGGGGCGGTAGTTTGCTGGTCCACGGCCACTTCCGGCCCAGCAGCTGATCGTCCGCAGCCCGGCACAGGCCCCGACCCAAGGATTAAGAACCCCTGCTCTATTGGTAGCTTTCATCAGTTAACAGTGACTACAAAATAATTACTGAAGTTTTGGGTGAAATGGTGACGAGATCAAAGGGAGTTCTGCCATTGGATTCAGTAAAATCAAAACTTTACCTCTGATCATTCTACAGTACTTTTAATGTTAGTTAATAGGAATCCCATAATTAGCTAGACTTTGCAAGTACCAGTGGAAAACTTAAGGTCTGGAAGAGACCTTAAGTGATCATCTAGTCCGTATCTTTGAGTGAAACCAGAATAAGTATACCCAGAGCATCCCTAATATGCATGTGTCTAACCTGCTCCTAAAACTACCAGTGAAAGTGATTGTGTAATATCCTGGGTGCAGTCCGTTTCAGTGTTTCATTATATATATAGATTAGAAAAGACTTTCTAATCGTACCTTCTTTGCTGCAAATTAAGCTAATATTTTTTGGCCTGTCCCCCATAGATGTAATGAAAATAGATTTCTTCCCTATTTATAACAGCATTTACAAACTGGAGGACCTTTCCCATGCCCCTCACTTTTCCCCTCCTCCCCCATCCCCCGAGTCTTCCCTTTGCTGGATTAGACAAACCTGATTCTTTCAACCTTTCCCATAGGTCATGTTTTCTAAACTCTTTTTATTTTATCATCTTCTGGACTCTTAAGTTATCTACCTCTTTATTAAAGTGTGGCTCCCCAAACTCGAAACAATGCTCCAGTGCCAAGTAGAACAGATTAACTGCTTTCTGTGTCTTCCTGGACATCTTTAAGTCCAATTACCTTGCAAATCACCTAAGCTATCAGCATCCTAGGTACCATTAAAAAGGTAGGATTAATTTTCAGAACTCCCTTTCACAAAGCATAAGTTCTTAAAATTGCATTGTTTCATTACTATCCTACTCCCTTCTCTTACTTTCCCTAACGATTCCTATTTGATAGCTGCTTTCTTAATAACTGCTAGAAGGTGAATCCGTACTTTCACTACTGAAAAGACTGGAGTCCTGACTTTCAGATATTTGGAAAATAATTCGGTTCTAGCATTTCTAGTGGTTCTTGAGATACTGACTACCAAAACTGACTTGTGAAATCACCCGTTGTTTTGGGGGCAAAAGGAGAGTGTGGAGTGCATAAGGGCATGGTGAATTCAGACAAATGGAAGTGCCCTCTTTCAAAACTCTTATTGAATTTGAGTGATGCAGAACACAATCTACTCTTATTCAATGGGAATGTTCTGACTGCAAATGCACTACTGTCCTCAATTCTCTATAGTATTTGTCCTAAAATTATTAAATACTCATCTTCTGGCATGAATTATGCAGTAAATACTGCATTTGTTCCTCTTCAGGATGCTTCAAATGCTTTAAAAAAATAATTAGATGAGCTAATAACTTAGGTGTCTTGAGTGTCTGTTCTGTACTTCTTGGTTACGCACACAATATAGTATCCTGTTCAGAGTATGTAGTCAACACTTTATAATTTCAGCTCCTAAAGTAAAAAAAAAACCAGGGAAGTTTCTTTATAGCCTATCTAGCCTTGTATGCAAGGAAATATGTGATATAGTATAAATAATGTAAGCATCTAGGGCAGTGAATCCCTCAATAAGAACCTCATTTAGTATATGCTAATGCAAGACTTAATGTGATGTTTCCATGAGGTTTGTTGACTATTAAATTTATAGTTGCCTTCAGTAGTTTCAGGGATAGAAAAAAAGTTGTTTAATTGATGGAAGAAAAAGCAGTGTCTGAAAGCATGTGATTTTGCTTTTTTTAACCATGTAACTCTTCCCTCATTTTTCTCCTATGCACCACTGCCATCCTTTACATTCATAGAAAGCTGAGTCCATAGCACTGCAGCAGCTCTCTTCATTGCAATTCTTAGTGGTAGTGGTCATTAATCAAGTTATGCTGGTTTAGGGCTGCAGTGTCAATATACTTCTTTTCAGTCTTCATTGTTGACAGTGGATTACAAAATCATGAGACAGCAGTTTCTTACTGAAAGTGAATTGCTCTGTCATTTAGATCTTTAAAAGGTAATAATTTGTAATAACTTCATAATAATGTATGTGAGCCATTGTTTGCTATTTTACTTATTTACGTATGTATAAAATATTTCATAATATGCAAAATTTATAGATTTAACTACAAAGTATGCTGATATATAATGCAATATACTTTTTGTGGTTTGAAGGGTTTTACTGTCATGAATTAGAGCCAAATTATTTGTGAATGGCAAACCCACTGTGTGTGTGTATACACTCGCACACAGATGTAAAATGAGAATGTGTATATGTAAAACCCTTAAAAGGAGTTGCTACCAGCTTCCTCTGTGAAACAATGATGCATTTTTAATAGTAATATCACATAATTTCCCCCTTTGGTGAAATTCTTGTTGACACTATACATCACAGAGCATACTATTAAAAAAAAACACAACAGAACAAAGCCCTCTTGTTATATTATGTAAATTTTACTACATGGGAAACGTGCTAATAGATTTATTTTCTTGAAACTTGCATATTTAATTATATTGTTGACCTATAAACAAAATTGTGTGTGTGTGTATCTATGTATGTTTCTTTTAAATTAAATGCATCAGATATAGAAAGGTGAAACAATTTGTTAGAGCATGGCTGGGGACAAAGCCACATTTGTTTTGGCTATTGTGCCTGTGAGATGACATCCATTAGCTCCCAACAGTGTAAAGTTTGAACATGGTTCGCTACACCAAGTATATAGCTGCTGCAATATTGAATTTAAGTGTGCTTTGGGGAGAGAGAAGTTCTGGATCTGCTTAATAGCTCCCCTAACCTTCAGTTTTGGATGGAGGAGGAGGAGAACATCATCTGAATGTGCTAGCCATTTGTCCTTGCTAACTGGTGTGTGGAATGTAATGCTTGCTCCTGTTCAGCATAGCTCACCAGGGAATCATAGTACTAGAAGCACGTGGGTAGGCCACTCAACAGGCAAGCAAGTTACCTAAGAGAAAATTTCAGTTAATGGTGATGCCAAAGAGTGCATATTGTGAGGTTCTTTGTAAAGTGGGTTCTGTAACAGGAGCTCCTAACCCTGTTAATGAGTAGAGAATAGAAAAGTGGACAGGCCACTTTTAAGGCCAAGTTTGCTGTGCCCAGAAGGGGCTGAGCCAGGGGCTATATAAAAACCAGAACAGAATAAAAGTGTCTGTCTGGCCCAGACAGTACCAGAGAGAGGAGCACCCTGAGGACAACTACAAGCACAAGCAACAAACTGTGAGGAAGCCCAGAAGGGCTGGAGCTGGAGGTAGCCCACTAGCCAGAGGGTAAGGCCTAGAGAAAAGGCATCTTGGCAGGTTTGCATTATTTGGAACTTGGGGTTTTGTTTATTCTGAGTAAGTCCCCTCGCTTGGAGGTGGCGATGGGGTGAGGACAGCATGGGATGGCTAAATAGGAGAGATGAGAGGTGCAGACAGGAGAACAGCTCCCTGCTGTAACGCATAATGCTTTGGAGGGAGTGTTATGAGTTGCAACGATGCCCTGGACCAAGCAGAAGTTCACTGTTGGATTCACAGGGGTGGGGAGGTTGGGTAATCCAGCTGCTGGCTACAAACCTGCAGCTGGTTTACCCTAACAACAGCCTCTTCTCCCTCCCAGCTTGTGTACTATTTTCAGAATGAAAAGGGGGAAAGGGAGCTCATTCTAGGGGTTCCCCAGTCAGTGTTGGAGGGTGTGGTGGGGGGCTCCAGTCTACCCAACCCACCCTCCAGCATCGGCTGAAAAAAACCCAGACCGAACTCTCTCTGATCCCTTTCCCCCCTCCCGTTCTAAAAACAACTCTGAGGCTGGGAGGCAGGTTACTGAACACAAGTTACTGAAGGCAGGGAGGCAGGTTTCATAGATTTCATAGACATTAGGGCTGGAAGGGACCTTGGAAGATCATCGAGTCCAGCCCCCCGCCCAAAGGGCAGGAAGTCAGCTGGGGTCATAGGATCCCAGCAAGATAAGCATCCAGTTTGCTCTTGAAGGTGTTCAATGTAGGCGCTTGAACCACCTCCGGTGGCAGGCTGTTCCAGACCTTGGACAGTAAAGAAATTCTTCCTTACGTCCAGCCTGAAACGGTCTTGTAGTAGTTTATGACCATTCGACCTCGTCATCCCTTGGGGCGCTCTGGTGAACAAATGTTCCCCCAGATACTGGTGGTCACCCCTGATAAACTTATAGGTGGCCATCAGATCACCCCTGAGCCTGCACTTTTCCAAGCTAAAGAGCCCCAGGGCTCTCAGCCTGTCATCATAGGGTCTGCTTCCCTGACCTCTGATCATGCGCGTGGCTCTTCTCTGGACTCTAGACACACTCTAGGTTACTAGACACAAGTTACTGAAGATGCTATATTTTGAAATTTCTTTATCAGAACTTTCATGAGATGAGGGGTCAGATTTTTGTGGGATCAGGCCCTTCTAAAGCACTTTGCTGTCATGCACTTCTGTTTGGTCACAGCTGTAGAATGTTTTCAGGGGCCAGACTGGGTGAAAATTGTTACTTCTGTTTGCACCTTGGGTGGCTGTTGGGGGCACTCAGGTAGAGCATCTGGTGTATTGGTTTATAGGGTTGTGAAATATTAAACCCTAGGAAATGCCTAGAGGGGGTCAGTAGCCCTTGTGAGCGGAGTTGGGTTGACAAGTCTGAACTGATTTGGGCATACCAAGGTCTGGAAACTAATTGAGGCTTAGTAACTGAGACTGAGCGGAGCTTATGGCCCAAGGACTTGAGTAAGACAGAAACTAGAGGTGAGCTCAGGGAACCTTACAAGCTAGAGAGACTGAGCAGACCACACTGCATCCCAGGAGACAAGGAAGTGATTGTGTGGAATTCATCATCAGGCAGTGATCTTGTCTGTGTCAGGCCTGAGTCAGCCTGGTGATCAGGACTGTGGAGAAAGGCACCAGAGTTGTCACTCAGGAAGCTGGCCCTCAGTTCTGCCAAATTACTATATCAGATGAAAGCATGCCAGGTGAGAGAGGGAGGCTACTAGGAGACTGGAGTGAAATGCAGGCAGGCGGGTGTCACACTGGGTGCATATACGCGTGTGCCTGACTGCAGAGTTGACTAATTAGCTCTGCAGTAAAGCATCACTGTCTACATGCAAACCGGTATTAGAACAGTAAATTAACTACCTCCACCATGAGATCATACTGTCAGGGACGGTACTATACTATGATGGAGTAATTTACTCCACCAAAGCACACATGTCAATGGTGACTGGGGCTGGCAGGGACATGAGGGTGTTAAAGTATGGGGGCTGCCTGCTGTCTTGACTCACACTGCAGCACCCTTGTGCCCCAGGCAGCCCCCTACTGGCTAACGCTGCCACTCAGAGCCTGATGCTGACCCCACTGGCTCCCTGCCAGGCTGGCGCTGCTCTGCCCCAGCTCAGTGTGCTGTGGTCCAGGATGCACATGTAAATGCTGTACCCGGGAGCAGCTGACTTCAGTGTTAACTGTGCTGGAGTTCATTGCATTGAGCTAATAGCATGTGTAGATGCACTCACTATGTATTAGAATGTGGCATAGGGAGATTATATACAAAACAATAGGTTTGGTTACTACTATAGAAAATACTCAAATTATTGGGGACAAGGATCAAGGAGAAGATATATTTTTGGCTGATATTGGAGGGAACTAGGAACTATCTGGGAGCCCAGCTGGGAATGGGAAGGAGATAGTGAAGCTAACTGCTTGTGCTTCCTGGTGGTAGGTATCCCCTTCAGATAGTCATAAACTGAGGGCAAGCTGAGGATCTTTTAACATCCCCACATCCCTTAATGCTCATTCAAGAAGAGGTTGATAACATGTCAGCGAAAGACTGGGAACAATTTTGTAGGAATGGGGCTGATGACCTCTCCTCCAACCAAGTACATGAGAACAAGGTGAGGAAATTAAGAGTTGTGTCCTACGTTTCTAAGATAAAAGTATGCAACTTTATCATGATGAATGTATAGAGAAGCGGTTGTGAAGTAAAGTCCTTGTGGGAAGAGTATGTGGGGGGTAGAAGACAGCATATATAACATGACTGGGATAACAGAGACTTGGTGGGATAGCACGCATACTGAAGCACTGTCATAGATAGGTATAAACTGTTGAGGAAGAGCAGGCAAGAGGGAAGAGGAGGAGGAGGAGCACTTTATGTAAAAGAGCTGCAGTCTGAAACTGGAGGTAGGCCTATTGAAAATCTCTAAGTTAGGGTCTGAGCAACAACAGTGATGTCATGTTGGGAGTCTGCTATAGACCACCAGAACAGGAGAATGAGGTGAATAAACTTTCTTCAACCAGATAGTGGAAATTTCCTGATCACAGACCCTGATTCTCATGGGGGGACTTCAATCCCCCTAGCATCTATTGGGAGAGCAATACAGCAGTGCACAGGCAATCTACGAAGTTTTTGCAGAGTTGGGGGCAGCTTCCTGGTGCAAGTGTTGGAGAGGCCAGCTAGGTGCTGTGTTCTTGATCTGCTGCTCATAAACAGGGAAGAATTGGTAGTGGGCAGCAGCGACCATGAGATGATTGAGTTCAGGATCCTGAAGAGGGAAGGAGAGCAGCAGATTAAGTACCCTGGACTTCAGAAAAGCAGGCTTTGACTCACTCAGGGAATGAGAGGTATGATCCCCTAGAAGGCCAGTCTGAGGGGGAGGGATGTCCAGGAGGGCTGGTTGTACTTTAAGGAAACCTTACTGAGTGCACAGGAAGAAACGGTCCCAATGCCAGGTATAGCAGAAGACTAGCTTGGCTTAACAGGGAGCTCTTCAGTCAGCTAAAACACAAAAATGAAGCTTACAAGAAGTGGAAATTGGACAAATGGCTAGGAAGGAGTATAAGAGTATTGCTCAGGCATGGAGGGATGAAATCAGGGAGGCCAAAGAGCAGTTAAAGTTGCAGCTAACAAGGGATGTGAAGGGTAAGAAGAAGGATTTCTACAAGTATATCAGCAACAAGAGGAAGATCAGGGAAAGTGTAGGTCCTTTACTGAAGACGGTAGGCAACGTAGTGACAGATGATGTGGAAAAGGCTGAAGTACATAATGCCTTCTTTACCTCCGTCTTCACAGCAAGATCAGCTTTTACACTACTACACCAGGTAGCACAGTTTGGGGAGGAGGTGAGCAGCCAACAGTGATCAAAGAACAAGTTAGGGACTGTTTAGAAAGCTGGGCATGTACAAGTCCATGGGGCTGGACATGATTCACCCAAGGATGCTGAAGGTGTTGGCTGGTGTGATTGTAAAGCCCTGGCCATTATCTTTGAAAACGTGTGGCAATGGGAGGAGATCCTGGACTATTGGAAAAAGGCAAATGTGGTGCACATCCTTAAGAAAGGGAAGAAGCAGCATCCAGGGAACTACAGTCCTTGGAAAAATCATGGTGCAGGTCCTAAAGGAATCCATTTCCAAGCACTTGGAGGAGAAGGTGATTAGGAACAGTCATCATTAATTCACAAAAAGACCAAATCATACCTGACCAACCTTCTTGCCTTCTATGATGAGATGACTGGCTCTCTAGATGCAGGGAGAGCAATGGAAATGATATCCCTTGACTTTAGCAAGGCTTTGGATATGGTCTCCCACAAAGTTCTTGCAAGTAAACTAAGGAAGTATGGGTTGGATGAATGGACTGTAAGGTTGATAGAAAGCTGACTGGATCATCTGGCTCAAAGACTAGTAATCAATGGCTCCACATCTAATTGTAGCCAGTATCAAGTGGGGTGCCCCAGGGTTTGGTCCTAGGATTAGTTTGTTAATAAAAATATTGAACAAATCTGGAAGATGGGATGGAGCGCATCCTCAGCAAGTTTGCAGATGACACTAAGTTGGGGGAAGTAGTAGATGTACTAGAGGGTAGGGCTAGGATTCAGGGAGACCTTAATGTATTGGAGGACTGGACCAAAAGAAATCTCATAAGGTTCAATGAGCAGTGCAAAGCCTTGCACTCAGGATGGAACAATCCTATGCACTGGTACAGGTTGGGAATTGACTGGTTAACCAGCAGCTCTGTGGGAAAGGACCTGCAGGTTACAGTGGACAATAAGTTAAATATGAGCCAATAGTGAGCCCTTGTTGCAAAGAAGGCTACATTAATAGGAGCATTGCCAGCAGATTGAGGGAAGTGATTATTCCTTTCTATTTGGCACTGGTGAGGCCACATCTGGAGTACTGTGTCCAGTTTTGGGCCCCCCACTAAAGAAAGGATGTGGACAATTTGTAAAGTGTCCAGGAGAGGGCAACATAATGGTTAGGAGGCTGGGGCACATGACTTCTGAGGAGAGGCTGAGGGAACTGGGTTTATTTAGTCTGGAAAAGAGAAGACTGAGAAGGGATTTAGTAGCAGCCTCCAACTACCTGAAGTGGGGTTTGAAGGAGATGGAGCTTGACTTCTCAGTGGCGGCAGATGACAGAACAAAGAGCAGTGGTCACAAGTTGCAGGAAGGGAAGCTTAGGTTAGAGATTAGGAAAAATTTTCGCACTAGGAGGGTAGTAAAACACTGGAAAAGGCTACCCAGAGAGGTGGTGGAATCTCTCTTCATGAGGTTTTTAAGACCCAGCTAGACAAAGCCTTGGCTGGGATGATCTAGTTAGGGATGGTTCTCCTTTAAGCAGGGGGTTGAATTAGATAACCTCCTGAGGTCCCTTCTAACCCTAATTTTCTATGATTCTACGATATGGAAGAAGATAAAGTTTCAAAAGTGTTAGGTTTCTATAAAAGCCTAAGTTTTGAATTGCATTCTCATCCCAAGGAGCAACAATTGAAACAATTTCAATGAAGAATTTCAATCAAACATTAAAATCTGAACTGGACTAAGCATATAAAGTATTCAAGATTTCAGGTTTTAGGACTGAAAAATGGTAGTTCAAATTGCTGTTGTGCTACAGCTGTTGCTAAAAAGGAATCCTGGCCTTTGGGTTCAGCTACAGAGAGATCCAAATAGTCAAGGGAAAATTTAAGGGAGGGGCGAAAAAGGATTAGAGAACATTAACGATAAGTATCCTGAAACTGATATTTTCACAAGAACTGTTTTTCATAGCGGAATGATGTATGCACTGGTAGCCAAAATCATTTCACTTACAGCAAAAACACAAAGCTGAAGCACACACCTGTTGCTACTTTTGCCTCTCTGTTGTCTTATTTGTTGTTGTTTTAGTGTACCAAATGTGACAGTCAAGTGCAAGCATTTTTTTTCTCATTCTGTTTGACTTGTAGTAGTGAAATGATTAAAACATGTTAATTTTTTTTCTTGAAAAAAATTGATTTTTGGGGGGGAACCTCTCTTGTTCTAATTCTGTTTTTGTAAAAACGGACAATTTTAGGTTTTAAAATATTTTAAGTTTTACATTGGCATTAAAATATTCTGCAAGAGAATTAAACCAATTTGTTTAAAATATTTACCATTTTACATATGAGCATCACTAAAAAGAGTTAAATCACCTAATCTAGTTTGCTTTGAAAGCATCACTTTACCTTTTGTTGCATTGCTTTTGTGAGCATTTTATCCATGTGATGAAGCTTTAACTAACCTGAGGCAGCATTTTAAGGAAACCATTCTACCTCTTAACTTAGAGAAATCAGCCTTTTATTTACAGGTCCTGTGGATCTCATTTTCTTTATTGTTGGAAATATTTAACTATTCATAGCCAATTTTCCTACTCCTCCATAAACTCCATACATCTTGGTTTTAATCTTTCCTCCTGACAGTCAGGAATTCCAGCCCCTAAATAATTAGTTCCTTCTTTCTGCAATCTGTGCAACTTGTCAAATTCCTTTGCACATTCTTGTGCTCATAGCTTACTTGTTTAGCCTCATGGGTGTCATTAAAAGGGGGATTATCCCCTTCCTGTCCAGGATGGTGCTTCTGTGTTTGCAGTACTATCATCTCTGCTCCAGAAATGTGCTAAAGAACTTAGTCTAGCCGCTATTTGACCAATCAATGAGTGTTTGTTGTAGGTAGATTTCTTACCCTGATTGTAAAAAGTTTGCTCAGGTTCTCTTCCCAGCAGACACTCCTCAGTAGACCTCAGGTGACATGTATGCTATATATTTGTTCTATATTTGTTCTAAATAGGTGCCTGATTAACATCCCCCCCCAACAATACCACTTCAACCCAAGGCTGGGTGCGAGTGTCAGTTAAACACGGGGGACTGTACTTTATAGAGGCTCTGGAATGAGCTAGTGAGAATTGGTTGTAATACAGAGACTCATAATGCTGATCATTTAGAACTCAGATACTGAGTGAAGCAGATTTGTCAGGCTTTTTGGCGCTGAATCATTTCTGAGCAAAACATGGTACATAGAGTAAAATGAACAAAGAAAATGCCTCGAGTCAAAGAAAGGAGCAGTTCTGGTGTGGCTTTTTAACTGACATTCTCTGGAAATGCTGAAGGCAGCTGGAGAAGGTTTGAACACTTCACTATATCTGGAAGCAGTGGGTGCTAGCAAAAGGCAGACAGCCAGAAGGCAACTTTTTATTTTTGACAATGGCTGTTTCTGAGGTACTTGATGTTTTTAATAGCTTACAGTTATCTCAAGCAGAGGAGGCCAGCTATGAAACTATAGCACAGAAATTTGATGAGTGTTTCACACAAATATATGATGGAGGACTTCTCTTTTTTTAGCAGATCGTGGTTCATTTGCAGAATAAAGGTGAAAGTATAGAAAAGTTTGTGAATAATATAAAGCTGAAGAGAAACGAGTAATTTTGGGGGACATCTTTTATTGGACCATCTATATAATTGGGAGAGATGTTGGGCAGACTTTCAGGCAGGAAGTGTTCTTTTTTAGGTTACATTGTCTTAAAAAAAAACCCCTTGCTCTTTACATATTTCCTAGACCATCATGGATACAACAATACTTCAATCCTATTGAGGCTGAAGAGTAAAGTTTCCATTTTTGTAAGGCTTAATTTAATTTCTCATAGGGAACCAGATCTAGTTTGGCATCTGGGACAGGGGAAGGAAAACTCCCCTGCAGAGATGAGAGAAATTATCAGGTTACCCAGAATTAACCTTTGGCAAAACAACTAGCATCCAGGCCAATGGATGCTAATGGAAGGTGGACAGTACCATGACACTGTGAACATGGAAGAGAATCCAGAGAACTATCAGAAAGAGACCAGAAGCACAAATGCATGCAAAGCTCAAAGATGAAGGCCAGAAAATACAGCACATAGAGCTGCATGCACTGTAGCAAACAACACAAGCCAAAAATATGTCTGGGATTTGGAAAAATACAAGAATTGCAGTGATTACAACACTGATTTTCAACCTTTTTGGACTTGAGGCACCCCTTGATAAATTTGAGGCATCCCTCAATAGTCATAAGGTGCATCCCTTGGAAAATACCAGCTTTAGTTTTCATTTGTTTTTGACTACAGAAAAATAATAGAACAATTCTTCTGTTGCAAAGACCTCAGGAAGACCACAACAGCTTGGGATGTATTTAGCACTATAGATTTTTATTTGAAAACTTATCTTGTTAATCATGTTTGTGCGTTTAACAGTGCTAACATTGCATGGCACCCTATGGCACGCTTAGAAGGGTTTCAAGGCATTGGTTGAGAATCACTGGATTACATCATTTTGAAGAGTTTGCTGGTGGCATCAGGATATACAAAGCATGGGCAAAGGGGATGATAATAGTGACTCCAGGTCAGAGGAATTCTTTATAGGAGCAATAGACAACATTGCAGCAGTAGATGATTGGGCCACTGGTGAGGAAGCAAATGTTACCTTTAATAAGGCTGTTGATATTAGAGTGCAAGCAAATGAGATGATATTAGCACTGAAAGAAGTCATAGGCAATAAGAGATAAAAGCATGACTCCCAAGGCTTACAGCATAAACTAATTCCCATTAATAGTGTATGTAAGCTAAAGTTAAAAAAAAAAAAAAGAGAGAGATAAGAAAGAATGCAATCTGTAATAGCACCAGGAGAGCAAAGGATCTATTATTTTGTTAAAAATATAATGAGCTATCTCTTCAAGAGAATTCTCTCTTTCAAGGGGCCCAGGAACCACTAGAATCAAGAAACATTTTCAAGGGGGTGCAGAAGCTCTCAACAATACAGAACAAAGGTAAAGGAACCCAATGTTACCCAGATTCAGACACCTACGTAAGTTTTCCTTGTCCTAGGCAGAGTCCTAGAGGATCTGAATTGCTTTGAGACATATACTGCTAACTTGCTGCTTCAGCAGAATTTTGGCTGGTGTCTTCAGAAGAACAAAGTACACGTTTGTGCACATTCAACAACCCAATTCAGTAGATGCTATTTTCACAGAGTACAGTTGGGTTATATAACTGAAACTGAATATGTTTCACAGCAAAATACAAGTTTGTAAAGATGCATAGAATACTAAATGGCACATGTCCAGAGGCTCCTTGCAACTTTGAAAAGAAGTAGAGCTGCTGGGCTAAAGCTAAACATATAAGATTGTATATTCCATATAATGGAAATAACATGCTTGGGAACTCAGCAAGGTGTTCTTTTAGATCAAGGTACAATCAGGGCCACCTCCAATATGCCTGCCCACAGACAAGAAAGAAGTACAAAGATTCATTGGAGTAGTGAGCTACGTGGGTAAATTTGTACCTGGCAAGCAGTTCGAACAAACGGCTCAAGAGGAGCATTGTGCAAAGAACTCTACTAGGTATGCAGGGGTTTAGGTTGTAGCCGTGTTGGTCTAAGGACATAGGCAGACAAGGTTCCTTGGGTGAATCTGATATCTTTTATTAGACCAACCCAAATAGCTGGAGAATAGATATTAAGCAAGCTTTCGGGTTCAAAAACCCTTCGTCAGGCTAACGAAGGGTTATCCTGACGAAGGGTTTTTGAACCTGAAAGCTTGCTTAATATCTATCAAAAATTGAAACCAGATTCAGTGGTTGCCCAGGAAATAGTCTCTGGTTAAATGGTTCAAACCACTTTGGAGCAGCTCTGCCGCATCCTAATTAACACCTATGCACCCAATGAAGGGTGGAAGACAGTGGGCTTTTTCAGGACATAGGTTGACCTCTTACAGAGTGTAGCTGATGACAATGACGCCCCAGCAAATGGGCTTGCTGCCCTGAAGGACCACCTCCACATTTAGCAAGTCCTCCCTGACTGCCATCCCCATGAGACCTTCCCCATCACTGCCTCTTTCTCCAGTCATGGACAGTGATGATTGAGTGGCAGGCATGGTACCCTGGTGTCTCTCCCTGTGCTCAATGAGAACAGTGCTGTGGGATCTGCTTCAAGATCCTGTCTGGGAAAGCATTGTACACATGGACAGTCAAAGTGCATCATGTCTGTATCCTCATAACCTGCCCCCAAACAACCTGCAGGTAGTGCCCAGTGGCAGCAACATCAGAGCAAGCATATATGGCCTGGTGCACCCTGTATAAAGTTACCTATCACCAAGAGAACTGGTGACACCCATTGAAGGCTGCTGCATGGCCGCCCAGGTACAAGTGCCTTTGTCCACCACCACCACCACCTTGAAATGTCAGTGGCTTGCCCTTTCTGCAAGGAGGAGGTGAAGGAGACGATCCCATGCCTTCCTGAACTGGCCCCCTGCAGCAATCACTCTTTGCTGCGTTCAGTGCCCTCTTTGTCACTCTGGGCTTGGATTTCTCCTAGACTGTGTACATTTTCTCTATCCTCTACTGAGTGACTGAGGGGAATGTGATCTACAAGGCAAATTTATAGCTAGGCCAGGCCAGGATGGCTGAAAAACCACAGAAACTAGCTTGCAGGGCCCAGCTCTGACATCGCCCTCCAAATCTTCCATCTGTTGGCCCAGGCATGTGTCACATTTCAGTTTGGGCACTTAACCTTGTAACAAAATGCAGACTAGTTTGTGTTGCACCAGGCCATCAAGGCAGCACTCTGTAACATGGAAGAAAAACAGCTACTCCTAAATGTGTAATCCCATGAAGGGCATGGGACAGAGAGGATTTTTTTAATAGGAGGTTTCAATCTCTGGTAATATGAGTGTTTTCATCACTGTCAGGTTTATTGTGCTCGGGCTCTTGGAGAGCCACATACTTTAGCATTTTCACCTGTGTTTTTAATATTTTTATAATAAAGTTTTTAAAAGTCAAAAGTCTGTCTGGCTTTCTCACACGTGCGTACACCCCCCCCCCCCCCCCTTGTGCAGCTACACCTCCACCCCCCCCCCCCCAAAGTGTGGACTGTAATTGCTAGACTTACTGTTGAGAAACAGATCAAGCAGAAAATCTATTAGAAATTTAAGGCGAAACTCACAGTACCAGAAGGGACTTTGTTTAAAAGCAGAAGATATTGAAACTTAAGGTGCTACAGAAAAATATGTTAAAAAGAGATTGATGAAGATCATTTAGAAACTGAAAAAGCTAAGGGAAAGGATGTTTTATGCTAGATTCACTTGAAGAGTGACATTGAGGAAACTGTTATGGCTTGTTGCATATGTCAAAACACAGGTCAAGTCGCACAAAAGAATGCATAGTGTTGACTCAGAAAGAAATGATCTCCTGGAATAAAGGAGGCATTGATTTTTTGCAGTTGGCTAGGAGAAAAACTAGTTACCTGTCCCAAACTATTATTCTCACTTCCCTTAGACAGTTTTACTAGATTTCATAGTTTTCAGGGCTGGAAGGGACCTCAGAAGATCATCGAGTCCAGCCCCCCGCCTGAAGGCAGTAAGTCAGCTGGGGTCATAGGATCCCAGCAAGATAAACATCCAAATTTTTCTTGAAGGTGTTCAATGTAGGTGCTTGAATCACCTCCAGTGGCAGGCTATTCCAGACCTTGGGGGCTCGGACAGTAAAGAAATTCTTCCTTATGTCCAGCCTGAAATGGTCTTGCAGTAGTTTATAACCGTTCAACCTCATCATCCCTTGGGGCGCTCTGGTGAACAAACGTTCCCCCAGATACTGGTGGTCACCCCTGATAAACTTATAGGTGGCCATCAGATCACCCCTGAGCCTGTGCTTTTCCAGGCTAAAGAGCCCCATGGCTCTCAGCCTGTCATCGTAGGGTCTGCTTCCCTGACCTCTGAAAACACACACTTTAACAACTTAAAAAAAATGTAACAACACTTAACAGTTTTTATTCTGTCAATTAGACCCTACAACTAATTCTTTTGGTCTATGGTAGAAACTGAGAACCACAAAAAGAAATGTCAGGTTGAATTAAATATTTCATTTTGCTTTGATGTGTTTTACAAATTCATGAATACTTTTACTAGGCCCAACCTGACAGCTCTCAAAGAGGGAAGAAGTCATCTGTTTGGAGGAAAGGAGGTGGGACACTTTCATTTGATACCCATTAACTGTGGAACACACATCCGTCCACAGCATGATAGAATCTGAGACTGTTAATCTTGAGGCGTGAATGCAAATCAGTTTATTTACATTTCTTGAGCGAGTGGGTTAAGTAGAGAAAATGAGATTGACATTGTCAATCTCTTGTATTTTTGTGTCTGAAACTGTGCGCGCCAGTGCGCTTCCATGTTGTTATAAGTAATTATCTTATATCAATAAATCAAGGAGGAATGTGTAAATCTGCAACTAGATTTGAGAATGCACGCACATGGTGTTTCCTTTGTTAAGAACTATCTGATTCCTATTAAACCTATTTAATCTGTTTCTTGCTAAAATGCATTTGATGGTATGTAGATTATAGAAAGATTTGAGAAATCCAATGGGAAGTGATAATATCTGCCACAAAATCAGTTATGGAGCTTTAGAACACCGTAAGCTGTCCTGGAGCACACCTGCAAGGGTGGCACATTTCTCTACCAACTGGTCACTTTTGCTCTAGCTGCTCAGGGTGCTGCTCTAGGTCCATGATATGGGAACCTGAGCTCCCCTTGCAGCATATATGCGAAGCCACTCAGGCCTTAGGCACCCAGTTCCTGGACACTCTCTGCTGTGCTAAAACTCAAAACCCTGGTTGGCAGCAGAAGCCCTGCCGTAGCCTGGGGTATAGATTGTCAGGGCCCGCTGACTTGAATGTATCCAGCCTCTCAAGGTATTCCTTCATGACAGCATTGATGGAGGGCAGGGAATCTCCCTCACCCGGACCTCCCTGTCCTGTAGTGGGCAGATGAAAGACCGACGCAAAGTAACCATTTAATAATTGGCTTTTTCCTGGGCGTCAGTTGTTCCATCTGGTTTAGCAGGGGTCCAATGTTGCCCTTGCTTTTCCTCTGGCTCCCCACATATCTGTAAAAGGACTTTTTATTGTCCTTGATACTCGAAGCTAGTTGGAGTTCAGCCTTGGCTTTCCTGGTTTGCTCCCTGCAGGACTGGACCAGTGCAGAATATTCCTCCTTGGAGGTGAATCCCATCCTTCATCCTTTGTAGGCTTTTCTTTTTAGCCTCAGGAGGTCTGCTAGATCCCTGGAGAGCCAGGGGGTCTGCTGTGCCCTCTTGCTGCCTTTCCTCCAAGATGGAATAGAATTAGCTTGTGCATTGAGGATCGCTCCCTTGAGGAGCAACCACTCTTCCTGGATTCCCCTCCCCCTGGAGTTGTGGTCCCTTAGGGCCTCACTGACCAGCCTCCTGAGCTTGTCAAAGTCAGCTTTCCTGAAGTGAAGGACTTCCGTGTTGCTGACTGACTTGCCAGTTTTACGGCGGATGGTGAAGGTGATCAGCTCATGTTTGCTGTCACCCAGCTTCCCATCGATCACTAGGTTGCCGATTAGGTCATCCCCAGTAGCCAGTACCAGGTCGAGCAGCACTTTACCTCTCATTGGCCCATAGACTTCTTGAGTCAGGTAGAGGTCATCCATGCACAATAGGAAGCTTTGCGACCACTTGGATTTCACTGAGTGATCCTCCCACGAGATGTCTGGGTAGTTGAAGTCACCCATGACAACCATGGTCCTGGAGCATGCGGCCTCAGCCAGTTCCCGGGTGAACTCCTGGTCAAGCTCTTGACTTCGGGTGGGAGGTCTGTAGTAGACTCCCACCGTTGTGTCCCCTGTTCCATGTTCCCCATGGATTTTAACCCAGAGGGTCTCCACCCTGATCGTCCACCCTGGTCGTCCACCCTGGTTGCCAACATCAGCTTGCAGGGACGCATAGCTTTCCTTAACATAGAGAGCTACACCCCCTCCCCTTTTATCTACTCACTCTCTCCTGTACAGGGTATAGCCGTCTATACCTGTGGTCCAGTCATGGGTGGAGTCTCACCAGGTCTCCGTTATCCCTATGATGTCATAATTATTTGTGTTAAGCAGGAGGATGAGTTCCTCCTGCTTATTCCCCAAGCTCCTAGCATTTGTGTACAGGCAGGCAAGTGTCCCCTTGTGGGCTCTTGCCTTGCGCACAGATTGCATCAGGGCTGGGGCACTCCCTTAAGTGCTGTGGCCTGCTGGCTTTGCAAGGGTTGTTCAGCTGGCCAGCAGTGGCGGTAGTCCCCCCTTCCCCCAGCGGGCTTAGTTTAAAGATACTTCAGCTGAAGAGGTAATGTTGCACATCAAATCTAATTTTACTATAACTAGTATATCTGAAAGTCACATCTGGCCTGTGCTCAAGCAGGTTGTAGTACAATATGGTTTTGGACACATATTGCTTAGCCTCCATTACTAACAATTTGCACTAGAGACTTGTGCAAAATAATTAGAGGTCTATGAAAACAAGTTGTAGAGTTGGATTCTGACCCATATTTATTGCTGTTAAATTTCAGAATGGTTACAGTGAAGCATGGTTTGTGACCAGATGACATACTGTTCAGTAGAAGAATGAAAAGAATTCCTGCACACCGAGGGCCCCTCTACTTGTGCGGAAAAAAGTGCAATGAGACCTAACTCATGACCCATACAATTGTGCCTCCTGCCATGCCACGTGTTATTATGGGATCATGAATCAGATCCCACCATGCCTTATTGCCAGTGCAGGGGGAGCCTGAGATCACCCTTCAACTCTTCCACTTCTTCATCTGGGCAAGAGCCAGTGCAAGGGGACCCACTTGGGGCCTCCCTTGCAGTGGTAAGAAGCAAGTTCCTGCAGCTGGGAGCCCCCTCATTTGATGGGGCTCCCACCAATAGAGACACAGGTTACATGTGTAAATTAAAGATGGATAGAAACCAGCTATAAAATTATTACATATTTTTCAGCAATAACTTTATAGCTGGTTGGAGGTGCCCTAGTTAATTTGCAGACTGTAACAGACAGCCTAGGTTCTCTGTTACTTTAAGAGGAGAAGCATACCAGCGAGGGAACTCTGCGGGCTAGGCAGGGGGCATTAGCTGTCAGTTGCAGGGGCAACAGAGCTATTGAAGCAATTATCAGCCAGCCCAGACAGTCACCTCACTGGATGTAAGGGGAGGAGAAGGCCTCATTAGTGCCCAGAGGGACACAGCTACGGGGGCCAGAGATCCCAGTGCCAGAGAGGGCACAGCCACAGAACTAGTGGCAGAGAAGGCGCAGCCACAGGGAGGCTGGGCCCCGGTGACTGGGAGGGACAAACAAAGCTAGTGGATCAAAGCCAGGTCCAAGTCAGTGGGCCTAGTCTAGAAGGCCTAGCTTGATTAAAGGGGCAGAGGCTGAGGAGGCCAAAGCCTCACTAGAGGGATAACACCCATGAGGCATAGGGCATGGTAGAGGGAAGGATTTGGAGCCACACAATTAGCCTTTAAGGCTTTGGGTGCCCTGCCAGGCACAGTTGACTGCAGAGGCCCAGCCAAGGGCCTGGGACCAGTGAGACTGAGACCTAATGAAGGCCTGTGAGCAGCCTCCCTATTTATTATAAATACCATCAAGGCATGGTAGGAGAGACAGAAGGGGTGCCCTACTGGCAGAGCAGAGTGCAATCACGGAGCTACTAGGGGGTATCACAGCCACCCTGAGGACCCTGATGTGTTACACACATGTAGCCAGTCTAAATGAATTGTGCAGTTCACCAAGTAATTGTCTAATACTTGTAATGTGTAGAAGGGGGCCTTAGAAACTAATGCCAGATTTACTGGAAACTAGATAGAAAGAGCAGTGATTTCACAAGGTAGCTCTGTAGCTATGTGAGGATGTCACTCCATGTGGACATAAACTAGTAAGAAATAAGTGACAATTATTCCAGCTCCCAGAAGGGAAATAGGTAAAGACCATTGTGTTGGACATTTTGTCTGAGAAAGTTTCAAAAAGGTAACAGCTACAGCAATAAATTGATGAGGCCTAGCCATGAATTCGATAGCCTATGGATAGACCTGCTATGCCCCAACTAACGTGGTGCCAATTTCTTGAAGGAGACTTAGACACCTATGGAATAGTGCAGGGCACTTCAGAACCAAATTGAATGTGGCTAATTAGTTCAGTTAATAGATGTTATCAGTATTTGAAATTCTCTGTTTGTCGGTTGTGGTGGTATTGATGGTTTTGTTTGCCTAGGAAAGGAAGATGTGGAGAAATAATGTCCTTAAGGGTTCCAGTAAGAGCCACTGGGAGCTGTTGCCAGTACAATCCTTTACTGGGGCACCTTGGGATTGAACACGGCAACTCATCTGATTTTGTATCTAGCAAGCTTTATTCATAATCCCAGACTAACACAGAGATTTCTTCCCCATATATCTATTTCTTCCCCATAGATAGATCATCTATTAACTGAACTAATATATATATATATGGCAAAGAAATGTTAGTTCTGAGGGTTGTGAATAAACCTTGCTTTGTACCAAATCAGATACCAAATCAGATGAGTTGCCATGTGCCAGCCTGGGCCCCTGTTCCTGCTGCCTTGCCCTGGGCCCCTGCCAGCCCTGGCCCTGCAGCACCAGTACAGACTCCATGCTCATTCCTGTCAGCTCACTCGCTGCCACTCGTCACTTCTTGCCACCACTGGTGCTTTACTGAGCGCTATAGTGAAACTGGCTCAGCACTAAGTGACATCAGGTACTAATTTTAAACGAGCGCTATAGCGAAATAGCGCTAAGTAAAACCGCGTTAAGCGGGGGTTGCCTGTATCCCTAATCCACCGGAAAAATATTTTCAGAGAGACAGCAGACAGTCTCCCATATAAACAGCTAACTGTCAGAGAGTTCATGTAGCCCCAGGTGCCCAAGTTGTATAGGGAGGAGATGGGATATTCGTCATAAGGACATTCAAAGTCATCACTACAATCTGCAGGCTAATGTCTGGGAGCTGGCTTGCTGCCAACCTTTGAGACCAAACTTAGAGAGTTCAATGTGAGAACCTCTTCAGAACTGAATCCTGTGAGGTTCATGCACTTATTCTTTTCTTTACATTCCCCAAAATCTTTTCCATTACTAAATATTTCAGTCATATTCTATCTCTCTGTTTCAGATTACTCTTCCTCAGCACTAGCTTCCAGGCTAAAAACCATTTTCTACCAACATTTGTAACCTTGCTAGATCTCTTTCCTTTGTTTTCAGTGATGCTTATGAGATATATTATCACATGTGAATTTGACCAGCATGCTGCTCTCTTCCTGCATCATTCTTGCAGTTCACTGATAAAGCTGTTCAATAAAACTGGGCTAACACAGAACCTTTTGACATAGTGATATGTAGGACAGCTTGATGCTATGCCATTTATCATTACCCTTGTTTATGGTTTTACAGCCAGTTTTCAATTTCTGTGGCTTGCATATGCAAAGCAATTTGAATGGCTTTTTTAAGAATGAGTCTTTTGCAACTGTCTTGAATGCTTTGCTAGGATTAGATGCAATGTTCTGTTCTTCATTCTCTGCATCCACTAACTTTATTTCTAGAAAAAACCTTTGTGTGTAGCATAATTTATTTATCATTGTTCAAATCTACCTTCTGGTTCATTTAGTTCGCTCTTGCATTGAATTTGATTATACAACAATTTGCTATTTTTCCCCCAAAAACTCATTTCCTGGCTTTTTTGGGTGACTTCTTTAATACTCATATCTTGTTAGTTTCTTAGAGAAAACATTATTTTATCACCTTTCTATGTTCTTGTGGTATCCCACTCAGTTATTCAATTCTAATTGTCCCAACTTGGATTCAAAATTAACTCAGAGTAATGGGATGCTTGGTGAGAGGTTTGATCCATCAGTGTTTAGTTTTGGCCCAAATGAAATAATGTTTAGTTTTGCCATTAACTTAAATATGCCAAGATAAAGTCACTAAATAATATGGTTGGTGCAGTTGGTATTGTTATTTGTTTAAATATTTAAACCTAAAAATTATGGTATACAAACCCATTCCAGTTTTACATGGTCTTGCATAGGCTTACTATACCAATAGTTTTCTAGATGTAAATTGGAAATAAAACTACTTTAGTCCCCATATCAACATTTCACACAAATTTGTGGGAGGCTTAATATTATATTTAAAGATCATTTTTTGATTAAAATGAATGGTCACTTGCTTCTGCTGCTGCTATTTTATTTTGCTGGTTAGGTGTAATGAGGTCTAACAAAGGCCCAAATAAAAGAATCCTTGCAAGCTTGATAATTAGTCCTTTATATTTGTGAATCCTGTTCACTTCCTGCTCTGCTCCTTTCTTATATAAAAGCCAGGGAATGGAGCAGTTCAAGCTGGGCAGCCATAAGAGCTAGGAATACTTAGGCTGAGGAGTGGTACTGGATAGCTCTCAGTGGGAATAAAGCAATTTGCTTGGAAGGGCGTATGTACACGCCACATTTTTTGCCTTTTCATGCGCTGCAACGGCATGTCTGTTTGCACAAGTGGGATTTCCACACTTTAAAAGTATTTCTTGTGCATTAAAGTAAAACTCCTCAGACGTAGTTTAATTTGGCTCACTGGGAATTAAAGTGTCACATCCATGGATTCATTGTGTGCAAACACAAAGGCACTCAAAAACATGTAATTAGAAACTATAGGAAGTGGCTGAGGGAACCAGAGTACTATGTACAGAAGGTGAAAGAAGGAATCCCTACAAAGGGACATAGATAAACATTTATAGGTGAACTTCAGTAAGAAGTTGTCCAAGGAGTGGAATATACCCACTGGGCCCCCTTCCCACAACAGTTCAGGCTCCAGTTCAGCAAGATAAGTCAGGTTCCCTTTAGCTCAACGATGCTCAGAATATCAGGCTTTGTCGGTGAGCACTGGGACATGTGTTTTGGTGCATGATGTACTTAGATTGTGTACCAGGGGAAGCTAATCACAAGAGACTTTTTGCACAGAGACAACTGTTGGACATTTCTGCCCAGAATTGCAGGGGTAGGAGTACCCATCTCCTGACCTGTGACCTAAGGCAAACTAGAATCTGACTAAAAATTACTCTCACAAAAGCATCAAGAAACTGGTGACTCGATGGCTCTGTATGATGAAACACTGGTTCATGGGGCTCAGGACAAACTAAGAATCTTCAGCAGCATATATGAATAGTCCTTATGAAAATATTTTTCTTTCTAGATTTTGTGCAGTACTTTTTTATTCCTCCATTGGAAAGATCCTATGAGTCATCCTAAAGCATCTGAGTTCACTTCAGAAGTCTAGAGCACAGAAAATCTATAGTGAACAGAGAAATATAGACTTCAATGCACTAGACTTTCATGACAAATATCTCAGCACATTACATCTTCCTTTAACCAGATAGGGATTGTTTTGTGGCTAGAATAGTGGGTACATATGCTAGGGGCTAATCTCTTGAATGAATCAGAATTCCATTTGTTTTATTATTTCTAAAGGTTTTACATTTCATGAGCCTGCTGTGATTCAAGTGTAAGTAGACAGGCTGATGCTGTCAAAGTAAATATTACAAAAATTATTTGTAAAGAAATTAATTACTGATGTTTTCTTCCATTTAGAATAAGATTTCCAGTATTTTAGAAGTACAATTTATGCAGATAATTAGAATTAATAATATTTCAAGTTTTCAATCTGGTTTGTAAAGGCATTGATTTTGATACTCTTTTGTGTTTATATGAACACACATATTAAATATGGAAGTATTTGAATATTTTGGTCTTCCAACATACTAAAATACTTAATGTGTACAGCTACTGAACCACAGCCATTGTTCCTTAATGTTTTGTTTTCTTCCCTAAGGGATAACAGAACAATTTTCAGTTGAGGGGAATGAAAATGGTGTTGTGCAGGATGCTAGGGTCATTTCAAGCTACCTTCTCCCTTCCCCCACCTCCCTCCTACCCTCCAGCAGCTAGGTTCCACTTGGCAGCCAGTGTTTCCTACAACCATTAGCAGTGCAGTCAAATGGTGAAAGGCATACTGATAGATTGGTCTTAGCATAAAACTATAAGAGGAAGAGGCTCCTTGAATATTATTTTTAGCTCCCTCCATGTCCCTATTTATGTCACACTTTTTGCTGAGGGATATTGCTTACCTTACCTCACTGTTGTGTAAGGATTTTGCTGTTTATAAATTGTTTCCAGGAAACAAATACAAAGCTCCAGTTGCTGCTTCCAGTGACACACAGGTCTAAATCAAAAAAGGCACCTAAGTATAACTTCTAGATCCTCAAAACTCTTGTCCAGCTGCTGTATAACTCTGGCTGTATCTAAAACATATAGACAATTGAAATTTCTGTCACTAGAGCTTCCTAAGCACTTAAGGAAACAGATGTGACAAATCTGACCACAGAAAGCAGTTTAAAGCTGTGACCAAACACAAGTGTGCGGCTGCAGACAGCTTAAAAATAGCCAATCAGGTGAAAATATGACCCCTCCTTGCATGCGGTGTTAGATGAAGACGTTTCAAAATAGATCATCTTCTGTAACTTGTCTGCCTGCCTGTCACTTTTTTCAGAATGGGCAGGGGAGGTTAGAAAGGGAATGGAGGGATTTTTGTCTGTGGGGGGGTTGCTGGTAGGCAGATGTATTGGAGCCCACCCCATCCTCCAGAGCCATCTGGAGAACCCCCTAAAATGAGCTCCCTCTGATTCCTTTTCCCCTTCCCATTCTGAAACAGGGACAGGCTGGGAGAGAGGAGGGACCATTGCTAGGGGAAACTGGCTGCAGGCTCCCAGCCAGCAGCTAGATTCCCCTCTGCCCTGGAACCAACAGTGAACTTTTGTTTGGTCCAGGGGACCGTAGTAACTCTGAACACTTCCTGCAATGTGTTCTCAGTTACAGTGAGGAGCTGCACTGCTGTCTGCACCCTTAATGTCTCTTGCTAAACATGTCCATAGCTACTTCAGACATCTACACTTAGATGATTAGATTATGACTAGACTCACAAATGAGGGCCACGGGCTAGGCTTTAACCACCACACTATAGAGTATTTTTGGGTTGGGCTGCCTTAATCTCTCCTATTAGGTTATTCTGCTTCAGATTAAAATAGTTGAGTATTTATTGGGCCAGAGTATGCATCTATATATATGTGTAACCTGCTAGTTAGGGTATCTGTTTGGTGATGGGCGACTTGGATCCCAGCCCTGCTTTAACATGTATTTTTCATGAACTATTAAATAGAGTAAGGAATGAAACCTAGGTCTCCTCTCTCAAACCATGTGTCCTATCCACTATGCTTCAGAGTCCTGCTCAAATACTCTTGCTGGTCCAATGTATCTTTAATTATTCTATGCAAATTAGAACAGGTTCAACTGGGGGGGATTTAAGAAAATCCAAACAAATACTTTATAGCTTTGTGATTAAAACAGTTACCTATTAAGTGGGAGAAGGTTTGTATTCCTTCAGGCCAAAGAGGGAATTGAATCCTGGTCTTCCATATCCTAAGTGAGTGCTCTAACACCTCAGTTACTGGAGAAGGGTGGAAAGCTACCTTCTCCAGTTGTGTTTTTTAAGGAAAGGCTGATGTAGGCACCTAACTACAGGAGAGAGTTCTTGGGGATGGGGATGTCCCTGCTTAGATTTCAGACAATGGCAGATATTAAGACACAACTCTGGACTTAGCATTTCCTGTTGGCTAATTTAGGTAGTTTCCTGCTTAGAGTGCTAGCCACTGGACACACTTACATGAGATGTTTACCGCAGAGTTAACCAATTAGCTCCACAGTAATACAGAGTATTTGCAAGTCCTATCCTTCTGTGGAGTTTTTTCTCTTCATCAGTGCACATGTAGACACTGATGTAGCTGGCTGGAGCATGAGGGTAGTTCAGTGCAGAGGCTGCTTGCAGGCTGGCTCCACACTGAAGCACCCTCGTGCCCCAGCCAGTCCCTCTGCAGCACGTTGACCTGGTTCGGAGGAGCCCTGTGGTTGCAGACTGATCCCTCAGAACCCCTAACTTCCCCTCTCCCCAACCCAGAACTTTGAAGTGGAGTGGAGAACAAAGATCTACAATATTTTTCTCAGTTACTCAGTTTCCTAATACTGGGCTAGGGGAATCTGCAAGTTTTTACCTTACCTAAGATAGATCACATATTCAGAGCTCATTTTGCAGAACAGTCTCCTTGAAAAAAATCCTAAAACAATACACAACTTGGTCACTGGCTTGGTTGATTTTAGTGGAAAACTTCAAAATAGGTGTAGTGAAATAAAAGCTGTCAAACAAAAAGTAACTTAATGCCTAGTTTGATTCCATAGACTGATTAAAATTAGGGAAGAAATGGCAGTAACATCACTCGACAAAACTCTCTTACAGTTAATCATTGCTTACTACTCAAATATAGCATCTAGGATGTGTTATAGGATTGGTGGTGGCAGTGGTGAAGGGAGCTTATTGAATGCCCAAGGAGAGGGCTGGCAGCAAAGGTATGCTGACTAGAGCTTTGTGAAGCTTTGGGTGCTGATTCAATTCAGAGGAGATTCAGCCCAATTCAGTGGCCGAATCTCCAAATCCAAATTGAATAGGGGACCAATTAAAAGGTCCAAATCGATTTGAAGCTCTCCAAATCAGTTAGGAAAAGATTTGGAGAGCTTTGGCAATTCAGGTTGTCCCCGCTGCTGGCTGCAGCAGGGAGCTGGACCCAGAATCTATGCTGGTAAGTAGGGAGCAGGAGACGGGGGGCTGGAGGAGGGGGAAAGACACCATGGGGGGACCTCTGCCAGGCCCCAACCCCTGCCTGCTCCCCGAGACCCCCCAAGTGCCCCCAAACCCTTGCCTACTTTCCGAGCCCTCCCATGGCTGCCCCACCCACCCCAGCTCCTGATTGTTCAAAAAAAAGCCCCTACTCACCGGGTGCTGCCAGGCAGGGGGGTGATCACCCCTGCTCCCCCACTGCCCCATGCTGCATGGGGGGCTCTGGCTCTGGCAAGCCCGCCAACCCCCACCCACTTTCCCAGCCCCCCTGTGGCTGGCCCGCCTGCCGCTGGCCCCCGCCTTTCAAAAAACAA
>NW_005842026.1:1209872-1261422 GCF_000455745.1 Alligator sinensis | reverse complement strand
CCGCAAGGCAGGAGCCGGGGAGTGGGGGGGTTTTGTTGTTGTTTTTTTTAAAGGGCTGGGAGCCGGGTTGGGTGGGGCAGCCATGGGAGGGGCTGAGGGATCAGGCCGGGGTTGGGGGGCTCATAGCAGCACCCCCGCATGTGGCATGGGGCAGTGGAAGGCAGTGGGGATTGACCCCGCTGGGCACAAGCCGGTGAGTGGGTTTTTCTTGTTTTCAAAGAGCCGGGAGCTGGGGCAGGCAGGGCAGCTGTTGACAGCTGTCAGGGGAGGGGGCCTGTGTGATTGGGAGATTCAGCTGATTCAGCAGCAGCCAAATCTTATCGGATTTGGCCGAATTGATTTGGGACAGTGATATGAATCACTGAATTGAATCACTGTCCCCCGAATTGGCCAAATCAGAATTGAAAGCTAATACTAGCCGCTTTGTACAGGCCTAATGCTGACTGCAGTAGACTGGAGGGAAGGGAGCAGCATTCAACTTCACTCACCCCCTGCCTTTCCTGCCCCCAATGCACTGTTTGGAGTGGTGATGTGCTGCCTGGCTCTTGGGGCTGGACAGAGGGAGCACAGGGCTTCCCCTGTCACTTCAAAGGTTTGGGGTGGTGGAGGGGGCCTTAGGGGTATGCCATTCCTCTTGCACCACTTAGCTTGGTATGGCACTGCACTGTTTGACTCTTATGGTGGGCATGGGCAGCACAGGGCTATCCTGCCATGGCAAAGACTCCCTGCTTGGGGGAGGATCCTGATGCCCGCTTGTAGTATATGTTTAGGGCAGGCTTCTCTCATCCAATCCTAGTTACATGTCCAATAATTTTCCAACTAAGACAGAGGTATGACACAGATGTCTGCTTGCTCTACTACTTTTTAATCTATTCCTGAATGATCTAAAACATGTGCTAACGGGGAATCAATTCTATGCAACCATAATATTGAACGATTCTATCCCTCTCTTGCTTTATGCAGGTGATGTGCTATTATTGTCACAATCCCAGATAGACCTCAGAAGGTTATTAGATGCTTTTCAACAATATTGTGTCTCATCTTGGAAAAAAAAAATTGCTAAATCAAAGCCACTAGGTTTTGGGAACAAAAGGAAGTAACAGGTATGGTTTTAACAGGCAAAAACAAATTAGTTGTGGTGTCCTTATTTAAATACCTTGAAATTGATTTTAATAAAAAAACTGTGAGCTAGAATAAATGCATTGAAAATGTGAGCATTAAAGCAAAACAAGGCTTGGGTGCAGTTTTATCCTTTTACAATAAGACCAGTGAAAGAGCAGTACTGGCAGCGCTAACAGTCTATAGATCTAAGAGAATCTATCTTGTTGTATGGAATGGAATTATGAGGTGCTAACTCTCTGGTTCTTTTCAAAACAGAAAAAAGTTCTAATGACTTCTTAAGGTGGTGTTTCTTTCTACCAAACTCTATGATGAAAGGGCTTATGCAATCTGAAATGGGCTGCTTAATGTGAGCATTTTAGCTGAATTTAGAACTCTAAGTTACTGGATAAAAATCAGAACTTGTACCCCTGTCAGATACTGTAAAAAGTACATTTTAAATAGGGTTGCCATACATCCCAGTTTGGCCAGGCAGTCTCAGATTTTGGAGGCTGGTCCTGGCTGGCTGGTGAAAATTAAAATGAGCATCCCTGGCATGGCGTGTGAAGATAAATCAGCAGGAGCTGTGAAATAGGAAGCCCTAGCAGACAGCAAAATTGCCCTAAAATAGGTTAGCTTGATTAGTGGAATGCCCGTTAACACTAATTGTTACTTCATAGGTGATTGTTAACATCTGTGAAGTAAAGAACAATGGATCATTAATGGGCCATTGACTCTCTATAGGAGGGAGGGGGCAGTGTCCCAGATTTCATATTGTCCCAGATTTCCCATTGTCCCATATAGTCACCTTAATTTTAGAAGCTTCTTCCCTTCCAAATAAACCCTTATTTGGGTTGTTTAAATAACACTTATACTCAGAATAATTATATTTAGAATTAAAGATGCTAGCATGCAGACAGATATGAAAACAGCGACATTTTCTCAAACTTCCCCCTTTTTGAAAGTAATAAATCACTCTGTGACAGGGTGCCTGAAGCACCCTGCTACAGGAATACTGAGAGAGAAACAAAAGGAAATCACTCACATCGAGGACCAGAAGAAGCCACGGCAAACACGGATACAGAAAGCGCCGTGCTCAGAATGATTGGAGGAATCAGCTGGGGCTGCGGCAGATCACAGGCTGCCAAGGTTTGAACCCAGAAAAAGGAAAATGGCATGGGAAAAGAAAAAAAAGTAAAAAAAAGAGACTACACCGGAGAACTAATGGAGGAACAGCTGGGTCAGACAGGCAGCAAATAGGAGGCTGCTACAATGGACCCAGTTGGGAAGAGGAGGATTTTAGAGATGTCGAGGAAGTGTCAGGGGATCGGAGGGAACAGAGGAGCAGAGAAGAAAAGAAGAGACTCAAGAGCAGACAAAGGGAGAGTACTGACCCCAGAGCCCAAGAGAGAGCTCCAGCCTCACAGCTTACCTGGCAAGGCTTGGTGAAGAATTGGATTTGGTGAAGGGAATTGATCAGCTGGTAAGTCCAGTACTGGAGGTGAAGAGAACCACTCTGGGGACCTAGGGGAAGAAGGAGGCATAGGCGGAATTACTCCCCAAAATGGGGAGGAAAGAGAGTTGGCCCCAGCCAAGGTAAAGCAACAGGGGAACCAGAAGAGAGAGAGCGAGTTGTCTTGGGACCCGTGCAGGGAAGAACAGGGCAAGCAGCGCCTTAGCCAAGGAACCCAATCGAGGGTCCTTTGAACAAGGGTAGGAATATCAGCGTTGGAGGCAAGTAACAATGCCCAGAACATCAGGGGTGGTGAGGGCAGAGGATGGGGATGGTGGAGCCCTCCGAAGAGCCGCCAGCATCCTGAGCCTATGACCATTCTCAGTTGTCTCCCAAAAGTGTCTAGACATATATCCCTTAACATCAAAGGTGTGGCAAGTGATGTTTCCAATCACGGGACACTACTATTTCAGTTGGGAGGTGACATGGCTCCAGGCGGCATGACATAGACCCCTTACACACTCTTTTTGGCTTAGAAACCTATCTATCTCTAGTACAAAATGACAAACAATGAGAGGCCATAACTAGATTTCAATTTGATCCAATTCAATTGCAATCATCATGAGGAGGTAGTATTGGACCCTATATTTGGACAGGATATACTTTGTGGGAATTATGAGGTTGATGATGTAAATCACTTACCTGCCAGAGGAAATACCATGATCATTGAGGTGGTTTTCCTCTTGTAGGCTAAGATCAAGTGTAGCAGGGTGAGGCTTGTCCCTTGCACTCTGTGCAGGCTCACCCCTGCGATTTTCCTCAAACGCAGGAAACTCAACAATTTTGTGGCAGCGGGGGACTGCTTTCTTACTTTCCCCCTGGCTTTATCCCTGGCCTTTTCACTAGAAGAAAGCAAGACTTAGGGGGCATAGGCGGTGAAAGGGGGGCTAACCAGGCTCAGCCCCCCCAAACACAGGGCAGCACATAGGGCTGTAGGGCAGCCAGGCTGCAGGGTGCTGCAGCGGGGGGGAGGGGCAGGCACACTCAGATACCCTGCGTGATCACAGCCAGCCCAGCCGCAGGCAGGCAAGTTTTTTTTAGTATTTTTTTATGGCTGCTTGGGTTTGTGGGGGATTGAGACCCCCCCACAGTGCAGGAGAGAGTGGGGTAGGGGCAGGGAAAATCATTCAGAAGGTCTACTACAGACCTCCTAATCAGGAACAAGAGCCGGACCAGAAATTCGCCAAGAAACTGGCTGAGGCTGCATGCTCTCGATGCATGGTTGTCAAGGGAGACTTCAACTACCCGGACATTTAAATGAGAAGAGCACTTGGCCAAATCTGAACGGTCACAAAGCTTCCTCACGTGCGTCAATGAGCTCTATCTGACTCAAGAAGTCTCTGCACCTTCTTTCAGAGGTAAAGCGCTGCTGGACCTGGTACTGGCCAAAGGGGATGATCTAGTCAGTGACCTATGAATCGAAGGGAAGATGGGAGACAGTGACCACGAGCTGATCACTTTCACTATCCATCGCAAAGCTGGCAAGTCAGTCAGCATTGCAGAAGTCCTCAACTTTAGAAGATCTGACTTTAATAAACTCAGGAGGCTTGTTGTCAAGGCCCTAAGGGACTATGACTCAACATCAGGGGGCCACATGCACCCCTGTGCACCCACTACCAGTCACTTATGAATTCTCCTGCACTGTGGGGATTGTTCCATGATCCAGCTAGCCAGGGCCCTATTCATGGTCCCCAGGTGGGATGCACATGGTGCTGTGCTACACTGCTTTCAAAGTAGCAGTGGCAAGATACAGAGGCTGAGCCCAGCTCACGGCTGCGGCCCACCCATGCCCTGTGCAAAGATGGGGGGGGGGCATATGCCCCCCCTCCCCCGCTTGGTTTCTCCATGCTGTGCCCCTGGACATGCCACTGGGCTCTGATTGTTCCACAACCCAGCCCAGCCAGGGCCCCGTTTCCCATGAATGAGGCCCTGGATAGGCCTGGTCATGGGACAGTCAGAGCCCAGCAGCTCTTGCCTCCCTGCAGTGGGCACAGCAGTGGGAGCCACCCACCCATGCCCCTGGATGAGCTGCCAGGCTCCAATTGCCCCACAACTTCGCTCAGGTGGAGCCCCATTCATGGTGAGTCAGGACCCCAGCTGGGCAATGTCAGGGGTAATTGAAACCCAGAGGCTCATCCAGAGGCAGTGCGCTGGGGATCCAAGCAGTGGCAGCAAGGAGCAGAGGCAGGGAGCAGAGGCTGAACCCAGTGTGCAGCTGCAGCCAGCCCTTGCCCCATACAAAAATTAGGGGGGCACATATCCCCCCCCCTTGGCTCCCCCCATGCCGTGCTGCACTGTGCCGTGCCGCACCTCTGGAGGAGCCATCAGGCTGTGCCGGGCTTTTCCCAGGGATGACTTGGGGCAGGCATGGGAGTCCTGGGGGCCCTGACACGGTGGTGCAGCCAAGGCTGGCCCCGCTCCAGCCCCTGACTCTGGGCCCCCCAGGTGGTACGCAGTCGGGGCCGGTGCAGGGCTGAGAGATGGCAGTTTACGGGGCCCACTGATGCTGGGCAATGACCTCGGGCATGGGGGAAAGGGTAGCCACACAGGTGCAGCAGGCTCCAGCCCTGATCCTGGCTCTGCTTCACTCTCCCAATCCCTGCCTGGTCCCAGCCCTAGGCCCTTTCACTTTCCCCTGCCCTTTCCCTGCAGACTTTCTCATGGGGTGGGGTGCATGCGCTCAGCCCCCCCCAACTTTTTTTTCTCCCTCCACCTATGCTTAGGGGACTTCCAAACCCCAGGGTCCCTGGGCCCTGGGCTTGCACGTACGATGTTGGCCATAGATTTGAGGAGTATCTGAAGTCCCAGACTGATGGGTCTGTGAAAGAGGATACTTGATCTGTGCTAGAGCCACATAGACTTGAACGACTGAGCTCCTTTCAGTCAAAACTTGGAACTTGACTGTTGGGCTTTGCCCTGTAGAATTCAGAATGATGTAGCCCTTGAAATGGAAAAAAATAAATAAATCACTGTTTGTTCACCTTTTGAAGAAATAAGAAGGGAATGGATGTCTCCTTTAGTAGAAAATTTTAAGTACTGGGCTAATGATGAATAAAAAATTTTGCTTCTCTCTGACATCTTAAAGTCCATTCTGTACTCTGTAGGTGTATTTGCACTAGTTGCAGAAAGAATAGGAGCCAAATTCAAATCAAATTCCGTTTTAAATTTTTAAAATTCTACAACGTTACATTGTTTCATTTAATTTATTTTTATGTATCATCATACATAATGTTTGATTTGACTTTTGTTTAAATTAGAATGTGTAATTTAATTGGATGCTTTAGGAATAACCACAATCATGTCATTTTATTATTATATAACATATAATTTTATTGTTAATTCTGCTATATCATTTTAGTGAAAGCTATAAATAAACTGCTAATTACTATTACTACTAATACCTAGCAAACATATGAGAAATTCTGTTTCATTTTAGCATGTGTGGGAATTAATATTTTAAACAAAATAAAATCTGATATAGGTTACACATGGACATAACTTAACCAGGAATGATATTTTAGGAAAAACATATTCATATCAAAGACAGGTTCTAAAGCCTGCCACTTAAAGGCTGCAAGTTAAAATAAATAAGTAAATAAATAAATAAAACAAAACCCCAGAAAACAGGCCATCTAATACACGGAGACAAAGCTCTTTGAATTTTTTCCGGAATTCTGTCTAGCTAAGTTCACATCTTCAGCTCATTTTTGAGCTGGGTGTGTATTTAAGAATTCATACAAGTTGAATTTAGAGAACTTTTATGGATAGTGTCTTTGGTAAGAACTTTCTCAAAAGAATCACTGCCATGTTCTGTGTTGTTAGTATTAGTCAAGATGGACTTCAGAGAAAATTCCTTTTAATGTGTACTGAATTATAACCTGGTAAAAAGTAGTAGATCATTGCCCTGCATAGTATTTTCTTTCTATTTTATCAAAATTAATTTAATGTTATTGCCTTGGTCTTGATTTTGTAACATGAAGCTATCAGTAGAAGATCAAATACTGTAGCTGAGATATGACAGACTTTCTCCATTTAGTCTCTGCATAGAGAACCAGTTCTTATTTGTATTAGCTTACTGTAGTGCATTTACCTTTATATTTTTCTTTGCTATTTTCAATTCTACTTGCCTTTTGTTTTTAAGGCAGTTACTCTTGTTTATAGATCTTGTGTGCATGATTTCATTGCAGTTATATTTATGAAATAGTTTAGGCAAACAAACCAGCTTAGTCTTTATTCCATAGAGACCCATTAAAGTTCTTATTATTCTTACTGATTATGTTAATTCATTGGCTTTTAATTACTTTTACATGCAGATGAATATGGGGTTTCTGGACTTAAGCAGACTTTCAATCTTTTCAACTATAAAAATAAATTTGCTTTTATTTGTTTTTGTATATAATTCTATACTGTCAGATTTTGAATATCATCAAGTCTTATAGCCTTTTTTGGGTTGAACTTCCCACTAATGTCTGTTAGTTTTGTCCGTGTAAGATATAACCGCTGCAGCATTTGGCTCATAATTGTCAGTTATTAGTAGAAACATGTACTAGCTCCATGAACAGTCATGCCACTGCCCTTACAGAAGATGAATGTTATTTCTCAGCTGAGTCATCCAGTCTTTTATCATCTGTATGAAAAGCTGGAGCATTGATAGACCAGAATGAACAAAATTGGATAGACATACATTCATGCAGTACACGTGGCACAAAAGATTATTCAACAATCAAGACCCAGACAAGATCTCATTCAACCACAGAAACTGCAAGGGTGATTTCTTATTGTGTACAGATAATTGTATAGAGATATCTGTATGGGAGATACAGTTTGTACCCAGATAACCTTAAGGAATTAAATCACTTGCAGTGTTTGATTCAGAGCCAGCTGCATTAATTTGAACTTTATGAAACCCAGTTTTCTGTTCTACAGGTAATGACACTAAGGATCAGTCACTGATTCATAAACATGAAGCTTAATGACATTTAAATCTGGGAGCCCCCATAAGGTACCCACATAACTGCTGGTTTCTACTATTTATAGTAACTAGTTCAGAATCACCAAAAGATCTATTCCTTGGGTTCCAGTACTATTCCACATAGAAAGGATAAATTGCTTGGCGTTTAAGGTGGTGCTTAGAACCCAGGTAAAAATGTCTTACTAGCAAAAGCAAAATGGGTTGAGCAAATAATTGATTATATGTGTAACATAAATGACAAAAAAGCCTTTAGTCCTTTCAGCTGCTTAAAATGCTTCTATGAGTATGGTTTAGGAAGATGTGTTAGAAGGCTCAGAAGGCAAAATCCCACAAAAAATATGTACAAAGGAATAGCTCTTCATTTTCTGCCTTATGCAGGAAGGTATTAGCTCCAATGATATGTATTGCTGTAAAGGGGTTTGAAAAGTTAAGCACAAAGGAGTTGTGCTTTGCCTTTGGTGGGGAAAATTACGCTGAATATATAGCTGCTTTTTTCCAACACAAGCTGATTTCAGGCAGTAGCTTGTTTTAAGTTGAAAGGCAAAAAATCAATGGATAATGGTTTTCTTTGGCTTTATAGCTGGAGTAGCAAAGAATGTATTTTCTTAAGCTTTAAGAATCTTTTTTCAGTTGCTGATCTTACTTCCATGAATATTTAGCACTATAATAAAATAAATCATTACTGAAAAACTTTTAACTCCCTAATTATAGACCTATTATCACCCAACATGGTCTGTTATAAATAACTGAAAATTAATTGCTAGATGCAATTGGTTATCTCAGATCTTATAAGCTTTGGCCATATTAAACTGCAGCCTCTCATGTAGAAGTTTTTTCTAAGGGAAAAAGGCATAAACTAGGCTTACACCTCAGTCTAGTTAAGCACTATTTTACCATTGTGCTTGCTTTTATGTATATGCAGTGTTTCATTTAAACCAGTGGAATGATTCGTATGCTTTATATTGAACTTGTATATATTTGCCAAATTAGCGCCCTGTGTGTAAAAATAAAATAATTTTAAAAAATGTGTCACAGTATCCCATTTGGCTGATCTATAGTCAGAGAAATAACATTCCGGTTATGTCAACTTAATTTCTAATAATAATTCATAATAACTTGGAATGTATGTCATCCCTTGCATCCAGATATCTCAGACGGCTTCTGTACATATGTTTTCTTGTAAACTTTTTAAAAAATAGAACAAGATCTTGATTTAGAATTTCATTCTGTATCAAGTTGTGTTATTACTCCACGCTGCTAGACAGAGCTGTTAGTACCTCTTCTTCTGGAATAAGGCTGCTTTTTTTTTATCTTACTTGTAATGCCATAGCTTCTCTGGAGTTACACCAGGGATTAATTTAGCCTAGTACCTGCAAACACTGTGTTGGCTTAATTATTTATATGCTGCTATGGGAGACTTCCCCAATCCTGTCAGTCAGATGAAACAGTTAGTTGGCACCCTGTGGCTATTTCCTCAGCAAGAGGGAAACATATAAAGGATTAAAAAGAGACCATTGCATCATTGCCCTTTTTTATTGTTTCTCCACTACTATGAATATTAGATACCAGCAGTTAAACAATACTGTTTTTATCAGTTCACTGGTAATGAGAATTCTTTTTATCCTACCAGGTTCACTCATGGGGTGCTTTGCTTAATTATTGTGTGTAAAAAAGCACAAGATTGCCAGTTAAAATTTGCAATGAATATCAGGAAGGAAGGGTAAAACCAGAGCTGACTGCAACATTTTTGAAAATGTTGGCAGTTGTGCTAGTTTTGTACGCTTAAGAAATCAAAACCATGGACCGTTTGGATCAGAAACCCTTCAAGTTTCTTAGGGGCATGAAAGTTCATTTACATGGTTCCATTTGAAAGTCATGGGTTAAGTTAATTAAAGTAAGAGGAAAAGTGAGGAAAGGAGGGACAATATGGAACATTAGGACACCCTTGAATCCTCCAGCTCTTGGGTTGTTCTGGCCTAAGTTACAGGAGCCTCCCCAGCCGGCCCTTGGAGACTTGTCAGTGTTTGGATGTGTCCAGCCATTCCCCTGACACACCACAGTTGCCTGCTTCTTTTCTACCCCACACTATACTGTTGCTTGAAAGGTGGTCTCAGATGGTAGTTTTAGTGTGTACTCCCTGCCAGCCACAACCAGGTTTCCCAGGGGTCCTTTGCAGCCCTTTAACAGTGCAAAAGGGAACAAATGCCACTGGGCTAGCTGGATGTCCTAACCTTCTTTGAATGTCCTTTAGCTGCCTCCTAATGAGTTGGGGTGTGTGTGTGTGTGGGTGTGGGTGTGGGTGTGGGATGTTTTGCAGCACTGTATAATAAGTATATGAGATGTAGCCTATACTAAGATGGACTGTTGGTTTGACATCTTACACTCTTACACTAGCTAGGTTTGAGATGCTGGAAAAAGGTGGGCATTACTTATAACTAAAGCTGTCTTCCTCATGGGAACCTCAGTCTAATCAGTACAGGCCAAATTAAAAACCTTTCTCTTTTGCTATCATTCTCCTGTATTGGCCCTTTATACAAGGAAGAGCAATCACCCTACTCATAAGATTTTAGAATCATTGTAAAAAGGGCTGGGACCATGTGACTCGGTCTGAGAACTTATGTGCTTGTTCTAGCCAGCTTCACATCTAATGTGTATTGTCACTGAAGCCACATTTTTCTTACACATTAGGCTGAGCATTAGTTCTTCATCATGGCTTTCTAGCACAGACAGATGGTGAGTAACTGAGCCTAACGAGGGGAATAAGTTGGATCATGGTGGCAGTGTCAAAGAGGGGATTTACAGGATCTCTGTCTCATACACAAACAAATTATAGCTGAAACACATTGTGCCATTTTTGTTTGTTTCACATTGCCTCCTCACTCACACTTTTGTATCTGTCCTTGGTATTTAAAGGTAAATCAGCGTCTTGCATTATTTATATTGAGTTACGTGTCTCCAATAATGAATGACTGCTAAATCTTGCATTTTGTGTTGCATATTTTTCCTTAGCCCTATTCAAGCATAGGTATTAATCTCTCAAATCTTCCCTGGATCTCAAACTTTCATTTCCTCCTAGGCAATAGGAATTGAGTCAAATACTTTGTTCAGATATCCCTGCTAGGCATGGGTTAGGGGGGAAATGTTTGATTACCATTGCTATGCCTGGAAATTGTTCTTACAATATGACCAGTGAGCTGAGAACACTTAATTATCCTCTGCTGTCTGTGTCTGGTCTCGGGGGGATTACGATTTGGGGGGTCCTCACATTTGGCATTTGGCCTAATTTGGGGTTAGGAATGATTGTGTTTGAAGGTATTTGGGTTTGGTATGTGGCCAAGATCATTTTAATTGCAGCTTGTCTCAGGCCCCTTGCTGGGGCTTTGATTACCCCAGCTCCTGTACTTCCCAGTTGTGTGGGTGGAGGGACATAGAATAGTAGTCCCTTCGCAAATGACTGAATCTTGAAACATGCACAGGAGAATCTCCATTACTTCTGCCTATCCATGGCTAGGGATAATCTCTAGAAGGCAGAGTAGATTTGTACCTTATAGGCTAACTTTTGTGAGCTAGAGCTCACTTCATCAGATGCTGTGAAAGGACATTCAAGGAGCAGTGTATAAGAAGGAGAGAGAGATTTGAATACAAAGGCAGAAGAAAGGAAGGGGTGGGGGAGGGGAGAAGGCAGTGCTGGGAGAAGCAAACAAGCAAAAAACCCAAAGGCACAATGGAATCATAAAAACTAATCCTGGTAATAGGATAAGAATCCATAGTCCCTGTTTAAACCACAGTTAATACAATCCAGTCTGTGGGTGACTTCCTGTTCGGTAAATTCCCATTCAAATCAGCTTTTAAAGACTTGCTGTTTAAGAATAGCAACCTTGAGGTTTGCAATGGTGTGTCCAGGGAGATTAAGTGTTCCACCACAGGACTGCAGATGCTCTCTTGCCAACTGCTCATGCCAGTGCTACTCTGTGGATCAAACTTTCATGGGGGAATGGTGGTCAAGGAAAATCCAAGTCAGGTACAGCTGTCCCTTCATCAGTCTTATGAATGCAGAATATGAATGTGTGACAATGTTGTTTTGTATTCTAAGTTTGGGACAGCAAGTTCCTAGCTGGATATCAGGCTTATAGAAGTGAAGTGTGTGAGCCTGTTTGTGGTTTTCACTCATGCTGCTTCTCTTAATTAAACTACATTCTTTATGACAGGTGATACTGGAAGCTGAGAACTTATTACCATATTTAATTTAGTCAAGGAAAAAGCTGCAGAAAACAATTAAAAAACAGCAAGCAGTGTCTGAGTGTTTGTGTCAGGAGATGGGTGCCTGGAAGACAAACAAATATACTTTGTTATCATTCATATTTTCACTTTCATGTTATTCTTTTGAACTTGCTTGCCCATCTAGTGAACATTTTATTCTCTTTTGTCCTTTGGGCTAGGGACAGACATTACACATAAACTGGCTTAGATGATCAGAAACTGGTTTAAACCTGTAACAGAACAGATGTTCAGTGCACATAAACCAGTTTGAAAATGGCTGAAACCGGTTTGAGATAAACCTGGTTGAATGTAGTATCAGACACAACTGATTTGGGTCAACCCAGTTTATGAAATGTCTGTCCCAGATGCCTTGCTGGTTTAAGTTGAATCAGACACCCCCAGCATCTCGTTATGCTCTTGGGGCTGGGCAGGATGCTCTGGTCCACAGCAGGGCTGGCCCCTTCCCTCTGCTCCCTGGCTGCAGCTGTGGCAGAGACTTGAAGGCACAGCAACGTCTGCCTGGTTTCCTCCTGCTTTTCCCCCTCCTCTCCCCACTCTCTGCTAAGCAGGGATCCCCTGTCCCCTCTGCCTTACACAGATACCTCAGCATTAGCTAGCAGACCACATGCTGGCTATGGTCCATGCTGTGGCAGACAACAATGTCAGCTTAGGGCTTTTTGGAGCTAATCAAAGCTCAGCTGGTAATGCCCTCCATTCCTTCTTTGTTTAAGAAGAATTTGAACTAATGAGAGTTTGTTTTATGATGGGGTGATAAATGCTGATAACCGAGCATTTAATCAGCTCTGTTATCGAGCGGTGGGAGGGGGGGAAACCCTTCCTAATCCTGCTCGGCCTGGTCATGCCCCCCTCAGCTTAGCCCTCTGGAAGGGAAGGGAGGTCTGCTTTAGTGTCCCCCTGGCTTCTAGCCTGAGCCTCTGCAGGCATGTGCCTGCATTTCTGGGATGTCTTGCAGTTACAAAGTGATTCAGCCTAGCCAAGTTAGACTAACCTACAAAGATTGAATCAATTCAGGCTTAGGCTTATTGAATGTCTATCCCTAGCCTGGGAGACCATGTTGCAAAATGACAGCTCTATGCAGGTTTCAACATGCTCTCTTTCTGTGGCACCCTTATTTTTCCTGTTTGTATTTTGATTGGCATGATTGGCATTTATCTCACTTGACCATACTCCTCACCGCCCTTCAAATTTACCCTCATTCCACGCACAAGTCTTCCAACCTGTCCACCTTGTAAATGCAGAGAAATGAGTTTTCTTTACTAAAATCTTGTACTGGACCAATTGTAAAGTTGGGAGAGTTGTTAGACAAGCTTTTGGGCATAAAATGCCTTTCCTCAGATCTGGGAAAGGATCAGTAACAGCTTAAGCTAAATACAAGCTAAAACAATGGCTTCTGTTTAAATCCTTGTAACTGTGAAAATTCTCATTTAAAGGGCCTGAAAATAGTAGAAAGGGAAAACTACAAAACACCTTCACAACTTTACTGGACACTAAAAGTCATGGAATAAGCATAGACAATGGTTTCACATCTTATGATTTAACTGGTGTCTGCTAGCCTCTCTGTACTTCACAGGTAATAACAGCCCATTTCCCTTTTGAATGGTCTTATTCTTTTATATAACTAAGTTATATATTCAGCTGAACTTCTCTTGTTCTAAAACTACTTTTGATATCTTCTCTTTACTCCACAGACATGAAACTACAAAAGAAATTATTGGATAAAGGGAGAGTCTAAGTGAGATCCAGAAGAGTTGTGCAGCATCATTTATTTGTGAAATTTAAAACAATACTGGACATACAGCTAGTAAACTTACTGCAGGGATAGCTGGCAAGCTAGACCAACTGAATATGCCTCCTCTGTTTAGAAATGTATAATCTGAAAGCAATTAATCCTGCATCGTTCTGCTGTTTACTTGCATGCATTGGCCCTATTCTTGGATCATGGATACAGGATACATTTCCAAAAGGGCAGGAATTACAGACACTAGCTGTCTTTTACTCTTTTTGGTTCTCCAGATCAGACTTATTCTGTAGCATATCCAAGCATTCTTTTCAATTTAAGCCCTGCATATGGTATTTCTAACATTTGGAAAGGATCCTTTAAAAATATGTTTGATTGATGGATAGTGAAAGTATATAGAGGTGGTAAAATTGTCTGCCTATACAAGTTAATAACAGACCTACTGTCAGAGGACCATACTGAATTCAGTGGAAAACCGTATAGAAAGGTGTTACTCAATCTGGAAAATGTGGCAGAGTCTGATCCTATATCCAGTGCAAATGTAGGTCAACTATGTAGAATAGTTGGTTAATTTTTCATGATATGGTGAACTGAACAATTGATTTCCATGTGGTAAATCTAAGGCAGATTGTTGGAAATTCTGTTTTTTCAATTGTATTTAACAACCCAAGACAGATGGGTCTTTAATTTCGGTTTTGTGTGCAGTAGATTCATGATGGTCATGGCCATGGACAGATCTAAGATCTTGAAAAGCAGGGTTGCAGGTGGTATGCTGCATCATCACGTAAAACATAACACATTTTCGTCCAGGTAAAGATGAACTGGAAGTTTTACTAATATGCTAGGGGCCTAGCACTATATTATTTAGTTTAAGATCAAGCAAAAAACAAATATAACTTTATGGGAATGTATACTAATTTCCTAGCTTTATATTACGTTTAAAAAACACAACAAACTAGGTAAAGATAGTCCAAAGAGATTGCTTTGTTAGTTCTGTAGGCATTATAGTTAAATGTACATCTTTTATTCAGATTCATGGATCAAAATCTAGCCTTCTTGAGCATCTTGACAGTGCATATAACATGTCACTGTCAGTCATTTCCATACTTGAGTTAATGTTCATCTGAGTTAATATTACCACACTTGAGTTTTGTTTTGTTTTTGGGGGTGAGGGGGTAGCTAAAACTAAGTTTTCTAGAAGGGCTATGAAATAGAGAAGAGAGATTACCAGGAATAGTTAACAGACAGCAGATTTCAGAATGGAACATCACGATCAGTAAAAAGGAGAGACAGTTGTTGACACCTGTGGAATGAAGAGAAATTAGCAGGAATCAGGTAGATTATGATAAAGTAGGCTATGACATCATTGACCCTCTCTGGACTGCCTGAACAGAAATGTTGCTGCATTTCCCATGTAGTTGGTTTTTAAAGTTTGGGTGGTACAGGAATCAAAGTGGGAGGATACAACTACAAAACTACACCCCCCACCCCCTTTGGGTCTGCCCATGATCGTAGCAGAAATTGAACAGGATACTCCATTGCTACCTTATGTTCATTTAAAAAAAGATTACTGGTAAAAAAAACAAACCAAAAACTTAAAACAAGTTTAAATTATACATATACTGTTACACATGTGGTCAGTAGAAACCACCTTCAGTTGTATCATAAAGAAAAGTCTCTCTGCTTCAAGGTTTCAGACATGGACATGTCAGATTTTTTCCAGCCAATCCCAGTTTCCAGAAAGTAATGACTTCGGAGTAATATCCCACTTATCTGTATTTTCATCATGAGCAATATAGTGTCTGTTTATTAAACTGGAACAAAGATAATGTATCTATGTTTCTGTATAGAATGTTCCACCCGAGAATTTCAAGCCACTTAAAAATACTAACAGATTACATTTTCAGGATCATTGGTAAATTATTCCCATTTTACTGATGAGGAGACAGTGTGACTTACCAAAGGCCATAAAAGGAACGTAAAATAGAACTAAAAAATTGACCCCAGGTCTCCTATCCCCGGTGCTTTATTTTAACCTTGGCACATGTTCATTCTTTTCCGTTGACATATTAAGGTGGCTTGTATAACCTTTGGACTTTACACTCTACTTGTCTGAGCATATGTGTTTAATTTCACTCTTCACTTTCCTGCTACACTACTGAGCATGTGCCAGTCATTTCTATAAATGTTGCTGGAGCAGAACTGTCTTAGCCCTATACTCCCAGCTCTCCTGAGATAGTTGTGTTTTACACACAGGATTTCTGTCAGCTTAATCCTGCCTCAACTAAGACATTTCCCCTCTCTCTACTTTTATTCTTAAAGAGCTTTACAGCTCCTTTGGGCTTAATTTGTTTTGAACCAGACAGGGCAATTTCAGAGTCTTGCCAAGAACAGTGCGAAACAGTAAACAGAGACAGTGAAACAGTTTTTCATTTCACTTAAATGGAGAAAGAAAACTAAATTTCCATTTTCTAAGGAATAAAATACCTCCAGTTTTTTAAAGGGAAAACAGGAATTGCCATATTGGAACAGAACAATTTTTTAATCCAGTGTCCCTTTTTCAACATTGCTAGCAGCTTTAAACCAAGATGAAAATCCCCACAATGCACTTAGCCAATTATATAAACTTATTCTAAGGAGGACTCTTCCAGACCCTTCAACACATCCAAGCATTAATATACTGTTATGAAAAATACTATGACTTTATTTAGTAATAGGATATCAAAGTATCTTAGAACCAATATTTATCTTATCTTTCACTTATATGATCCATAGAGATCATTCCATTAAATAGGATTTACCAGGATTCATTTTATGTCTCAACTTTCTTTAGATCCAGTGTGTAATGAGATATTTGTGCCACAGTAGCACTGCATTCCCCCAAACGCAAACCTAGTATTATGCAATAGGGCTGTGTGACGCTTCAGTCACTGATTTGATTCGGCAGGGATTCGGCAGCTGAATCTCCGAATCTGAATGGAATCAGGAGAGCCTTTAATCTCTCCGAATCAAATCAGAATCCTCCGAATTGATTTGGAGAGATTCAATGCTTCAGACATAGACACAGTTTTAAATGTTTTTTCTACATACCTCAAGGTACCAGTCTCCTTTCGAAAACTTCCAAGGTAGGTGACTGCACCACCTCTGGAGGGAGTTTATTCCACAGTCTGGTCACCCCGACTATGAAGGAGTTTTTCCTGGTATTAAGCCTGAAGTGGCCTGCCAGGAGTTTATATCCATTGGTCTTGGTCTTCCCCTGATGCACTCCTCTGATATAGCGGTACGCCGCTATCAAGTCCCCTCTCAACCTTCTCTTCTTTAGGCTAAAGAGGCCCAGGTCCCTCATCCTGTCCTCATATGGCATGTCTGCAAGTCCCTGATGATACAGGTGGCTCTTCTCTGGACCTTCTCAAGTGTTTCCACAAATCGAATCTCTGTCCCCCAAATTGGGCCAAATCCGAATTGAATATGGCCTGCTTCACACACCCCTATTATGCAATTCAAACAGCTAAGTATACATAATACTTCCACGGGCTCTTCTCTCAGAACTCCACTTTCAAAGACCTTTAAGGCAGATTGTCCATACTACATAGAATCCAAGCAGCTCTTAACTATCTTCAGCTGAAGGATTTTATTAGTTAATTTACTTCCATTTCTCTGAAGAGGGGACAAAAACCAACCCAGAGAAACAGTACTGTATTTTCTTGCATATACCCATATGCACCTTGATTTTTGAAGAGGAACCTGAAGGGAAATAAAAAGATCTTCAACTCAGACAAGAGAGTGGCAGCAGCTAGGGAGCCGAGCCTATTTCTAACCGTGTGTGCTAGATGGGGCCAGTGGAATAATTTGGTGTGCTGTGTCCAGGTCTGTATGCCAAATGCAACCTCAAGTGTTGGCTCCAAGCCATGTCCTGGTTTAGGATCCAGTATGTTGAGTCCAGGACTGCATGCTGGGCCTGAGGCCTCCCACTGGCTCCAGAGTTGGGGCGGGGTGGTGGGTCCAATGCCATACACTGGCTCTGGAGCCAGCCCATGGTCCCAGACCTGATGCATCAGATCTGACTGGGTCTGCAGTCCCAGACCCAGTGTGCCAAGTCAGACCCTGCATGCCAGGTCCAGACCCAGGTTTCAATTCAGCACCTGATCTGATGCATGGTTGAGGGGAAAGAGACCCTCACAGGTTTGGAAATTTTGTCATGATGGGTGGGGGGAGTCGGGGGGAAGCACTGGCAGCATAAATTTCTGTGGCTCCCAGAGCCATGGCAACTAATGCTGCCACTGCTTTACCCCCTTTCAAATCTCCAGACCCAAGAAGATCCCTTTTCCTTGCAAATAATATGCACCCTAATTTTCCCCAGCTAGTTTGGGGGGGGGGGAATGTGCATGTTATATGCAATAAAATAAGGTATTATCTTAATCAAAGGAACGGATGCTTGGCTTGACTAATGATACTACTTCATGAATGAAAAGTGCCATGTACTTAACTCAAGCCCCTGCCAGATGTGCATGTAAAGGTGTGATGGCATCTGATGTATGATCCACACAATTGTGCTTCTTCCAATGCCACATGTACATGGCAGGAGGCATGATTATGGGACTGTGCATCAGATCCCATCATGCCTTATTGGCAGGGGAAGCCCAGGATCATGATGGTGCATATGCAGGAAAAGCCCAGCATCAAGATCCTGGCTGCCGCCTGTACCAACAAATAGCAAGCTCCTACAGCTGGGATCCCCCTCAGCTGACGGGGCTCCCAGGTGTGGGGGCACACCATGCACCCCCCCCACCCCACCCCAAGCTGGGACTCCTCTCAGCTGATCCCTGTCAGCTAATCACATCTCCATTTTGTTGCCAGTCTCCTTTTTAGAGCATTATTCTAAAAAAACCTTTGTTTATTTTCTTACTGACTATAACCAGGCCATGACTTTATAGTAAACTTAGCAACAGCATGCTCAGTCCTGCCACTCTGCTCTGCACAAGCTATCTTTGAAATCAGAAGCAGTATATCTGTCATATTGAATGAAATAGTTTGAATGTTTGTAAAGATTGCCCATTAGCCAGTTTCAGGAAGAAGATAGGATCTATCTCCTTATCTAGCTCATTGTTTTGGAGCTACGTGCGAAATGTCCTGACTTCGCCTAAAACCTTAATCTAAATTGTACCTTTAGAAGTTTTTTACAAAGAAAGTAAATGTCCTAAATTCCGAGAAATCAAAGCCTGGGGCCTTTTAACCAGACTGGTAAAAAGAAAAGAGTATTTACAGTGAAATGGAAGTCTCCCCAAGAATAATTTAAAAATAATAATTTAAAAAAAGGTAATTTCTGTTGAGTAAGATCCGAGCCCAAATTTGGGAGTTATGATGAATTGAGTAGGAGGAGCCCAATGACGGCAGCTCACTCAATAAAAACCTGTAACTTACTGTCCCAATTTGGAGGTGACTTCACTTGCAGAACAACGAAGGAAGAATCGCAAGTATAAGTTCAGATTAGATTGATCGCCTAATCAAGCCTCTCCGTGAACACGAATCTCTTAGTTCACGCTGAAGCCGCGGAGCGCCCGAAAGGGACTGAAGGAAGGGGACGTAGTCCTATCACTGGTGAGCCCAGCTCATTGAATCGTATTGCTGAGGCCAGCCTATTGAACCGTACTACTGAGGCCAACCCATTAAATCGTACTACTGAGGAATGAAACCATATTTTGGTATTTGGCTTCTCGGAATTCTAGGATTGTAAGTATATTATGAAAAATAACAGTATTGATTCAAATTTAACTTTTAGTTGTAATTGTAGTTGTTTTTGTAACACTAATTCTTATAGCATTGTTTGGGAAGGAAGTGCATTCGGAGCATTGTTTCTGATATATGTAATTATTGTGTTTTTAATGTTTGTGGTGTTTCTTAAAGCTAAGCAGTGTTATATACGTAGCAAAGAGTTTTAAAATAAAATTGTGTTGTATAAATTAAGTGTGTAATCCTTGTGAAATCGTGCAATCAGCTAACTACTCCCCCAGCCAGCGCATCAAAACGAATCAGTAAATTGTGTGGGATTTTCTCTATTCCATAACCCACTAGAGACAATATCCACATCTGTGTGGAAGGTTTAAATAGTACTGCTGAATGATAGTGCCTATTAGCCTGCCCCAGAATAATTAGTGTATGCAGTGCTGCATGGACACAGTAGCAGTGCTTCTGGTTTTGGAGTCAGCATGCTCAGAGCACAGCAGCTTCCGGGTACTACTGCTGAGCACAGTACATTTGTGTTGACTTAGTTCCATTTCTCAGCCAGATTAGGTCCAGTCTGGTCAAAATTGTATTGCCACCCTGAATGTGCTATTCTTCTCAACATAGTACTTTGTAGAAATCTTCACCCTCAGGCTGTCTGGTTTTCCTTTATTCATTTCTATAGTCTTGTTTATCTGAATTTTCCTCTCTAAAACCAGATGTGGAGATTACAGGAGTATCTCAGCCTGCTCCCCTCATTTTGAAACTGTTCTTACCAGTTGTGCCAGCTCCCATTCCACATTTTCCCCAGGACTCATGTAGAATATGTCCTTCATGAAAAGTCCTATCCTTATATCTGCATCCTGGTCATCAAACGTCTTACAACCTTCCTTTTAGCGCCAGTCCTAGGACAGCTGGTTTGTCTTCATTATCTGTCATTTAAATATTCCCAACAGAAAAATGGAATTTTTCAGCAAAACTGAGACTGCCTTTGAAAATGTTGATTTCATAAAAAGGATATCTTCAGTCAGAAAAGTCCCCATATTAGTTCTACTCCTGCATGCTAATCCCAGTTTTAAGACCTGTGTGTAGGCACTAGACTGTAGTTAATAATCAGAGCCAGCCTTAGGGGAAATAGCACCCTGAGCAAACTTTTATGTTTGTGTCCCTCTGGTGCTCCCTCCCCCTCCTCCCCGCAAGTCAGCAGCACTGCTGCAAGCAGAGGCAGTCAGGGGTGCAAGGCACAGACTGGCAGGGAGGTGGAGTGGCATGATGCACCAGGCAGACAGGCACGGTTGCTGCTGCCCACACTGCCTGGCTTTGCTTTTCTTGAGCAGCTGGAGGCAGGGCGCAGGCTGGGCTGAGCTCTACTCCTCCTGCCTGGAGCAAGAATCAGCTGGGGTGGACTGGGGGAAAAGCACTGCTGGGACCGTGGGCTACTCACATGTGTGTGTGTGGCACCCCCCTGACCACAGCACCCTGGGCAGTTGCCCATGTCACCCACCCCTAAGGCCAGCTCTGTTAATGAAGCCCAATTTTTAACAATCAAGGTAGGATTTCTGTACAAGCAAGTGCTGCTTCATCTTAGAGCAATGTTCATCCCTAATTCAGTTTCTGCCTGTTAATATTAATTAGATTCTTATATACCCTGTTCAGCCAGGGATTATTATGCTTCATTAGTATTGTTTGGACTGGATGCCAAGAAAGCATTTTGGTCACATTGAATTGTAATATTTGTATTTTTAGCAACATTTGAATTTGCTGCCTCACTTACTAAAGGGATCAGGGCTGTATCTCATTAAGAGATGGCTAAAGTTCAAGCTGTTCACAGATTTCATATGCTTTTGCTTCGGAGGAGGAAACTACAAGCTTTGATCCAGGCTACTTTTGCACAATATATTCGGTTGAGGTTTCTTTAAAGGTCAGTAAAGCTAATATATATCCAGTGTTGGTAATCAACAAATGGCCAGCAACATGCATTACTTAATGCTTCTTTTCTTTAATTTGGAATATAAGCAAATTATAACCATTAGGCAACATCTTATAACCATTAGGCACTTATATATCAGCTATTCAAATTTACCTCAGTATTGGGATAACTAACAATGTTCTAAATATACTAAATATAAATATGTGTGTCCAGATTCTCCTTGGAATAAATTTAGCCAAATACTTTATTAAAATGGCAGACTTGCATGCCAGACCAAAAATATTATGAAGGAATTACTATATTTCCTTGCATACAGTGTACCCCAGAATAAGATATGCAATCTTGCGCCTTGTTTTTGAAAGGTAGAATGAAAAGGAAAAAGATCTTTCCTTGTAGTAACTAAGTAGCAGTAGCAGCTAGGAAGCAAGCCTGTTCACTAATTTTCTTTCTTCCTGTGGATCACTTTACTTCCACTTTTGCCCAGCAAGTAGCAGAAATTGATCTTACCATATTTTCTCACATATAATACACAATCCAATTTCCCGGTGGATGTGGGGGGAAAGGTTGTATGGAAAACATTGGTATTTTGTTGAAACCAAAGCTGTGGATTGATATGCAATATTTGAGATTTTTGTATATCAAAGGCCATAGAAACAAATCTGGTCCAGTCTCAGGAATGTAATATAATTCAGAATTGTTAACTATTTTGAATATCTACCTTCAAAGAAAATACAGTAGTAGGGATACAATATGATATCCTAGCACTTACGACAAGATAGCACACAACACACCTGAAGGTCTGTGTGGTAGCTGTGTGGTAGCTCCATGAAAAATGTCGACAACATATAATGTTAGGAAGTGATATATATTGAGAGCACTATCTGAATCACATTGTGAAGCAATGGTCACAGCAGACTATTTGATTATTAAATGGCAGGGGAATACTGAAGTCCCATCTTTATTCTGTCTTTCATCCACATCTACTTCTGTTTCCATTTTTAAAAGGCTGCCATTTTTAAAGGCTGCCTTTGCTATGGGGAGGCCTGTGTGTCTGGCAGAAGATTAGCTCACCAACTGCCCCGATGGAAAATACGTAGGAGACACCAAGCAACAACTGTGCACCAGAATGAGTGCACACTGTAAATCTACCAAAGACAAGAGCAGAACACCACCTGTCTCCAATCTCTCAGGCCTGATCCTCAAAGGGAATTTACAAGCTACTTTTCACAGATGAGCCTATGAACTGAGCCTATGAGAGGTAAAGTGCTGCTTGACCTGGTACTGGAAACAGGGGAGGACCTGATAGGTGACCTAGTGATCGATGGGAAGCTGGGTGACAGCGACCATGAGCTGATCACCTTCACCATCCACCATAAAACTGGCAAGTCAGTCAGCAACACGGAAGTCCTTCACTTCAGGAAAGCTGATTTTGACAAGCTCAGGAGGCTTGTCAGTGAGGCCCTAAGAGACCAGACCCCAGGGGGAGGGGAGTTCAGGAAGAGTGGTTGCTCCTCAAGGGAGCGATCCTCAATGCACAAGCTAATTCTATTCCATCTTGGAGGAAAGGCAGCAAGAGGGCACAGCAGCCACCCTGGCTCTCCAGGGATCTAGCCGACCTCCTGAGGCTAAGAATTCCTGGATATCTGACTCCCCAGGTACCTGATGCCTCCATTTCCATTTTTACTGACTGACTTTCTTGCCTACATTGCATGCCAGATTCTGTCTTCTTTACTATTCCATGCATCCAGGAACAGCACACGCATCAACTGCAGGTGTTTCCACAGCCTGACAAAGGGTTTTTCAACCTGAAAGCTGGCATCCCAGGCAGCTAAACTGAGCTCACCTGGAGCCTCACAACTCCACTGCAACCAGCAAGCCTCAGGACTGTGAAAGATGTAATGGGTCTGGGCTTTTCCCAGCCAGGACTGTGTGCATGTGTGTGGCGGCTGGAGTTTATGGTGGACTAGCTTTGTACTAGAGGTGTGCAAAGCGGGCCATATTGAATTCAGATTCAGCCTGATTCAGAGGACAGTGATTTGATCTGCTGATTTGGATCACTGTCCTGATTCAATTCAGCCAAATCTGAATCTGAAGATTTGATTCTGATTCAGAGAATCACAATTTGGCCATAGACACAGCTTTATATGTTTTTTCTACATACTTCGAGGTACCAGGCATAGCTCATGAATGCTGAGATAATGGGGTGGATGGAGTGTCCCACAGGAGCGTGGGGGGTCCCCCATGTGCTTGGCAGCAGACCTGGAAGTGGACTGGAAGTATTTCTGGTTCACTTGTGGTTACATTTGGGTCTGCTGTTGAGCACTTGGGAGAGCCCCACACTCCACGCACTGCCCCGGTTTGGCTATCAGCCACAGGGGGACCCCAGGTGCCCCCGTCAGACCCAGGAGGCACCAGTCACTGAGCAAGGGGGTCTCCTGCACGCTCCATGTTGCAACCCCCCTGTGCTCCCATGGGATGCTCCATCCACCTCACCATCTCAGCGTTCATGAGCCATTGAAGGTACCTGTGTCTATGGCTGAATCATCGAAACTCTCCAAATTGAGTCAGAAGCTTCTGATTTGATTCAGAGAGATTAATGGGTCTCCTGATTCAATTCAGATTTGGAGATTTGGAGATTTGGCTGCTGAATTGGGCTGAATCTCCTCTGAATTGAATCAGTGACTGAAGCTTCGCACAGCTCTACCTCCAACCCACCTTTCACCAGGGAGATCCTCGGTCCTGGCATTTTCTGGGGCTGCCGCACCACCAGCAGTCCCACCAGGACTCCCAACCCTGGCAGAGTGGTCATGCCCAGGACCTGGGGTCTCCTCCTTCCCCAATAGCCCCAGCCCATACCTCCAAGTTCATCCTGGCATGGGAGCTCAGCAGGGACATGTTCTTCCCCTGCTGGCTGGTGATGCAGTGAGTGCTGTGTCAAGCTCTGAGAGCAGGGCATTAAATGGTGCCAGGCTGAGGAGGAGCAAAGGCAAGGGGGTGGTTCCTGCAGAGATGCATCAGCATCCCCATGGTGTTCATGTGTTTTGTTCCCTTGCCTTGGTTGGTTTTGGCTCGGCAGTGCAGGCAGATAGCATATATGGGATCATCTGCCAACTCAAAATGATCCCAGACCATGCCACCCGGTCACTTCTGGGGCGCAGGTGCATGTGTGGATGCTGCCTTTTTCCCCTCCTCGGGAGGCAGAGGCACAGCAACAGGAGGAGCAGACTCAGCTAAGCCACTTGCCTTCGCACCCTCTACCTCAACCTCCTCTGAAGTGTATTCTGGGGAAGGAGACCTGGCTCTAGGGGAAACTTGAGGGGTGTGGAGCACAAACTCAGATGATTCCTCCTCCTTCCCCAGAATTTCCCTTGCTATGGCACTCAGATCCAGATCCATCTCCAGCTCTTTCTCTGGCACTGGAAGGCTCAGCATAGGAAGTGAAATGGGGGTGGAGGAGACTATCATGCTAGTGCTGCTTGTTGTTGTGGTGGTGGGGGGGCAGTTATGGCTGGTGCTCTTGGAGGAGATGCAGACTCAGGCAGTGGCACTGGCACTGCTCCCCTCTCCTTGCTGCCTGTAGAACTAGTGGAAGCCTCATGCCTGCTTGTTGTAGAAAAGAGGCTGCGTCTGTTTTGCAGGGGGTATGGAACTTCCAGCTCTCCATCCACCTCCTTGTCCGCCCCTCCTGAAGGCTTGCCAGCTGCCTGTCATATATTTAATAGATTTCTAGGGTCAGAAGGGACCTATTAGATCATCAAATCTGACCCCCTGCTCTGGGCAGGAAAGCGCACTGAGGTTAAGTGACCCCAGCCAGGTGCTTGTCTAGAAGCACACTTTCCAGCACGCTTCATGGTGTGTTTTATAGTGTCTTTGCCTTGGTGTGCTGGAAAATCTATGTGTTCTTCTGTAATGTAATCTGATTTATGTAATATATGTAGATAATTGTATATGTATATGTATTTATATAATGTATGTATTTATGTATTCATGTAATAAATAAAATAAAAATATATAAATGTATGTATGTGTTCCTGTATAAATTCTGTATTATAATAAGCAATATATTCAGTGCTTCCCTGCACAGTGAATGGAATGCAAACTGTGAGAAAAAGCACAGAATTCTTTTCTGGGGGAAAAGAATCAAAATAGACTGACAAAAACAAAAAGAGGATTTTAGGGGAGGAATAAATTGAAAGGAATCAATTAATATAATAATAAAATAAAAGGGTATAAAAAGCAAAAGGTATTAATGAATCCCACTTGCTAGGCTAGCAAGTAGGAAATGAATGATAGCCTTTGTTGTCTGATGCTGCTGAGATGCTGGAAAACACAGCTCAGTAACTAACTCCACTGTAGAAAGCAGCCCAGTTCAAACAATGCTGCTTTTTGTGCTGTTTTCCATTCCTTCCCCAAAGCACTGGGATTGGAAGGGATCTCAGGGAAACATCACAGTCACTGGCCAGCTACACAGTCACTATCAGAGCAGTCCTTCCCCCCTCCTCCTCCTCCCTCTCCTTACTTTCTGGATCTGGACTGGAAACAGCCTCTGCAGACTGTGAGATGCCTGCGTCTGCGGGGGATAGCCCGAGACAGCTGAGCCCGCAAAATGCGGGATAAGAGGAGCGAGGGACTGCCCCACCCTTCATACTCTTGGGCAAGAGTTGGAGTGACTGGCTATTAGCAGGGCCATCCCTGAGGGGGCGTGAATTGGGGCGACTGCCCTAGGCCCTGCACTTTGTGGGGCTCCATGGAGCCGAGAGGAGTGGCTGCGGTGACTCTGCGCTGCTGCCAGCCTCATGTCCGGCTGCTTACAACCCCCCCGCTGCTGAATCCACTGCTGGCTTCCTCGTGTCCAGGGCCTGGGTTCTGCACAGGCTGATTTGCCCCAGGCCCCGAACCCTGCTCAGGTCGCCTCTGGCTATTAGTTGTAAATAGTTAATTAGCGGATTAATACAATGAGTATTTAACATAGTGCATAAGTTATTGGTTTTGTATTCATTATCTTGATCATCCCTTAAGTGTAAATAGTTATCAACTGTTACTTTTTGTATAAACCCATCCTCGTGTATTGTAAGTACAGTATTGCAAGCTTTTTATAGTATTTAATATTCACTTGTATATAGCAATTATTTTTTCTGTATATAATTAAATTTCTGTAAATAGTTGCTCCTGAGTCTGCAAGGTCTCTCCCTTGTGAAACGGAATCCATTCTGAGCTGAGCAGGGGTAGAGCTTCCTGGCAGCCCAGGTCCCAAACATCTGGACACAGCTGCAGGTAGCATCATGCACCAAGGGTTACACTTAAAACTGCTTGAAATTTTTATCTGCTGTTTCAATGGTAAAGATGGGCAAACCAAATGAATGTTGTTGGCTGAGAATGGCGCGTGCACATAGAGTTAAGTCAAGTCTCTGGATCATAAAGCAATAAATAATGGCATTACATAAAAAATAGTGGGCAATGGCTGCTGTGTAGATATTAACATGAATAGGATTTATATATATCAAAGGGAGAACAGGTTCCAAGCCTCTTAATTTTTTAAGTAAATGTAGGTCTCATTAAGGTCCCAGTCTAATAACATGCTGAGTATTCTTGACACCTGTTTACTTTGCTATGAGGGATTTTATTATCTTGCAGGATTGGACCTTCTGCTTACAATACTTTAAATAGCTGTGTATGATATTAGCAGTACAGTTCCCTCATCTCTCTGTTGTTGTACATCAGATTAAGTCTATCCTGCTGTAGTAGTGAGAGGGAAAATGAGTGATCAGTCTTGGCAGTTCCATTTCCATGCTCAGTCTCTTTTCATGTGTCTTCTTCTATAGTCAGCTAAAGCACATGTAATAAGGATTGCTTTAGGGAAGTGAACACATGGAACTGGACTGAGTCTACCTTTTATTTAATTTAAGGATACTCAGGAATTATCAGATGGGGAAAAATTGATTGCAGTCAATCTGGGGAGCAGTCAAACTAGTGAGTTAGAAGGAAAAGTCTCTTTATCCCATTTCCAATCCCCTGAATCCATCTGCATTATTAGGTGCTAAATACCTTTACAAAGCTAGTGCTTAATCTGATTACAGTTTATAGGAGCTAGATGGGCCTTGCCCTCCGTATAGCAAGAAATTACAGCTGCTGCACATAAAAGAATTCAGATAAAATGGAACCAATCCAAATGGAATACTTACTTTATTCATAGTATAGAATTCAAGGTTTTATTTGGAAGTATCTGAAGTGCATCTAAAATATCTTTTAAAGGATTTTTTTTTCTTTTCTAAATAAATTGAAATACATATATACATGCAGTTGTTTTCTCTGCTTTACTAAAAGTAGCCTAGAGCAAAGTGGCCTAAAAACTTGAAAATACATTAAAGATATAAAGGTAGCAGTAAGCATATTTTCTTTTTTTAAAGGTATATCTTTTGGTCAGTGGTTTAATGTAATGATTGATGAAAATGTTGTTGATGGTTGACAACTAGGATATTAATGGATGGAGAATCAAATTTCTTTGACATTAGAGGAAAAAGGCAGTCTGTATCTTCCCAGATAACATTTCCAAATAGCCAACGGTCTTGTTTTCAATTTTAGAGGCAGCATTTTAAAACTTACTTTGTTACTTTAATTTGACAATATTTATTTATTATATTACTATTGTATTATGGAGGGAAATCAATAGCTGGAATGTGAGCAGAGTAAGCATTTTGAATCCTATGCTTCAAAATCTAAAGTATCTGCACATGCAAAAACCTCCTTAAAGGTGAAGAGTAAAACATGTTTAGGATTTTGCTTTACTTTGCACTACCATTATTCCTTTTTACACCAAGTTAAAAATAGAGCACTGCACAAGGCTGCCACTGTGAGGTGCCAGCTCAAGGATTTTTAATGCCGTAAGACAAAGGGTTCCCTTTGCTAAAAATAATCTTTTCTTTCCTTCTGTTCCTAAGCTTTTCCCTCTAGGGAGCAGATTCATTATACTGTGTAGAAATGTTCAATGCATGGCAGGAGTTAGTGAGGTTTTATGACATCACATCTATAAGCCTTCCTCTTTTGTCACAAGGACTGCATTCTTAGCTGCTGCCGTTTGTGTTTTCCAAAAATGCCACTAGTATGTAGCAGCATGCACCCTACATGTAAAATATTTCATTAACATTCCAGGCAAGTCTTTGCAAATAACATTATTTTAAGTATACAAAAAATCTCCGTAGATTCTAGGGTGTGCGCTCTGTGTCTCGAACATCTCTCTCTCTATATAGATGTATGGAAGTGCCTTTTAAATGTGTATGTGTCTGTGTGTATATAAAACCACCTCAACAAGATTTTACATGGTTCACTAGTCAGACAGGCGTGTGCCTGGAATCCATTTCCAGAAGAGGTCAAAGATCAGAAGTGCTGAAGCAGCATAGGGAATGATTCCCCAGTGACATTTTTGCTATGTTTTGATGAAAGTGAAAGCCATGTGGTGCATGGATGAAAAAGCAAACAGATTTTTTTTTTTCATGGTAGACTGAATTTTGAAGTTAAGCACAGCAGGTAGGAAGAACCTACACATTTGAAAAGCACAAGCACATCTATACACTAAAGGACTTCTTTTTTAACCTCCTAATGCAGGTCTTTCTAGCCTCTCTAATCCTGAGACTTAGAGCAATATAGCTTTTCTTCTCACCAGAGATCAGATGCATTCATTAATTGACCTCCTCATTGGTGTGTATGTCTCACAGATGTGAAACCATAACAAGCCAAGTCCATATCAGATCTCAATGGAAGACCTCATATTTCCCAGACAGAATTGGTTACCCAAGCTGTTAAGCATTTTAGAGTTTTGTTTTTGTTTTATAAAGATTGGAATATTATCTAACAATGAAACTTTAAATCAGGGGATGTGTCCCATTTCCTATATGAGATCCCATGGTCTTTTACACATTAGTAGAAGTGTCTACATTGCTCATATTCCCTTAGGAGCAATTATATTCAGGTAATCTAAATTTTTTGTTGTTTTATTGCGTAACGTACTTTTCACTTTCCTATAAACTGCTGTTGTTCTACTACTGCATTTTGGTGGGCAGTTAATGGAAGTGTTCCTGTTTTTGCATGTGCAGCTTGTTTTCTATGCAGTGTTTTGATCCTAGTAAAGTGTGTTACTTTTTATAAATCAATGACTAATGATAATGCTGTGTATGCCACCTAGAAAAAAAATTGTCAGGAGACTGTACGACTCAGAGGACAGTAATGGAATATAGAGTTTTTCACCTCTAGGGCACTGATTCAAATATAACCTAGGTCATTAGTGAGCAAAAATCATTACCAGCAGCTGTTCAGTGACCTATAGTATATGAAATGAGTTTGTGGTCTTGATATAGTTTCTAGCAGATGTATACTCAAATCACAAAAAAATCGCAATCAGAACTGGCATGCTTGCTAGCATTCTCACTGGAGAAATCAAACACTAAATAGACACACAACGATTAAATGGCTAGCTTACTCTGAAGTATGAAAAGCATTTGATTGATATGTGGAACCACAGAGATCACATTGGCAGTGTATTTAAGAAAATGTACAGCTGACGTTTATTGACTGAAAATCCTTTCTTCTCTAATAAGGATAGATTCTCTTTCAACTGACTCATCCTTTGGACATCTGAAGGTCTTGAATTAGAGTCGTAGTGGTGTCATCATAGTTAACGCGTTACACTGCCAACAAGAGAGTATAACATAGCCTTAGTTCTGAAATATAGTAACATACCCTTAGATTTTCAAATCTATTAATTTCATTTTCTTGAAGTTTAAATAGGGGCTGTGCAGTAGCATAAACAATGTGGATGGAAGAATGTGGTGGGTGGTGGGAGGGATTACACTGAAGCTTTTTCCACATGACTGAATTAGTTACTGCTTTATCTTTTACACCAGTTCTATCTTAATGTCACTGCTGATGGGCGTACGAAGAAGATAATTTTCTTGGACTTTCGGCTAAAAATATCTGTGCAATCAGCCGAATACACTGCTGCCTAGAGGAGAGGGATAACTGAGAATTTGGGCCTTTTTTGAATGGTAAATAGAGTTTATATAAAACTTAATACTTTACCTTTTTATATTAAAACAATTGGATTATATTACTCTTGCCTAAATAATTATAAATCCAGTTGCTACGAAGACGTAGGTGGGCATCAGGTTGGGTGACAGAACAGATTAACAACTTGTCACGGGCCCCAAAATTGCTGAGAATGCACTAAATGAATTTCTGATACATCTCTTTGCAGCCGGATGAACTTAACAGGAACCTGATGAACTGAATAGGTCTCTTCCATTTCTAGCTGCAACGATCTGGAGGCAACCAGCTCCTGACTGCATAGAAGCCTCAGGATTTGACCCTGAGTCCATTTCCTCCCTATTTTTACAATTGCAAAACATTTCCTGAGAAGTAGTCAATTCCTCATTTTTCTGACAAAGGGTCAGGTAGTGTAATAATACCTGCTCTACTATTGTAAAAGCCTCTTCACTGTTTCAGAAAGAAAAGTACTTTTACCTGTGAAAAAAATGCTTGTTGTTTAGATCATGGCAATATGCTTGGGAGACAGTGTTTATAAGAAGGAACAGGTGTCCCTAACCATTTCATCCGTAAGAAACATACTTTTTTGTATTCTTTGATGAAGAAACAAGTATGAAAAGCAAAATGAAGTCTCAGACTTGACTATATCACTTATTGTCCACATCCTCATCCTGCTTGTTGCTTGGGGGTGACTGTGAATCACAGTCTGATGGATAAGCAATAAGGGAAGCATAGAATGGACAAATTATTTAAGATTGCTTTTATATACAGTCAATATGGCTGGGCCAGCTTTGAGATGTTTGAGTATTTAGCCCTGCAATGACAAAAATAGCTTTGAGTTTTACATGCTATAGTAGTTTATTCTCACTGCAATTATTCCAGTTAGCTATAATTCTCTCTGTAATGTGCTGTTACAAGGTGACCCTCCATTACAAATAACTTTTAGGTTCATATTTCCAAAGGCCCAGATGACAAACTGAAAACTCCCTGCTACAGAGGCCTGGAAATGCCATAAAAAGAACCTTGCTGTGTTTCCTCTGGTTCAGTCTCACAAGAGGGAATAATAGTTCCTTGACCACAGGAGAAGATTGGGCATTCAGTATCCAAAACCTTCAGAATGCTCTCGACTTGCATGGATTTCAGGAACAAAGTTTAAAGGTGAGGCTAACCACATGGAAACCCAGTGCTTTTACATTCGCTCCTAGTTCTGCCCATCTCCTAGCAATGTAAGCTCAAAAGAGCAACACTGTCATAGCTTTCCTAACTGCCTTTGCAATCTGCAGCTCTTGAGGTATAGCAGTAAGATGTTCAGCCAATGATTGTCTAGACACATTGATTCCTACTGTATCAGTTTTTGTGTACTATGCTTGATAGTGGGGAAAAATCATAAGCCTGATGTACCTGGGCCTGCTTTGATCCATCTGTTCCTGGCTGTGGCATATAGTTTCTTAGGCCCCAAGACATAGGGAAGAGAAGATGTCACACACGGCATCCTGTTCTGCAGCCTGAATTAGATCTACCAAGAGTGTATTTCCTCTTTTCTTTATTGTATTTCTTAATGGCATCTGTGGTTGGGAAGTAGAGTCTACTACAGTCTGAATTGATGCATAATATATTGTTTCTAAAACAGCTATTTGCCTAGTACATCCAGTGTATGGTTAAACTATCTTAACTTCTGTCAGTGCTATTAGCAATCCAGAAACTGACTAGCAGTTGATCGATTGAGGCATTGAGCCTGTTCGCCTTGTGAATGGCAAGGTAATTGCTCTGTAAGGAGGCATATCCTGGTGCAAACAGCTGAGCACACAGTGAGCCTGCATGAACTAGCTGGGACCCTTTATGTTCTGTAAGTGGTACCTTTAATATTGAGTTCAATGGGCGATGCCAAATGGCCTGTACTATTTGCATGATGACTGTTCACATTAATTATGTGTCAGCTTAAGTGGCTTTGTCTGTGTGTATTTATTGCTTGCATTTACTATAGCACCTAGAGGTTCCTGATAAGGTCAGGACCCATTGTACTGAATGCTGTGCATACACATAGAAAGTCAGTAATTTCACTAGATGAGAGGGACAGAGAACAAAAGAAGTAAAGTGCTATTATTCCCATTTTACAGGTAGAGAACTGAGGCACAGAGGGATTAACTGACTTGCCTGCAAGGACTCACAAGAAGCCTATGGAAAATTGAGGAACCACATGCAAGTCTCCTTCTTGGGCATCTTTATACGTGCTCTGGGGGGGAGGGCGTGTTTTAATTAGAGCAGTTCTTGGGAGCTGCTTTAATTAAAACACCCACAGCATCTCATGTATTCAGTATCCCAGGCTTCAAAATGGCAGCAGGGGCACTTTAACTAAAGCTTTTGCAATGAGCTTTTGTTAAAGTGCCCCCACAGCCATTTTAAAACACAAGGATGCTGAATACATGTGATGCTGAGGATGCTAGAGCATTTTAATTAGAACACTCAATTAATTAATTGATTCTACTGCAATGTGTTCTAATTGGAACACGTCAGAGCATGCACCAGGCATGTGTATAGGTACCTTAATTTCAGTTTAGTGGTTAAACACAAAAACAGACTTCCTCAGCCTAATCCAGAGGCGGGCAATTATTTCGGGCAGAGGGCTGCTTACTGAGTTTTGGCAAGCTGTCAAGGGCCGCATGGGTAGCCTCACCCCTTGGCAGGTGCCCTGCCTCCTGGTCACCATCTTGTGACCAGAAGTCCAGCCCCAGAAGACCATTGCCACCTGAAGTCCCTCCCCTTGCCCCTGGAAGTACTTCTTTCAGCAAGGGGTTTTGCCATCTCAGAACCAGAAAAATAACAAATTATATTCTAAAAAGCAAATAATCTACAGCATTCATTAATTGGATTTCAAAAAATATTTTTGTCTTGATTTACATGAGTTTGTGTAGTGTACACAGAGGTAGGGTAAGGTACACAATAGCTTAAAATGAAGTCTTACTCTTGTAAAGAGTACGTCTGGGACGTGCACCTTGTTTGTGGGGAGAATGCAGCCATGATGGACATGTTGGAGGGTGTGTACAGGGCTGGCCCACAATTTTTTGGGGCTCCCTGATCCATCAGCAGAGATGACTATAGCAGGGTGTGGGGCCCCCTTTCCCATCCCATGGCACACTTACACCAGTAAATGAACATCCCGGCACACCAGACATGAAGAGAGGGGTGGTGGCTGGAATTTCCAAATGGAACAGTTAACCAAACATCCAGCCTGCTGAGTGAGTGGGTGGGCTACACCGCAAAAGTGGCAGCCAATGCCAAACACGGGAGTGGCTGTGGCTTCTCTGCCTGGCTCTGCGGGCCCCCTGCAGCCATAGGTTCCGCAGGATAGGATGGGCCAGCCCTGGGTGCATATACGTTTGTGGGGGGCTCTGGGTATGTGAGAGAGGATGGGTATGGGGTTTGTTGGGGGATATGTGTGGGGGGAGGGTGGCTGGGGTGTCTGAGGAGGTGTGGGTGTGGGGGTCTGTGTGTATGTCAGTGCGAGGGTGTGTGTGGATGCATACATATGGTGGGGTGTGCATGTGGAACTCACCCTATGAATACACACACACACACACACACACACAGCTCCTGCCTACCTGTGCATACACACACACTGCTCCTACCTACACACACACACGCACACACACACTGCTTCTGCCTGCGCACATGCACACACACACACACACTGCCCCTACCTGCACACATATACACACACACACACACACACACAGGTGCTTGCTCCTATAAAAGCAGAAACTGCCTAGGGAGAGGTCCCTAAGAGCCAAGCAGAAGCCCACAGGTGCAGGTTACTATGGCAACAGGCTAATGAGTAAATTAGTCTGCACCTGCACCCGGCCAGCTGACTGGAAGAGGCAGGGCCCTGGGCAAATATAAACCCCAGGGCTGGGACTAGTGGTTTAGTTCTCTGTCAGTAGTCAAGGGGGAAGGAGCTCTCGGAGAAGAAGCTCATCAGAGAGGCTTGGCTGCCTGTTCTACTCTGGGTAGGATTGAGGGGCTCCAGGAGCTCACCAGAAACCCTGACCTGTAAGGCACTTAGTGCTGGGAGAAGTTTGGTGTTTTAAAGGGACAGAGCACACCCTGAACTTATATTATGTTATACCCCAAGGGCTCATGTTTAAGTTGCTGTTTATAAATACCGGTGGATTGGGCTGAGGCTATTGGGGGAAGGAGGAGGCCTCACTGGGGACCCACTACAGAGTGGGGACCCCAGTGCCAGTGCAGGCACCATGTTCGGGGTTGAATAGACCCTGGTGCTAGTGAGGGTGCCATATTCAGAGTGAATAGACCCCAGTGCTGGGTGAGCAGACCCCACCACCAGGGGGCACTGAGAGGGAGACAGGGCTGCGGAGAGCCCAGTGAGGACTGAAGGCCAAGCTAAATTAAGGCCTTAGAGGGACAATAAGTGAATGCCATCTGCGAGGCTTGGGGTGTGGTAAAGGAGCGGTTTGGAGCCACGCATTTAGCCCGTAAGGCTGAGGCTGTTCCATGAGGCATCCATTTTGAAGCGGGACTCCAAAGAGATCTAGGAACCCACAGGGTTCAGTGGGGTCCAGCAAGACCATGTCTAGAATACAAACTCGAGGGCAGCCTCCTGATTTATTAAAATTACCAGCAAGACATGGCAGGAAACAAAGAGGGTGCCTGTAGGGCAGGATTGGCACGATCAATGAGCCCCAGGGATATCACAGCCAACCCTGGGGATCCCATCCTGTCTGTCTGTCTGTCTGTCACACACTCACACACACTAACCCTCCCTGCTTGTGTGCATGCACACAGACTGCCTCTGCCTACACACACAGACTGCCCCTGCTGACACAGACACTGCCCCTGCTTATACGTGCACAGACACAACCCCTGCACGCACATGTGCACACACACACGTGCGTATGTGTGTGCACACACACACTGCCTCTGCCTACATACACACACGTGCACAGACACTGCTCCTGCCTATACACATGCATGCACACAGACACTGCCTCTGCCTACATACACTACCCTCTTTTTACCCATACATGCACACACTGCCCTGTTTTTATGCATGTGTGTGCATTCTCTCTCTCTTTCTCTCTCTCTCACACTGCCCCTGCCTACAATCATACACACTCTCTGTTCCTGCCTGAGCTTGCATACACACACATATTGGCAAGGCCCCGTGCTCTCCAGTCCAGTGATGCAGCCAGGAGCCACTTGGTGCTGGAGCAAGGCGGGGCTAGGAAGACAATGAAATGGCTGGGGTTTGGGTAGGGCTGGACTGCTCAGTTCTGCCAGCTCCCCCTGGATCCTACTGCCCCGGCTCCTGTCAGCTTTTACGGGCAGTCAGGAGCAAATAAGTATGAATTTTTATGGGCCCTGCATGCCGGATAGAATGGCCTGGTGGGCCAGATCCATCCCACAGGCCATATTTTGCCCACCCTGGCCTAATCCATAAACTAAATTGATTTCTTTAACTCAACATATGAAAGTGCTTAAAATGTATTTTCCTTTATGGTGAGTTGAAGTACTGTTCAATGTTAGTGGCTTCTTCTCAGATATGGAGCTATAGGTCTCTGGGTACACTGTCCCAGAAGTATGAGCCAGACTGGCTCTCTGATCTCCCTCGGAGGTTCCACAGGAATAAAGTTGTTGGCTGCTATGAGCCATCAAAGCTGTTAGAAGATAGTCCTGGGATAAGGAGGCTCTCAGCCTGTAGAGGGCTGAGACTCAACTGCAGGTAGTCAACAGTTGCCTGCATGGGAGGCTGGGACCAGCTGTAGTTGATAACCAGGAAATGAGAGTGGAGCTAGAGGGTGAGTTGTGAGCTCCAGGAGGGAAAGCGAGAGAGAAGAAAGGAGACTACTGTGCTGAGGGAGAAGTACAGAGTCTGGGTTGCTTCTCTTGAAGTCTGATGAATGACCACAGGTTTTGGTTTTGCTTTTGTTTGTTATTTGCACACTTGCTTATTTTGGTTTGTTTGGTATGGGAACAAGGCTGGCCATGTAAAAATCTGACTGGAAACCTGAACTCAGAGCTGATTGGCCTTGGTGAGAAAGCTGGGCCTGCTTATATGTGGCCCTGCTTATACGTAGTTTCTTGCTCTCTTTCTATAGAAACATTTTCATTTTTGGTGTAAATTTTTATTTAAAAATTAATTTTAAAACTAAACACTGTCTAGCTTTACCAGCAGGTTTTTATTGTTTTTTTCAACAAAATAAGGACATTTTCTGCAACAATATATATTTTTTTCATTGCAAGCAATATTTTTGTTGTTGAAAACTGTTTCAATGAAAAATTTTCAGATATCCCCAGCTGTGAATATTTTTTCTCATCTACCCTTGTTGAAGCCAGGGAGTATGGGGCTTGCATTTATGGTCAGGAAAAAAAAGGCAAGTCCCATCCAAGACTGAGCTAACTCATGAGAGCTACCTTTCATCTGGCATAGTTGTCAATATTTGCCAAAGTTAAATAAAGTTATATTTTGCCTAAGCAAATTTTAGAAAAAGAGAGAAACTTAAAATGAGTAAATTGCCCAAAGTGAGTATGCAATTTTGTTTACTTACATTAATGTATTTTATCTTTAAAAAGTACTTTATTGGATGAAAAAAATTGATCTTATCAGTTATTGTGAAGCTATTGTCTTCTGGCCTTTTTATTTACATGTAATTTGGCCCCTTTTCTTACCCGTGTTACTTTCATACTCATTCAGCTAACAGAGGTATCTTGCTGGTTTGCAACACCTGCCTTTTGAGTAAACTATGAATGGAAGAAAAATGTTCTAGTCATGCCTCACTGTAAGCAGTATAATCTCATATTGCTTTTCTCCTTGAGCAGGAGAAAAAATCACTTGGTTATCTCCCACTTTGATAATTAATGAAGAATTCATTGCCTGAGGATTTTATTTCTTAGTTTTAAATACCTGGATAGTTAGTCTTATAGTTCCGGGGCCACTCAGAAGTTGGTTGTAACCATTATTGGTCAACTGTGTGGTCTTTCTGCCACCTTGTGGAGAAGGATCACTAAACTTTTAAGATGCAAAAATCTGGAACTCTTGGTTCAAAAATGATACCTTTTATTAGACCAAGTAGGAAATTGCAAAAAAAATTATCATTTTCTGCAAGCTTTCAGGCTCAAGGGCCCTTCATCAGGCTCTGGGAAAATTAAAGATGGTAAAAAGCCCCCATAGGTAGGAAAGACACTTCATTTGTACATAGAGGTAGATGAAGATGGAAAATCTGTCCCTCTGGGTCCGTGAAAGTGCCTCTGAGTTGCTCTTTGTTGTGTAGATCAGGTAGGATTCCTTCCCTGGAGGTGTCTGATGGCAAGCAGGGAGGCTTAAAAATCTTTTTTGTTGTTTTGCAATGAAGTTTAAAATTCAGAATCGGCTAAAATTTGGCATCTTCCATGTTTCAGGGATGTATTTGGTAGCCGTGTTGGTCTGCAATGAAAAGAAATGCAAAAATATAGAACTCTTGGTTCATAAATTATACCTTTTAAGATTTTAAAACTTTTCTAAACTTTATAAAGATTTTTCTAAGCTTTTAAGATTGCATACAAACAAGAATACTACATAGAAACCAGGATATTTCAATGTATGCTGTTACCATCTGTGTCCAGTGACTACCACAGCAGGGTAAAGACCATTAAATACAAGTGTTTAAAGGACTCAAATTTTTTGTGTAATGGTAAAATGAGCTGAGGTCTCTTCTGGAAAGTCAGTATTTGAACTAGTGACAATTGTCCAAAGTGTATCATCATATTTGTTCCACCATCTCTGTTTTCTTAATCTCCTTTCTTCTAGGTCATTATATCAGTCCTTCTGGTAGTCTACTTTTTACATTATAGATGCTACCATCTTCCTTATACAGACATGCTACCTCCATCTGTTTGATTTAATAACTTGTTTTATAATGGGCACTTTGCCTTAGCCCAAACTATTAAAATCAGGGGAATCACTATACTAAGAAACAAGCAAACATACATATTGACAAGTACATGAATTAATCAGTACCACCTGTCATTTATTTCCCTCTTCTAATTCTTCCAGCATTCTGACCTGGAGGTAAACACTAGGCCTGTGCGAAGCAGCTAGTATTTGCTTTGGATTTGGATTCGACTGATTCGGGGTACAGTGATTCGAATCACTGTCCTGATTCGATTTGGCCGAATCTCCAAATCAGCCAGGCCCATCCCCCGCCCCTCTCCCAGCCCAGCAATGGCTGTCCCGCCTGCCCCAGCTCCCAGAACTTGGGGGGGGTGGGGAAGCCCTGGCTCAGCAGGTGCTGCTGGGCAGGAGGCAATCCCCACTGCCCCATAAGCTCCCAAACCTCCCCACCACTCCTCCAGCCCCGTCATGGATGCCTCGCTCAGGCCAGCTCCAGCCCTTCAAGAAAAAAAAACCTGAAGAAACCCTGGGCCTCATCACTCCTGCCAGTGGAGGCAATCCCTGCTGCCCCACGTGACATGGTGGTTCTGCATGAGCCCCTCGAAGCCCTGAGGTTGCACAAGGAGTTGTGAGCCCTGGGGCTTTTCTCAGCTTTTTTTTTTCTTAAAGGGCTGGAGGCAGCTGGGGGGGAGGAGGTGGGGGTTAAGGGGGCTCATGCAGAGCCTGTCATGCAGCGTGGGGCAGTAAGAGGAAGTGGGGATCGCCCCCCACCCGGCAGCACCTGGTGAGCACTGGGGCTTTTCTTTAAAGTATGGAGCTGGGGTGGGCAGGGGCAGCCATTCAAGAGGCTGGGGGGGCTGACAGGGGTCCCCCCCCATGGTCCCTGCCCGTCTCCTCTAGCCCCCTTTCCCCCACCTCTAGTAATTACCAGGTCAGGTGGCTGCAGCTCCCTGCTGCAGCCACCAGGGACTGCCTGAATCATCAAAGTTCTCCAAATCTTTGCTGAAGATTCGGAGAGCTTTGAATCAATTCAGACCTTTAAATTGGTCCTCTGATTCGATTCAGAGATTCAGCCACCAAATTGGGCCGAATCTCCTCCGAATCGAATCGCCACCCAAAGCTTCACACGGCCCTAGTAAACACTAAAATAATACTGCTGCCAAGTAAGGGTAATTGCTGTGGAAGTTAAATGGGGTGTCATTTCTGGATGAAGTTTAATTTATTTGGAGTGGCTTTTTGAATACTTTCTTTATCCTCCTTATTACACCTATAGAGAAGTTCAGCTTGCTAGGTATGTGCTCTACTTGTAATGTCAGGTCAGCTTTCCTGTGTGACCTTATGCAGCACAGAAGGGACAATATCAAGTCTTGCTGAGCCCTGGTGACCTCCCAGAGGCACAATGCTTCCCAGAACTCCCTGGCACAGAAAGGGAGCATGCTCCTTCCACAACAGCTGCAATGTGTTCTCTGCGTCACAAGCAAGAGCAAATTCAAAATCAGATTGTTCAGTGTTCTGTACTTAATCTTTCATAGCTAATGTAATTTTAACTGTGGGCCAAGATAACAATTGGCCAGCAAAATAGACACACCCTCAATAGAATGAAAATGAAGCAAAGAATCCCAGGGCTGTCTGCAGCTATTTATTTCCTTGTATGACAGAGTAGATTAACTTGCTATATTGCAAGAGGAAATTCCAATACTGAAACATTTGGTGTCATATTATCAACTTTAGCAGCAGTCAGAGAAAATATGCTAGACTTCTTTTCTGGTATAATTATTGCCATCAGTTGTTATTAATTAACTACTAGTTGCCTCTAGCCAAGCTACTATTCATTATAAAGAACTAGTCCTCCTATGAAGTATTAAGTGTCTGGGTGACCTCTCATTCCATGAAGAGAACTTTCTAAAGTTGTTTGCATAGAAGGTCTAAGGGAGCTGCAAAGGAGGAAACAGATGAAATGACCTTCAAACCTTTCAGATCTTGGGAGCCATAAGAAGGGGAGTTTCCAATCCAACAGGGGGATTGTTCCTTTATTGTACTTTGCTCCTCTGCAGTCTTTCTCTTCTTGAGGCCCTTGGGTGAGCATGCGAATGCATTGGCACAATTCATACTGCGTATGTCAGAGAAGGAAATGGATAGCTGTACTGTGGGAAGGAGGAACTCTCCAGAGGCAGTTTCTTTCAAGCTGTGAGCCTACCCTTACAGTAAAAGGAAGAGCCTGCCCCACCTCAAGGAACTCCAAGCAGAACACATTTGACATAATTTTGTGAGATGGGAGAATGATGCAACAGAACTGCCAAGTGTCTGTCTTTCTGTATCCAGAAAAGAGGCATTCACTGCCCTGTCCACTAAAGCAAGCAAGGGGGACTGACTGGGGAGAACAAGACCCTGGCATCATCTTGTAGTCAGTGAAGTTGTAAGATGGGATTCAGCATTGTGAAATATTAAAAAAAAAAAAATTAAAAGTATTTAGAATGCCATAGCACCTAGAAGCTCTACCCTGGGAGCTAGGACTTGGTATATGCTAAGTATTGCACAGCCCATCATTTTGTTACAGGAAATCATGTTTACCTTGGAACTTATCCAAAACATCTGAAGAGGTTTTGTCATAAATGAGAAATTCTGTGTTGCGTTAAAATACACACAGTTCTCAGAAGCCACTTAATTTAAAATTGGTACATCAGCCAGTGAGAATAAATCATTTGCCACTTTGACTTGGTGTATGCTGTGTTCTGTAAGGCAGAGCAGCTGGAATCTATACCAGGAGTGTCCTACCTGTGCCAGAAGTGCCATGGGCAGCCTCTGTGTGGTACACAGCAGCCTGGGGAGGTGTCGAGCAGCACAGTGGCAGATGAGGGCAGGGAACAGAAAACAGAGCAGCAGGTTGGGCATGGTGCACCAGGCCAGAAACAGAAAGCAGAGCTGCTAGGCTACCATCCCATCTACCCCCAGATTCCTCCTGCTGCCTGGATCACTGCCTGATGGCCCCTTCTGCCTACCCATTGGTCCCTGGATAGCCCCCAGCCTTGCAATTGGCCCGCTCATGGATAGCAAACCTGCTGCCCCAGTCAGCCACAGAGTGTGGGGGGAGGCTCTCGTTCCCTGCCGGCTCCGGGGATTCCTGCATCTTGTGCCATCCCTGCATGCCCAGATCCAGCCACTGTTGTGCCTCTGGGCTGAAGAGGACAGGCATATATGGTGGGGATTTAAGGAGCTGTGGGTTCTGATGGGGGCTATATCTGGGTGCATAGAGGTGGTGCAGGCTGCAGGGAGCCTGGGAACAGGCAGGGAGGGGGACCCCCCCACCCCCCTGCCATCTGCTACCACTGCTCTCAGGCTGGTTGGGGTGGCAGGGAGGTGATTTGAGGGTGGAGAGACTGTTTGTGTGGGGTGGGGGATGTGATCCAGGGGCTGATGGGAGGGCAGAGGGGGTAATCCAAGTGACCAGAGGGGGAGGGGCTTCTTCCCCTTCCCCCTATCTCTTTGGCCTATGGCATGGCTAGGGCCTTGGCAAGCAGGTCAAGAATAAGCAAACTTGCAGGTCCTAGCCACTCCCCTGGTTATCAGCAGTCTAGCCTCAGGTCTGAGCAGTGTCTGTTAGAGAGGGTGTTAGCACTTAATGTGTGACTGCTCACAGCATGTGCTAACTTGAACGTACACTAATTCTGAGGAATGTTAGACTATGTGGAATCTCACCCTAACTCGGTTTTGAAAGTTGAAATAGGCTCGTAAGTCACATAGGCCCTTCTAAAAATCTACCACAGGGCCAGTCTTACCTCGGTGACTATACAATGTACTATGAAATGGTACTTTCATCTATAATCAAAGCATTCGTGCTTCATTTGTTAGCATAGATCAAAAAAGGGATGTATATTGGGGAGACAAGGTTAGCAGGAAAGGACAGTACTCTTCTGCAAACTATAGAATGGGTTTAGTGTCTGCTTAAATGAGTTTACAGTGGTCCATAAATTTATGAATCTACCTAAGTCTTCACAGACTGAGCACCTTGACCTGGGATGTATGAAGTATGTATTTCCTCCCCAGAGGAAACAGTAGCAGCTTAATGCTCTGTTCTGTGTACTGTGCATATAAAAGTTTACAACAGGAGGAGTTGCAATCAGACTTCACACACACAACTGATTTGGGGAGAATTTTCTACATCTTGTTTCAATTAAGAGTGCTGGAGAGAGAGAAAAAAGAAGGTAAGAGGAGGAGAGACTAGCTTGCCCACTATTAAATTGACCCTGTAGTCCAGGGGATGGTGTACTGCACAGGGAGCCCAAGACAAATTAAAATCTCTTATTTTCTTCCTATTTATATTTCAGGGCACTTTTTTTCTTTTAAAAAAATTACAACTCAACATGATGTGCTGAAATGTGCTACTATCTCTCTGAGCCACTTCAGTGCAGCTGAATCCTTTGTAAATGTTCTACCTGTCGGCCCCTTACCCATAGTAAGTGAAGCTAAACTGCCCGGAGATGTTCCTGTTTCACTTATGGGTAAATTGCTGTAGTTTAGCTTTTCTTATGATGGGCTCAGGAGTGGTAAGTCCCTATTCCTCTCCTGCTGCTTTCAAAGAGGGTAATTGTACCCTTGTCCATGCTCTGGATTTTCTTTTGCTTATGGTATTGATTGGTGCAGAAGGTTAAGAAAAATGAATGCCTGACCTAGCAAGCTGCTGTGGTTGTGTGCGCCTCAGTGGAATGTTTTTCAGGATTGAGGCTGACACCTACCAGCTTATATTCACATCTGCTACTTCTACCAGCATTTAATAGAAGCAAATGATAGTTTAACGTAGATGTCACAGAGATGTTTTTCAGGGTTCCTCAGAAGAACCTTGTTAAACTTGTCATGTCATTGATACCATGGCAAAAGAGCAATGCCTTCTCTAATCTGATTTTTAAAACAACTCTCAGTGACATTCTCAAGGGGGCTCCTGGGATCCTCTAGCTAAAATTCTGTCACCAAATTTAAAGGAAGGATGCCTGGAGCAATACATCTTCCTCTGATAGTTTTGCTGGATGTGGCTTAATTAGCAGATAAAAATGCATCTGAGAAACCATTTAAATAGTGGAATGGCCGAGTTTGCACCAAGTGGTGGGCAGTTTCATGAATTGCTCCCAGGCAGAGAACCTATGCAGACTTATTCCACTCCTCACTTTACAAGGTTTTGATTTCTACATCCTCTCTAAATGATGTATGTTGACTAATATGCTATGCAAATAAGGTGCAATTCTTACAGTGTAAGGAGCCTGTATAAACTTCTCCAGCAAAGGACAGCTTAATACTTGATTATTTGCCAGTACCCTCAGACTTCAGAGCTGCCTTCTTGGGTCTGCAATGAGCACTTTGTGCAAAGAATCCTGACACCACGTGGAGCTATGCACTTGATCAGGGCCTTCATTGTGATTACAAGCAAATACTTTTGTTTAAATGGGAAAAGTGCTTGTTTAAAAATTTAACAAGGTGATTGAAGGTTGGCATCACAGGGCTGATTGGAGACAGGACTGAATTAGAAATGCAAGGTGAAGTGGCAGTAGGTTATAAAGAAGACGAGCCATCTGTTTGCCATTAAGAAGGGAAAGCCAATTGGATGAAATGTTCTGAGAGACAAACTAGGAAAATATCTCCGCATCAAGGTTCTAAATGAATATGAGTAGAGCAAGGCTGCGTTTGTCAAAGTTATCTTAGAGAAGTTATGCAGAAAAGCTGAAAGATGGATGCTTTGTCTCTCTAGGTTCTCAAACCCGGTCTAAGTCAAAACTGATGCCCAGGTTGGCAACCTGGTGGGCAGGCCAGATGATGGTGTTCCACAATGTAAATTTATTTCTACATTTCAGCTGTTTCATGCAGATTGGCTCTGTTGCCCATCACTTTAGCCATTGGACCTTCTTCTTTCCACTTCCACTGAGCAAGATGTCCTACTAGAAAGGTCTTGTAAGTGCTGATGACTGGTGAGATAAATTTATCCTGCTTCCATGCAGGGTTATGAACTTGAGGTCATATCCAGATTGGTGGTCAAGGGCAACTTTAATTTTGTGAGTAAAGCAGTTTCTTGGGAGAAGAGAAACATGGCTCTCAAGTCCCACAGGGGGTCCAAAACTCAGTCTTTCATCTAGTGGGCAAGTGCTCCAACTACTAGGCCATTGTGCAAAAAGTGAGTTGCACAGGGAGAGGGACTAGGTGTGGGAGAGGTACCAAGTGATTAGAAGCACTTAATGAACAGCTTGAGGCAGATGTCAAAGCTCTGGAAAAGGGCAGGAATCCAGATAGAGCCTTGTGCTTAGTGTTTCGTATTTGCTATATCTAGGTACCTCCAGGATTTCTGAATCGCTCTTTAGAAGCACTAAGGTCTCTTCATTGATTGTATAGGGAACCAGCCTACTTAACTATGATGATTTGGATTGCTCTGTTGGGAAAAGTGCCTAATTTTGGGGGCGTTACAATGCTAGTGTAGTGGTACCCATGAGACCAAGTTGGACCTGTCCCTTGATGCCTTCTGAGGTCCATTTCATCCCTCCATTTCTATTATTTTGGTGAAGTGGAAATTTTAATTTGGTAACACCACCTGTTAGAGAGACTGTGGTACGATGAATCGGACACTGCTGGAAGACAGGTGATTTTATTTGTTCTTTTTCCAACTTGCTCTGTAGTCTTAGAAAAATCATTCATCTCTCCCTGCCTCAGTTTCCTCAACTGTTAAATGGGCAAAATTAAACTTGCCCTTCTTTGTATTTTCAGGCTTTCAAAGTAATAGAGCTATTTATTATTATGATGATCCCAAGCAAACTGCAGTTATGATACCAGCTGCAGAGAACATAAAAGAATTGAAGTCCAGGTCCCTCTGCATATACACATCCAATATTGTCATTGGGCCAGTGGGTCCAGGAGTCTAACTTAAAGTCAAGCATGGACCTTTAGCTTTATGTTCCAAGCCTGTCGGATAGTTAAAGCAGCCAATTAAAAAAATAAAACACACAGAAAACTGAGTAACTTCATATAGCGGGCAAATAAAAACACTTGTCCTTTTGATCATTATTATAAAAAGAGTGGGCAGATATTGTGGTTTGCTGGGTAGGTAAATGTTCATGATACTGCTGCAAGGGTGATTAAAGATTTATTTCTTGTTTCTTTCTGGCATTTTAAAATGTTCTTGAAATATTGTGAAACTCCCAGTATATGAATGAACTGGGGTCCTTCTCTATTCCTCTTGTCTTGTAAATAGATCTAATACAGTAGATGATTATTATTAACTGAAAGACTCTTATTTGTAGGGATTACAATAACCTATTTGGTTAGACTGTACAGTAACCAATTTCATTGACCTAAATTTCTAGAGAGAATAAGAAGGATGCTAATACATCCTAATACATAAGATTCCGGATTTCCTTTTAATTAAATTTGAAAATTATCTCCTGTTGAGGAAATCCACTTTGAGAATTGACAGCCTTTTAATTTTCAGGATATCAAGGATTGTATGTGTAGTCATAAAACTACCATTAAAAAAGTAGTATGATAAAATGATTTAACATTTCACCTGGGAGCCATTTGTTCTATCACCAAACTGCCTAAAACACAGCCAAGCATGTTTTAAATGAACACTGTTCAGGTGGCAAAGGTAAGCACTCAAAAATCAGGGCATACTAGAATTAAGATTGCAGGTATGACATTCATTTTGTCTCCTTATGCTACACTCTTTACATGATCGGATACTATTTCCTCATTTACTGCATAGGGTGGACCTGCTCTGAGGTTGAATCAGGATTGCATAGTGAAGGGAACTGCTGCAGATAGGATCCCTGCCTCTTTTGTTGCAGAAGCTGGGAGGTAAATAATAAATGAGCTGGGGAACTGCAGCGAGAGAGAGGTTAGTTAAATGATGCCCTAGAGCAGTGGTTCTCAACGGGGTTTTTTGGTACCAGGACCCATTTGTAATCATCAATGACCCAGTAAATAGTTTAAATAGAAAACACACAAGTGTTTTGGCCCCCAAATACTTATTACACACAAGTTAAAGCAGCTCAGCTGTCTTAAAGATGGAAATCAATATCAACAGAGAAACATTAACAGCAATATCAACATTACCCCCAAGTGACATTCATGTTTTTCCATGCTTTTCTGTGATTGTTTGCAATCCTTTCATATATTTTTGTGACCCACTTTTGGGTCGTGGCCCACTGGTTGAGAAATGCTGCCATAGATAACTGCGTTCTAACTCTGCTGCTGGTATAGAGTCTATATGCTAATCAAGTCACTTTAAGCTAAACTTTTTGTACGTGCTCTTCCTCTATTCCTTCCCTATGTGCCTGAATTGAAGTCTTGGGAACTGATTTACAAAAATGCTGAGAACTTGCAGACCAAATCAAAATCAATAGGACCTGTGCTTTGAACAAAGTGCTATACAAGGCTATGTGCTCTGAAAAAGATCCCCAATAGTTCTCACTGGGCAGAATAATTGAGTGAGCATTTTGATTTCAGTCTCTGTGCAGAGATGGAACCAGAAGGGGTGCAGTGATATGGTCCCATTGCCTCTCCCCCCTCGCCCCACCTTTGGCTGTGTTGCATGTTTGCTCTTGGCTCAGGGTCTGGCTCAAGCCCCTCCTTTCACACAGCTCTAGAGCAGTGCTGCTGCTCATCACCTCCTTTCCCCTGCTGTGGAATTCAGGGGGAAGGGTGAACGGCAGCAGAGCTCGCCACATGGGCTCTGGAGCTGCTTGATCAAAACTCGCATCACATGTGGCACAATTAAAGTGGAGGGACTGTAATCCCTTTCCTGGATTGGCTAGTATGTCTGTGCCTGTCCTCCTCTCCTATAAAAACTGGAGTAAGGCAATATGCCATCTAATGAGAGACTTCTGAAAAGTAATACATTATTATTTGTTTAACACTCTACTGATGAGTGCTATAGAAAAGTGCATTGAAAATCTGTCTTCAGAACTGGGTTTTGACTTGGTGCAGTAAAAGAAGTCTGGGTGCTGGGGCATTTATAGACCTGCTCTGGGAGGTGTTGAGGTGGGGAGGGGGAACAGCACTTCTATTAGCAGGCTTTTAGAGCTGTTCTAATTAAAGCACCCAAAGCATCATGTGTATCAGCATCCCTGCACTGAAAAATGGTGGTGGGGGAGCTTTAACTAAAGCTTGTTGATCGAGCTTTAGTTAAAATGCCCCTACCACCATTTTTCAGCATGGAGATGATAATACACTTGATGCTGGAACATGGTAACTACTAGGGCTGTGCAAAGCTTCAGTCGCTGATTTAATTTGATGGAGATTCGGCCTGATTCAGTGGCCGAATCTCTGAATCTGAATTGAATCAGGAGACCCTTTAATCTCTCTGAATCAATTCGGAGAGATTCAATGATTCAGACATAGACGCAGCTTTAAATGCTGTTTCTACATACCTCAAGGTACCAGGTAGCTCGTGAATGCTGAGATGCTGGGGCAGATGGAGCATCCCACAGGAGCACGGTAGGGAGGGGTCCCGGTGCACTCAGCGGTGGACCCAGAAGTGGACCAGAAGCACTTCCGGTGCACTTCTGGGTTCACTGCAAAGCATGCAGGGGACCCTCCCCTTGCCCTCTGGCTTGGTGACTGGTGCCTCCTGGGTCTGGGGGAGGCACCTGGGGTCTTCCCATGGCCAATCGCTAAGCTGGGGGGTGCGGGGGGGGGGACCCACTTGGCAGTGGACCTGGAAGTGCACAAGAAATACTTCCAGTCTACTTCTGGGTCTGCTGCCAAGTGCACAGCCCCCCACCCCTGTAGGATGCTCCATCCATCCCACCATCACAGTTTTCATGAGCTGTGCCTGGTACATTGAGGTATGTAGACATAGCTTTAAGTATTTTTTCTATGGCCAAATCACTGATTTATTTATTTTTTCCAAATCAGCATTGAATTTTCAGATTCAGATTTGGCCAGATCAAATCGGGACAGTGATCTGAATCAACGAATTGAATATGGCCTGTTTCGCACACCCCTAGTAACTACCATGCTCTAGCAGACTCAATTAATCAAATCTGCTCCAATGCGCTATACTTACAGCACATTAGAGCAGCCTCCCTGCATGTGTATAGGAGCCCTATAGAGACTAGTGAGGTTAATAGTGAATAGTTGCTCATTAATTGAGCCTTGTCCATCTGTCCAATAGAAAAATAGCATGTTATCCTGGAATTAGATTTTACTTCAAATGACATGCACAAGGGGGGAAAATTAAGATTGCTGTATCACTGTTAAATCCTTATCTTTGGTTCTCTGTCTCAGTCTAATTTTCTTTTTCTACTCGTGCTCTGCCTCCAACGTGAAAGCTTCCCTCTCTGGGCTCTTCGTTCAAGTCTGAATCTTGCCTGAAATGTCCCAGTGCTCCTCCTACTAGTCTTAGCCACAGCTTTTCTCCCTCTTCTCCAGTCCCAGTCTCACCAAGCTCCTGGTCCCAATATATGACTTTTCCCCCAGATCTGTTTTTTGCCCCCCCTGAATTTTTATCAGGGAAGTTCATCATCCTCTTTGCATGAAGTGCTGGAGGAAGGTCATTGGAAGGACAGTACTCTTAGTTTCAGTGTTTGCTCCCAGCCCATCTTAGAACATCTTGACCCAGCCCATCTTGACCAGGAGTTTGCCAGGGAATTGGCTAAGGACGTGCGCTCCCGGTGTATGGTTGTCATGGGAGACTTTAACTACCCAGACATCTTGTGGCAGGCGCACTCAGCCAAATCCAAGTGGTCACAAAGCTTTCTCTTGTGTGGATGACCTCTATCTGACGCAGGAGGTCTACAGGCCGACGAGAGGTAAAGCACTGCTCGACCTGGTACTAGCAACCGGGGATGACCTAATCAGCAACCTAATGATTGAAGGGAAGCTGGGTGACGGTGACCACGAGCTGATCACCTTCACCATCCTCCGTAAAGCTGGCAAGTCAGTCAGTGATACAGAAGTCCTCAACTTCAGGAAAGCTGACTTTGACAAGCTAAGGAGGCTTGTCAGTGAGGCCCTAAAGGGCCACAACCCAAATAGAAGGGATGTTCAGGATGAGTGACTGCTCCTCAAGGGAGCAATCCTGGATGCGCAAGCAAAGTCTATCCTGTCTCAGAGGAAAGGCAGCAAAAGGGAACAGCAGCTCCCTTGGCTCTCCAGGGAACTAGCAGACCTCCTGTGTCTTAAAAGGAAGACTTACAAAGGATGGAAGACTGGAACCACCACCAAAGAGGAATACTCTGCTCTGGTTTGGACCTGCAGAGAGCAAACTAGGAAAGCCAAGGCTGCGATGGAACTCCAGCTAGCTACAAATATCAAGGACAATAAAAAGTCCTTTTTTAGATATGTGGGGAGCCAGAGGAAAAGCAATGGCAACACTGGACCCCTGCTAAACTAGATGGGACAACTGACAACTGATGCCCAGGAAAAAGCAAACTTGCTAAATGGGTACTTTGCACCAGTTTTTCACCAGTCCCATGGGATAACCCTGCCCACTGCGGGACAGGGAGGCCCAGGTGAGGGAGATTCCTTACCATCCATCAAAGCTGACCTCATGAAGGAACAACTTGAAAGGCTGGATACCTTCAAGTCAGCTCGCCCTGATGATTTACACCCAAGGGTATTCAAAAGAGCTGGCAAGCATCATAACTCAGCCCCTGGCACAAATCTTTGAGAACTCCTGGTGCTCTGGTGAAGTGCCTGATGATTGGAAGAAGGCGAATGTGGTGCCTATCTTCAAAAAAGGGAGGAAAGTAGATCCGGCAAACTACAGACCCATTAACCTGGCCTCTATCTTGGGGAAGGTCTTGGAAAAGATTATCAAAAAGGCTATCCTATACAGGCTAGCTGATGGCAATATCCTGAGGGATACCCAGCATGGGTTTGTTGCAGGTAGGTCTTGCTTGACCAATCTCATTGCCTTTTACGACCAGGTGACCTATCACCTGGACAAGGGGGAAGAAATTGATGTCATATCTTGACTTCAAAAAAACCTTTGATCCGGTATCCCATGATCACCTCTTGGCAAAACTGGCTAACTACGGCCTCAAACTCACCATGATCCACTGGCTGGGGAACTGGCTCCGCAGCAGCACTCAGACGGTGGTGGTTCATGGAAGTTAAATCATCGTGGTGCGCTGTGACCAGTGGGGTTCCTCAAGCCACTGTGCTAGGGCCTTTACTTTTTAACATCTTCATCAATGATGTAGACATTGGAGTCAGAAGCGGGCTGGCCAAGTTCGCCAATGACACCAAACTCTGGGGTAAAGCATCCACAACTGAGGACAGTAGGGTGATCCAAGCAGATCTTGACAGGCTCACAAAATGGGCGGACGAGAATCTGATGGTTTTTAACACAGAAAAATGTAAGGTTCTCCACCTTAGGAGGAAAAACCTGCAGCCTGCTTATAGGCTCAGCAGTGCTATGCTGGTTAGCACTACAGATGAAATGGACTTGGGGGTCATGATTGACCACAAGATGAACATGAGCCTTCAATGTGATGCTGTGGCTAGTAAAGCAAGCAAAACGCTGGCTTGCATCCATAGGTGCTTCTCAAGTAAATCCCAGGACGGCATTCTCTCATTGTACTCGGCCTTGGTGAGGCCACAGCTGGAGTAGTGTGTCCAGTTTTGGGCTCCACAATTCAAAAATGATGTGGAGAAGCTTGAGAGAGTGCAGGGGGGAGCCATGTGCATAATTAGAGGTCAGGATAACAGACCTTATGACGAGAGGCTGAGAGCCATGGGACTCTTCAGCCTGGAAAAGCACAGGCTCAGGGGCAATCTGGTGGCCACCTATAAGTTTATCATTCACCAGGATCTGGGGGAACATCTGTTCATCAGAGCGCCCCAAGAGCTGGACATAAGGAAGAACTTCTTTACTGTCTGAGCCCCCAAGGCTTGGAATAGACTGCCACTGGAGGCAGTTCAAGCACCCACTTTGAACGCCTTCAAGACACTTGGATGCCTATCTTGCTGGGATCCTATGATCCCTGCTGACTTTCTGTCCCTGGGCAGGGGGCTGGACTCTGATCCTCTGGGGTCCCTTCCAGCCTGAATGTGTATGAAATCTATGAAACAGCTGTTAGCTGCTACTTTAAGGAGACTTCCTGAGACCTGGATCAGACTAGCTCAGTTTCTCTGTGAGGAAGGTTCAAGTGTAATCTAGTTACTACAAGGAGGCTGGAATATGGTTTTAGCTATTAGGGCATGGAGCAAGCTCACTTACTGTGTGGGGCTTGGTGTATGTGTAATCTGATTAGCTCTGAGACAGTACACCATACTTAGTGGGGACTTAATTCCACTAGTTTATCTGTCAAGACTTAGTGAGTTTCTACTAAGTACATAGTTTCATAATAGCTAGGGTCAGGAGGGACCTGAACAGATCATCTAGCCTGACCCCCTGC